>NW_019174258.1:1390000-1403754 GCF_002260705.1 Seriola dumerili
ACAAAAGAAAATACGTATGAGATTTTAATGTTCTTTCGTCCGATGAAATTACATACTTTGACACTTACTACATTTACTGTGATTAAGTGTGAGAGTAAATGTGTGAGGATCTGCAGTGATTTTGAGACCATGATAAGAGAAATAAGTCTCAGTCAGAGTTAAGTTATAGAGGGAAGGCTGGAAAAGAATGAAAAAATATGAGAGCGAGGGGGAGGGAGAGAGAGGAAGATCAAAAAACGAGAGAGAGAGAGAAGGAGAGATGGGGGAGGGAGGGATAAAAGGATGCGAGGAAGAGAGAGGGGGGAGTGAAAAGGTAAGAACGGGTGTTTGATGGGAGGAGCTTCTGAATCTGAGAGCTTACTGGGATTGAACTGGAAGTGTGTGTGTGTGTGTGTGTGTGTGTGTGTGTGTGTGTGTGTGTGTGTGTGTGCGTGCGTGCGTGCGTGCGTGCGTGCGTGTGTGCGTGCGTGTGTGTACTGGTAGTAGCACACAACCACTGGTCGACGATTCTTTACAACAAGACCTCAGTGAACACATAAACCCAATTTTACTCCATTGAAAGTAAATTAAAAAAGTAACATATTATCAAAAGTATGAGTGTAAAAGTAATCATGCAGGTAGAACAGCAGTGACTGTTATACAGTAATGGCTTAATATTACTGATGCATTAATATATAAGCAGCTATTTAATGTTAGTTGGAGCTGAATTGATCTATTCTTAATTCTGTATTGGGGAGTCAAATCTGTAACAGTTAGAGCTGAAACGTCAGTTCACTGAGTTAACAATCAATTAGTGAATTAGTGAAATTGGTCAAAATTCTCTATTCCAGTTTCTCAAATATGATTATTTGTTGTTTTTCTTAGTCTTATTATATTGAAAAAGAATATCTTTGGGTTTTTAACTGTTGGTTGGACAAAACAAGCTGATTGAATATGTTGACTTGACCTCAATTAATTGATTAATTAAGAAAATAATCAACAGATTCATCAGATTAATAATGAAAATAACCATTAGTTGCCCTAACAACACATATTTTATTACCTGTGATTAAATCTGAGCTGTTAACTGATCATATGTTAAATCTTAATCTGCAAAGTAACTGCAGCTGTCAGGTCAGTGAGGTGAATTGCCTCCGAATCTGACTTGAGAGTGAAATCTTTAAAGTAAAGTGAAAGTACTTAAAAAATGTTAAGTACATGAGTATGTACTTAGTTATATTGCATCTCTGTATCCAGGTTAACAGTAGTTATACTGTGTGTGGCAGCCAAACTGTCGCTGTCCCACTCTGTTTCACTATGAGCCACTCCAGCTTTAGTGGTTTTCATGATCCAACTACAACTGAAGGATTATTTTCTGAAGCCATTCAGAAAAAAAAAAGCTCTGACCTCTGTTGTTAAACCCTTTTAAACCCTGTCTTTTAAACTGTCAATGTATTTTCATCAAACGGTACTGTAGAGTCCCACACAGCCTTCACAACGCAGCCCCACTGTAAACTGCTGTTTCTGGCCGATTGTGTCAATGTTGGTTTGTTTTAACCATGACCGCGATCTTTCCCTAAATTTAGCTGAGAGGTTTTTGTGTCTAAGCAGCCAAACCTTAACCACAACTGCAGTGGTGATAGATCAGAAGATGGTCATATTAATCCATTTTGTGACAGTTGTGACAGTTTTGGATCAGAAAACGTTCATATGAGTGATTGTGGAAGGCAGGGACAAGTGACCATTGTCGAAAACCTCAGATCTTAAAACAGGCCACATTTCAAAACTATACATCGATCGAACTATAGGTGGAGATAGAGTGTAAATGGCCAGCTGATCAACGGCTTATTCATCTTGAACTTTTCAGACCGAGACATCTGCAGTGAATATTTTTTTAAACCGTTATACTCACGCAGCTCCTCTGGAGAAGTGTAGGGGTTAAATGTCCTGCTCAAGGGCAGGGCACACTAGTGGTGATGAGGGTGAAGAAGCCATAGCCAATGACTCCCCCACCTAGATGAGTAGAATCATGAAGTGAAAGAAATGCTTTTTTTGGGCCCACCGGTGTGAATAAAATCTATAAAAAACCTTCCTCCTTAGTGTGACTAAATGTTTTAAAGGATTGCCTTCGTCTAATCTTCTTAATATCTACTACCATCATTAATACATAAAGCATTACACTCAGCAGTCATGACTGAATGGATCAAAACCTGATGCCGCAAATTAGAAGTACTAACAACTTAAGTTTGTAACTCCACAACAGACCTCGTGTTCTTTAGTTACTACTCAGCGTGAAAGAGCTGGAGAAAGTGAGCGTTGGTCGGCTTTAAGACCAGAAATTTGTACTGCTAAGATAAATCAGTAAAATGGAAAGTGATTGATCCATGGGAGTAGAGCCTTGTACGTCATCACAGAAAAAGACACACAAGTAAACATAGAATCTTCTCTCCACTCATTGTAAAACAGTCGAGTGTTGGGGGGGGGTTGTTGTTGCAACAGGTTGTTTTCTTGACCACAGCTGCAGAGCAACAGCAACACTACGGGACTGTGCCTCCAACTGGCTATTCCTAAAGATAGTTCCACGCTGGATGAAACACAAAGAGTGGCGCATGCTTTCCTCTTGATCATATAGCAATAAACTCCACTGAACTCATCCATCCATCAAGTGGTATTGCAGCGTGTAGCACCTCATGTGGGCTTTGATGAAACACTCGGCCACCCTTTCTGCAGTGATCTGTCTCATTTTCAGTCGTCATGAGTCAGGCAGATGGTTTGTTTTCGAGTTGCTGTTGAGCAATCGGCAGTTGAGCTGTGTTTGAAAATGTTTTAGGAGAGAGAGGGCTGCATCTGCTCAGTGTGCAGCGGTGCGCTCCATGTGGCAGCTGAGATTTGTGTTGCAGCTAAACTCCGGCAGTGCGTCCCAATGAACTGAGAACACGTATGCGGGCTTTATTACAAATGATGGGATTTGAACACACTCATGCTTCATCACAGGTTATTTGTTCTTTCCCCACCTGAGATACTCTGGTCTGTATTTAATCACCTGTTTCACTTTTATTGTGAAATAACTAACTTCACCAGAGAAACTGGACATTTGGAAGATGCAAAGGTTTACAATTTATTTAAGATGGCCACTGAGAGTCGATGACAGTTTATTTTGTGCCAGTAAAAGCAACATTTGTTGTTCAGTCATCTGTCCTGTAGCAACAGTACCTGCACTACAGGTACATGAATGAGAAGGCAATAGGCATCAGCTGCAGCTTCTCTCACTTTGGAAATATGATATCCTTGTATTCTCCTTTTCTTGCACTTTCCGCACTTGGTTAAACTAAACCCCACTCTGCCGACCCAGCTGGAAAGAGCCAGCCAAGCAAGGAGGAAGCAGCACTCAGTAAAATAATTACTGCTTTAGGTGATACTGAGTGAGTCAGTGCTCACAAAGTTCTGTTTATAACAAGCCTTTTGAGCTTGTTTTGTCTCCACACCCAGAACTTTGTGTAAAACACCAGCTCAACCAAAGCACAGATGGTGACATGGAGCACCTATCAAATACAATGTGGAAATGAAGCTAGGCAGGGAGATGGGAGGAAAGGGGGGGGGAGGTGGGGAGGTGATCAGAAAGGAAAGGAGATGAAAGGATAAGAGATTAAGAGATAGAGATGGGGGGGGGGGGACTGGGTGAATCTCTGCATTTTCTACTGTACATCAGTCTTTCATTCTAAATTGAAATAACAATTTTATTAACGTCTCTTTTTGTAAAGGCACAAACCCCCTATCCTCGCTCGGACTGCAGACAGATGGGACTCATTCCTGTGATTAAAAAGAGAATGCTGAATGTCCTATATGTTACCCTGTGACTTGCAGGCAAACCAGTGGAGAAAATTATTGTATTAAATTATTCCTGATCACGTGACTGTCAGAAGAAGTACAAATCCGGACACAGGACAGTATGCTCCAGTAAGCATCATTGTGACTGCCCAGTTTCACCCTCTCAGGCAAGAACACACTCATTATGGTGCTTACTCTCCAACTGCACTGGACTCTCGTGGTCTGTTTTTTTTTTTTTTTTCTGCTGCAGCACATCACTCAATCTCCAGAATCTCCGCCACAGCTAAATGCCAATTTGGCAAGAGATATAATGAATATAGGATATTCTGTATGCACAGGCTTGTAGTTGTGTGCCGTGCCTTCAGGTCATCAGAGTGAGTTTTCAATTAAAAGTTTTCAGAGGTGATATAACGTTTTAATCTTCTTCAGTCAGGACATGATTATTGACGACTCAGTACTGTGTTTTGCCTCGTACACCGACTTCAGGGCTAAACTAACCAAATGCTCTACGAAAGTCCTCAAGCAAGAACAGCTGTAAGCACATGTGCATTCTGGATACAGTCCAAGTGAGCTGCTCTGTTAACTCACAGAGGGCATGAGACTGGACGAGCACTCGAGGTTTAGCGACTGTTCCAAAATTGAAAGAACCCCCCCCCGTGACCTTTAATCTTCCATCCAAATCTCAAGTCTTTTAATCAAACTTTTGCACAGTCAACAAAGCTTCAGGCGACTTAAAAGCTTCATAACATAATTTGTGCCAAACTAATTTAGGCCCTCTGGTGCTCCGCAGGAAACGGTTACATCGAAGGGAAGGAGCTGGAGAACTTCTTCAAAGAGCTGGAGACTGTGAGACGAGGAGCAGGCGTGGTGAGTGCAGCACGTCACTGAAAACTTGTGGTCACATTCACCCAAAGTGACTCTTGTAGGTGACATGAATGAATATAATGTCACACTCTGTTTCACTCTCACTACAGATTGGTCAGTCCAACTTCATTCTGAAATTTCACAAAATAATACAAGGATGTATTAATCACAATTATCTAAATGACATTTATATACTAGAAATGTATGTTGTTTAATGACAGGAGCAAGTTTGCACTGACTGGATTGTGTTTTCTTTTTCTTCTTCTTCTTTCTCTTACTTTAACCAAGTGCTGTGTAAATGACAAAAAACAAATTAAGTATATTATCAGTGAGTGTTTTGCTAATAGGTTCAGTATAAACATTTTGTGACAGGCCACATGTGATAATCAATATTTCCTCATTATGTTGATAGGAAACATCATCCAGGTGGCATCACATTTCATACAAAACTGATTGTGCTGTTGTAAACTATAAGTCTATAAATGTAATCTTTAGGGCTGGCCTTGTTCGCATGTTTCAATATGTGTTTATACTGAATATATCTTTAAATTAAAGGCTACATTATCCTAAGTCTTTGATCTGTGATTTGATGTACTTGCAGGATCCTTCACATGCTGCGTTCAAAGAAAAGATGAAGGAGTTCATGGCTAATTTTGACAAGAATACTGATGGGAGAATCGAAATGTCCGAGGTGAGAACATATTAAAAACAGCTAATGTCAAGTAAAATGCCAAAAAAAAAAAAAAATCTAAAAATATAGCAACTGACGAACTAATAATAATTCCTCTGTCTCTTCATTTTCCACTCTAGCTGGCTCAGATTCTGCCAACAGAGGAAAACTTCCTGCTCTGTTTCAGAGAGTTTGTGGGATCAAGTGCTGAATTCATGGCAGTAAGTTTTTGTATATTGTCCTGTGTAGATATTTATTTTCTAACCTTATTAATGTCTGATGACATGCACTGAGTTCTCATTATATAACTATATATTAGATCTGCTCTGTCAATCTCTCAAACGCATCAAAACTGATTCAATTTAATGATTGTTAAGAGGTTTGGGTTTGAAACAGCCTTATTCTTTCTCTGTTTCTGAGTCAATGCCTCAAGTTATCAGACTTCATCCTGTGGGACATATGCTCAGTGGCCCTGTGATTCCTTTTGTTTTCCTGGACAAGTGAGGGCGCTTGTTTCAAGTGGAAACAGTCAAGTAAGGCTGTAAATTGTACATTTGAAGCCTGGATGCTGCATCTGGAACTCACACACTTACAAAATGTTAAATATTGTACTAAACATCACTGATGTAAATTCTCTTCAGGTGAACAACTACAATGAAAAACTTAAAATGACTGAAAATTTGAGAATATATTATCCATGAATTAGTCTTGTCAGTGGCCATCGATGGTTGTTGTTACTTTACAGTCACTATATGTAAAGCCGAACTGCATTTAAGCCTCAGTTGTCAGCATCTAAATATTACACACAGTGAAGGAGTTACCTTAAACTGAATCTTTCAATATTTAATACCTTGCCAACATCAAAACAACACCATGTTTGACCCGCACTTCTGGATCACTTGTGAAAACCATAAAGAGCAACCTCTCTTCTTCAGCTGCATATGTTGAGATGATTAGAGAGAAAATTGTGACGCATTGAACATCTGGGCCTTTGTGATAGAAAATAACCCACACATACAGTACACACACATGGTTGTACTCTGATTGAGGAGGGTTTTCAGTGGTGTGATGTTCGGGCTGCTCAGTGTGTTAAAGCTATTCTCAGACAGCCATACATTATGAATGGACCTCAGCTTTCTGCAGGGGAAAAGCAGTGAGTGCTGGAGGGGTTTAGGTATCCATCTTTGATGAGGGCTTGACAAATTCTATAATTACACAATGTCGGATGACACCACTGTCGTTTCTCTTTATTGTAGTCTTTTTTTCTGCTATAAATCAGAGAGGGTCTGCCATGTATTTCATATTTGTCATTGTGGTTGAAGTATTACACACGTTTTCTGAAAGCTACTGCAACAACATCACTCTTCTCCTGCAGGCCTGGCGGAGGTACGACACTGACCGCAGCGGATACATTGAATCAAATGAGCTGAAGGTAAAACACAATATGTCAAACTCTGCGATACAGCTAATTCATGTAGAATTATTTAAAGCACTGCTGCTCGTGGCGAAGTACAGTACTGTCTATGCAAAAGCCCGCACACTTACTGCTCTTCACTCTGACCCACGACACTTAGTTTTTGTCCTATGCAACATGGAAAAAGCCCAGTAATTTGTGTAAATGATTTAACTGATGGCTCATCTAGGTATTATCCATGTATGTCTGGTCTCCTTTTTATTATGTGTGGGCAAACAAAAGAGAGACCAGTAAATACAGTAAGTGGTTTATATGCTGTATGCACAGTATGTGTGACTGCCTGTGCAGCAATTATTATAAACAAACCTCGCTTGAGATAATGATTAGCCTCCGTGTTGTGGCAGTGGTATAATTGCTGCCATTTCCTCTGCTCAATCTGCACATGTATGCACCGCTCCCCATGGGAAGTTCTCACTGTTGTGTGAAAAACAAAACCACGTTATCACCTTTGAAAAGAAATACTCCAACTTCTTTTCACATCATGAGCTCTGTACAATGACACCAGCATTTCATTTTCACCAGGACTCCAGAGTAAAATCATCACATGATCCAATCACTGACCGTGGTCATTTTTCTCTCTCCTCAGGGCTTCCTGTCAGACCTGCTGAAGAAGGCTAACAGAAACTACGATGACAAGAAGCTCAATGAGTACACACAGACAATTGTGAGCATCATTAGGCACAGAAAATGCTTTTCCTTCACTCTGCTTTGGCAAACTCAAAATAATAACTGCAAGACTCAGGACTTTAAAGGCCAAGAGTTTCATCACCATGTAATAGCCCATCTAGCGTTTCTCTGTTTATCTATATAAACATTACAGTGATGACTACATTACTACTTACAGCCCATAAGCAGAGAAGAACCATGTACTTCTTATACCAAGAATCATTTTTGAAATATATTGCATTACATACTGTATACACCATGCTGTATTTATCTTCAGCTGCAGTGATGAAACATGCTGTCTCTGGCATCATTCAATGACACTTCAAAATTCTCCAAAGTTTTAAGAATGACCATGAAGTTTGTCCTCCTCTGTCAACAGCAATGCCTTCGTGCCCATATTTTTAGCAGTTGGCTGCAGCGTTTCTACACAACGTAACTGAAGTAGCTTCCCTGAAGGCTAGAATTTTAATGTCTTGTTTAATATCTTGAACAACTGAACACTGCTGAAACATCACTTTTCTAGCCACCAGCATCAGTCAGCCATCTGTGGCCTTAACACACTCAACTGCTGCCATTTAATCCCACTTGAGTGGTTATGTTTAAAATCTGATATGTGTGTGTATATACAGCACATAATAATATTTGGTTACAGTTTCCTTGTTAATTTTCTTTCTGTGCAGCTAAGGATGTTTGATCTTAATGGTGATGGTAAGCTGGGCCTCTCTGAGATGGCAAGGTCAGTGTTACTTACAGTTTATTTTGCTTGTTTAAAATTCACACAATTTTACACTTTTTTTTTTCAAAGGACAACATTAAACTTTGTGTTTTTTTTTACTGCAGGCTCTTGCCAGTGCAAGAAAACTTCCTGCTGAAGTTCCAGGTAAGATTATTATACTCATAAAAATAATAACCTTTTTCAAATTTAGTGTAATTGTCTAAGCAGCTAAAGATTCAAGTGTCATCCCTCTGATGTAGAGAAGTCAGACAACAGTGCAGATTCAGAATAGTACAATGCAACATTATTGGATTCACTCCAAGAGGATTATTCGTCATCAAAGTACTGAATGAACATATGGGGCATCGACACAAATGCGTGTTTACAGATGTTAAGTCCTTCGGGAATTAAATATTATAGAATGACAAAACATGATGGAATCCCATTTAAACCAACAGTGTTTGGAAACAGCTTTGATGGTCCATGAAATAATTTGGATAATTGCAGTCAAATTATTCTGATTAAAGACCTAAGACTTTAATTTGCATCTTAAAATAAAAATATCTTCCTCCACAGTTTCATGTATGTTCTTACTGAGGTAATACATAGTCACTATGTGCACTGTTTTGATTCTTTAAGGTCCACAATTTGTAGCACAGTGGCAATGGTAATCTATATAGATTTCCCACATGCATTTTGTCATGTACTGTATGTCCCCATATGTACACAGTGGCTTGGGAGAGCAGATCAACAATTCCTTTCTGACAGAGGATTAGTCTGTCTGATCAGGATTAACTCAACTCTAGTCCCAGTTATCATAATCTCCATGGATTAATATCAGTTCTGGATCTGGTGGGGCTTTTACCGCTGTCTAGAAATATCCATTCGTTTCTAATAATTTTCACCGCTCTCTCTCTCTCTCTCTCTCTCTCTCTCACAGGGCATCAGGCTCACAGTCAAAGAATTTGACTCCCTCTTCACCTTCTATGATAAGGTCAAAAGAGCATGTTTGTTTGTCTGTTTGTGCTATGATACATCTGTGATATGTGTTATGCATTGTGTGTATGAGTGTTGCTGTATGGTACGGTACCTAAACAAGGGTCTACATGCTAGTGGCTCTGTGAGGCTGAGGCTAAATGTTCAAATCAACATGCTGACATGCTTACAATTGTCTTTAAATATCTGCTGTAAATGTCGTGCTGGAGGGAAGCTCACTAACTCAGGATACATCCTCTGGGTACCATGAATGTCTATACATAATTTCTTGGCAATTTATCAAATAGTTGACGAGATCAGACGGACGGACGGACGGACGGACGGACGGACGGACGGACGGACGGTCAGACAGACAGACAGACAGACAGACAGACAGATTTTTACACTTGATTGGCATAAGCCTGAATACACACTGCAACTCATTTGTGCGCTTTTGGCTTGAAATTGATATATTTCCAATGAATGCCACTTTTCCTTTATGTTTGTATTTAAGTATTCGACAAATGCTTGGTTTTTACTCTATCGATGGTAATATTGGTTTGTTAGTTGGTCCACCCCTCTGGCCCAGACTGAAATATCTCGACAACTATCACATGGATTTGTGTGAAATTGTGTGCAGAGATTCATGGTCCCTAGAGGATGAATCTCAGTGACTTTGCTGACTCCTTGACTATCCATCTAGTGCCACTATGAAATTTAGAACAGATATTCATGTTCCTCTCAGGATGAACTGTAATAACTTTAGGGATTATCTGACTTTCATCATCAGCCTCAGCTGTAGATGGTATTTAGCGCTAAACTAAGATCATATTACACCTGCTTAATATCAGCATAGTGGCATTGTGATCATGTTTTACAAGTTAGCATGCAGATATTAGCATGTAGCTCAAAGCACCACTGTGCCTACATACAGCATCACCGAGCTGCTAGCATGGCTGTAGACTTCATCTTGTTGTTACATTAAATACTTTTAGGAAAATCTGATCAGACCTCCCTCGTTGTCTCTTTCACCAGGATGGTAATGGATATATTGATGAGCAGGAGCTGGATGCGTTGCTGAAGGACCTCTGCGACAAGAACAAAATGGTAATGAATAGTTAGCCTATTGATTGATCAGCTCAGGTTACTTTTCCTCTTGCCAAATATAGAGCTGAGATGAAATAGCTGCCTACAGTACATGGCCTCTGCATTGTGTACCATCTGTGGACGACTTTGTGCCCACTGACGGTGACTTTTTCTATGTAAAACCCTTTGCATGTTGCATGCAGGACGTGGACTCAACAGGATTGGTGGGGTACAAAAAGAGCATCATGGCTCTGTCTGATGGAGGAAAACTGTACCGCACCGAGCTGGAGATCGTCCTCTGCCGTGACTCCTCGCTGTGACCTCCCTGCCTGGGACTCTGCCGTCCTCCCCCACTGTCTCCTTCTTCCTACCTCCTGATGTAACCTGGTGCATGTGTGACCCTGAACCTCGCTACACACCGCTTAAGAGTGAAAACAAAAGTGTACTACTGGCCCTGCTCTCTTAGCTTTATACCTTTTTTTTTTAACTTAACATGCAGTTCCATAGTGAAATAGCCATTGCAAGGACTTTAGGAATATATTGTGTATTTATTTATTTGGTCTCCTGTTTTTAATATGCATTTAATATGTATTTTTACATTCATATCATATCTATATGTTCTTCTCCCACTGAATTTAAAATGGATATTTGTTCTGTAGCATCTGTTCATTTATTTTATTTATTTCTACTTAATTTAATATGATATTAGATTATGTTATGAGGCTTTAACTGTTCTGTCAAAGATATTACTGAGAGATGAATAAATATAACATGACAAGTTTTGTCCCATTTATTCACTGGCATGAAAAAATTATATCTTCATCTAAATGATCCTCTGTTACGGCTCAGTTATCATTTCACTGCACCTACAATGAAAGGTTTGTTTGGTATTTTCTGTCAGTGGCAGGTAAAGGAAAACTTACTCGGATCGGTTCCAGTGAAGATTACAGCTCTAGTACAAATGCCCAGAGCAAGAATGTTTTCTCCAAAGTGCTCCACCTTCACTTTCTAATCTCCTGGTAAAAAGAAAATGTGAAGTAGAAAAAGCTTGTGCTGCTCCATTTTTCATAGAGGAGAGTCTCTGAGGCCTCTGTGGCACTTTGAGATGAAGTGAGCAGAGTAGGACAAGCTGAGAGACCAGGGACAACAAAAGTACAGCAGAATGATTGTCTCACTCCCACATGTATACAAATCTGCCATAACACAGCATGAGAAAATACAGCATGGCAACCAAAGATTTGCAGTTAAATAATTGAAACATACCTGTTTCTCATCCAAATGTGTCTGGACTTCAACACTGAAACATACTCTACAATATAGTACTGATTATATTTGCCTCTATAATATGTGAGTGACAATATATGTTTATCATAGATTATATATGGATTATTTACAAGATGATGAACTAGTTTACTTTTCTGTTTCTTTCTATAGGACACACCCCCATATTTCAGCCTTATGGACCAACCTACCTCCCATCAATTAATCATCAGCTCTTTCATCTTTAATTGAACTCAACATCTTTAAAGCCCGTACCTTCACACACGCCATCACTGCAACTACACAGACACTCACTCATGCTCAAAAACAATACAGTGCTCAGTCCCTCACACTGAATGTTCAGTGCCATACACATAAGGGTACACACACATACCCACAAACACAGAAATACACAAGGGCACACAGTGAAACAGTGCACTGTAGTCCAAGCTGTTAACTGCTGACAACAAGGAAAAAGAGTGTTATATCCGCTCTGATTCCTTCACACACATCAGTCCCATTCAGTGATAAGAATAAGACATAAATCGAAACAAACAGATGAGATTCCCTCTGTTATTTACCCTATGTACAGCTGCAGACACACACACACACACACACACACACACACACACACACACGCACACACAGGCTAGTGGACACAGCTCACTAACATTCCCTACTATGACACATGAGTTAGGCTTTTAAAGTCACAATATTCATCCTCAGATCACTCTCATTGTAAAAAATATGATTTATTGGGGCATTCACTATTGCTTAAACTTTGCCCTAGAGAGGAGAAGGAGTCTTGCAGAGACGGAGGAGAAGAGGTCGTGGAGTGAGGTGAGGTGTCTGTGTGGTGAGAGTGAGCATTAATAGTATTTTTACATTCATATCATATCTATATGTTCTTCTCCCACGATGAATTTAAAAGTGATATTTGTTCTGTAGCATCTGTTTATTTATTTTATTTATTTCTACTTAATTTAATATGATATTAGATTATGTTATGAGGCTTTAACTGTTCTGTCAAAGATATTACTGAGAGATGAATAAATATAACATGACAAGTTTTGTCCCATTTATTCACTGGCATGAAAAAAATTATATCTTCATCTAAATGATCCTCTGTTACGGCTCAGTTATCATTTCACTGCACCTACAATGAAAGGTTGTTTGGTATTTTCTGTCAGTGGCCAGGTAAAGGAAAACTTACTCGGATCGTTCCAGTGAAGATTACAGCTCTAGTACAAATGCCCAGAGCAAGAATGTTTTCTCCAAAGTGCTCCACCTTCACTTTCTAATCTCCTGGTAAAAAGAAAATGTGAAGTAGAAAAAAGCTTGTTGCCTTCCATTTTTCATAGAGGAGAGTCTCCTGAGGCCCTCTGTGGCACTTTGAGATGAAGTGAGCAGAGATAGGACAAGCTGAGAGACCAGGGACAACAAAAAGTTACAGCAGAATGATTGTCTCACTCCCACAGTGTATACAAATCTGCCATAACACAGCATGAGAAAATACAGCATGGCAACCAAAGATTTGCAGTTAAATAATTGAAACATACCTGTTTCTCATCCAAATGTGTCTGGACTTCAACACTGAAACTATACTCTACTGAATATAGTATCTGATTATATT
Organism: Seriola dumerili; assembly: GCF_002260705.1. Taxonomy (NCBI): domain Eukaryota; kingdom Metazoa; phylum Chordata; class Actinopteri; order Carangiformes; family Carangidae; genus Seriola; species Seriola dumerili. The sequence continues at coordinate 1,403,151 of NW_019174258.1, forward strand.
GTTGAGTGACAATATATGGTTTATCATAGATTATATATGGATTATTTACAAGATGATGAACTACTTTACTTTTTCTGTTTCTTTCTATAGCACTACACAACCCCCCATATTTCAGCCTTATGGACCAACCTACCTCCCATCAATTAAAGTCATCAGCCTTTCATCTTTAATTGAACTCAACATTCTTTAAAGCCCGTACCTTCACACACGCCATCACTGCAACTACACAGACACTCACTCATGCTCAAAAACAATACAGTGCTCAGTCCCTCACACTGAATGTTCAGTGCCATACACATAAGGGGTACACACACATACCCACAAACAGCGAAATACACAAGGGCACACAGTGAAAACAGTGCACTGTAGTCCAAGCTGTTAACTGCTGACAACAAGGAAAAAAGAGTGTATATCCGCTCTGATTCTTACACACATCATCCCATTCAGTGATAAGAATAAGACATAAATCGAACACAAACAGATGAGATTCCCTCTGTATATTTACCCTATGTACCTGCAGACACACACACACACACACACACACACAACACACCTAGATCCAGGGGGCCACAACACACGACAACAGCACCAGATATCTATATAT
>NW_019174258.1:1403779-1550772 GCF_002260705.1 Seriola dumerili
ACACACACACACACACACACACACACACACACACACACACACACACACACACACACACACACACACACACACACACACACGCACACACAGGCTAGTGGACACAGCTCACTAACATTCCCTACTATGACACATGAGTTAGGCTTTTAAAGTCACAATATTCATCCTCAGATCACTCTCATTGTAAAAAATATGATTTATTGGGGCATTCACTATTGCTTAAACTTTGCCCTATTTTCTTTGACTCTTTACTTTGCATCAATAATTCCTGTTAAATCAAACATACACATTCACTCAACATTATAGTCGCTAATTCTCTCTTATCAGTTTTTCCATTATTCTTTTTCTGCTGCTTTCATTTTAATGCTTCTTTCCTCAAGCTCTTACTTCTCTTCATCATGAGATATTAAACTGTCATTAGTTTCTGTGGTTTAAAGACAAATGGAGAATGATTTCAGTGTGGTTATGTGGTTAGGATTAGTTAGAGAAATACTTTAAGATTTAGATCATGTTTATAATAACTTTATCTTATACATACAGACATGCATATAGTGCAAATACTGAGATAAACTGAGTTAAACCATACAGCTAACCTATACTGACAAGAAACAAAGGTAAAAACACTACACATTGCAACTGAATAAAAAATGGAAACTGTAAAAGCTAAATTTTTCCTCATCTCTGCTCCTCAAATTATTGTTTTTTGACATTGGGTGTGTGAGTGAATTCTCTCTCATATAATGGGTTTCTTGGAAATAGCCATATTTCCTCCACACAAAGTGTGGAGTGAGTTAAATGTAGAGAAGGTCTCCTCCTGGTGGGAGGCTGGAGGTGCGGTGCTCGGGTGGACAGAAAAAGTAAACCAGTGATGTTTGGTCGTAATTGTCCTCCAGTTGAAAATAACACACTTTTTTGTAATTGGTCAGGCACAAGTTATCATTTAATTTTCTGTGTCCAGTAAAAGCCAACATGGCCACAGATAAATGTATTAAATATGACCTGGATGCAGGAGTAATGTCATCTTGGCATAAGATAATTATCACAGTGACTAGAAAAGTCTCCATGATGCCCTGCGCCAAGACTACTGGCAGATTCACATACAAATAATGCAATATAGCTGCAGCTCGAAAGATGATGCACTGTTTATTGTGTAATACTGTCCTCAGCTGGACATATTGAGTAACTGCAGAATACTACTGCTGGAAAGAGGAATTATTTCTGCAATCAAAAATGATCCCATAAAGAAGTAACTATAAATGTAAAGGTTGTGTTGATCAGTTCCACTCTTATCAGGGCGCCTGCCCTGATCCACATGGTGACATGAATTGCAAATGTATCTTTTTTTTTTTAATTTTTTAATTTTGCAAGTGCCCTTTCTGCCCCTTACAAGGTGCCGCCCATGTCGCCTGTATCTTAATCTGCCATTGGTTGTTTTGCATGGCCAGCAAACAGCTTTTAGGTGCATTGTCACCATCTTCTGAAATGGACTGTGGATCAGGATGATTCTAATGAATTACATTCTTCTGCTAACTTTTCCTCAGTGGTTGTCTTCAATCTCCCACCTATTAGCACATTTTCAATGAGGTCAGTGATGCCACTGAGTCTCTCTGCTCTACTCTAACCTCATGCCTGGATAGCCTGTGTCCTCTATCCACCAACCCTGCCCGCTCTGACCTGTGTCACCCATGGTTGACCGACACCATCTGAAAGCTGCATACCAATCTCAGAGCTACTGAGAGAAAATGGCACAAACCCAGTGACCCTGCTGACCTCTACTTAATCATCCAGCACCCTCACCTGACACAAACCTCTCAGCCTATATCTTTGCCTCCTTCACATTTGAATCCTATCTCACCGGGCACTCCTTCAGTGTGTCACGGCAAGGACAAATGTTCTTATCCCATCCCTTCCCAACAGTAGTGCCCCAAGGATCGTTACTGGGCTCACTTTTTGCAATGTATGCCACCACCTTGGGTCCAATTATCTGCTTGCATAGTTTGTCATATCATTGCTAAGCAGACGATCCCCTCATTCCCACCAGACGACCCCATGGTCTTTGTGCAGATCTCAGCTGGTCTCTCTGACATTTTCACATGAAGACTGAACTCTTTGCAGCCGGTAGATTGGTGAAGGGCTCAATGTTCTCCTCGTCTTCTTCAGAACAAAGGCTAATGGACTTGTCCACTGAGTTGGAGTCATCCTCCATGATGTCTGTGCTCTGCCATCAGGCTGGCCTTGTCCTCATCGGTACTGAATAGCAGGGCAGCGACATCAAGATGGTGGAGTGGTGGTGTGGTTTTGGGGTGGTGTTTCTTGGTGCCCTCCACTGACTCTTGCAATCTGGGAATGGCTTCCCCTTTCATAGGCTCTGCTGCTGACAGACTGGCTTGGTGCACCAGCCTGCGTCAGCGAGTCTTCAACAGAGAGAGGTGCACAATGCTCACAGCTAGCCAGGAATTATTTATTATTAAAGGTTAATTTAAGAGTTTATTGATCCCCAGGGGGAAATTCACAATCCACCCATCAGCATATTAATATTAACATTGAAGTGATGTACACGTGAATGCATCAATAATTACATTCCTATATACATTATCCAAAAACGAGCCAATCTACGCAATGAGTGTCGCTACATTTGTTTTAAATACATTTTGATGCTAAAACGGATTATTCTTTAGTACCCTATCTGAGTAGTACTTCAGTAATTGAATGCATGACTTGTACAACTACGGCCGTTACACACTGACATACTGCAGCTTCTACGTTAGTAAGAAAAAACAACTTCTTCCAGCATTGATGGATTGGAGTTATGCGTGCTGCTCTCCACACACCACAAACAGATTATAATCTCAGCAGGCGTCGGCACCGTTTGCTGCTCTGACGTCAGCACGTACACGGAGCGTAGTGTCGTAGTCATCCCTGCCCTTCACATCCGTCCACATCCTACCAGGCTCGACTCCCAAGTGCAGCATTGCAATGGCCCTGCTTAAGTCAAACAAGGTGATCTACTGTCTCGGGAACATCTCCCCGTCCCTGGGAGTTTTGTCCACCCGCCACAGGTAAACCAGAAATACACTTATACCGAGCGGAAAGACGTTTAAACACAGCTGTCTCAGTAATTTAGCAGCGACCTGCCACGTTAGTTTTGCAGCTAGCTTGACCGGCAGAGAAGTCGTTATGTTAACGTTAACACCTACGGTTCCGTCAGTCATAGGATTTGTGTTTGAGCTTCACTTCTCCGTGATTAATTTAGCCATACTAGCTAGCTAGCTACCATATACAGGGGTCAAACGGTTTCAACGGGGCCCAAGTGCTGTGTGAGGTTAGCTCCTGTGTCAAAACGTTTTATGACTCTGTAGCCCCTCAGGTCAGCACCTGCTGCCCCAGACATCCTCTCTGGTGAGCACTAAAGCTGACCTTAGAGGGTAACTTGGCGATGCTATCACGAAGTGCGCTAGTGATGAAAGTCACGTTGTGATGTGTCAGTAGCACAAGTTCCTGTGTAGCAGTCACCTACATGTAAGAGAAAATAACAGCCTGGCTCGGTTTGGTGCATTAGGAATAATTAGTTCATAAAAATATGTCGTTTTGGATTGTTGCAATTCTGCTTTACTGTAGATTTAAGGGCTAATTTCTTTTAGGATTTACACGATCGCGATGGATTCAGTTTTCAGATCCGACGCACAGTTTGAGCTAAGCGACTTGTCGTAGTTGGGACAAGTCGTGCAAGCTGATTGGCTGTTGCATTCCGCCTTTGATAGCTGATTGGCTCATTTCTAGCGGCGAGGATGAGACAGGCGCCGATGTCCTTTCTGCCTCCCTTGGAGGACAAACTAGTTTTGGTCAGTCGCTGCGCCTTTATCTTCCCAAAACATTTCATTTGTAGCTTCTGTTCATGTAGACAGTTTATTCGGATATTCTTGGTCGTGTTTCTGTACCTGGTCCTTGCTTTGCCCCTGTGTTCGCAGCATGGCAGTATCATAAGACTAAGAATACATACATGGTTCTCAGGTGTAACGTTAGGTTTCGTTTTGCTCTCATATCGCATTGCTGTCTGTGAGGGCGTGTTTCAGTTTTTGCATATTGACTCATCTTGTCGTCTCATGTTCAAGCACGCTGGTCTGCTTCAAGAATACATGAATGACAATAGGGTTTTTTTCCCCACCGCCTGTAACCAGACACTAAAGCAGTTGGTAGAGAAGGAGCACCATTGTAAGCCCAGCAGCCCTCCCCTGTAACTTACCAAAAAGGCCTTTGGTCTATTGATCACTGATAACTCGTCAGTCACTGATGTTTATGTAAATGCTGAAGTCCAGTTGTTCAAAGGTTCTGTGTGCATGCACAATGCAGATATAATGAGACCACTTGAACCCAAATGTTCCCTTACTTTACCCTTAGCATTTCTGCTGTTGTGATTCTCAATTGTACAATTCTACATGGTGTAAAATAACTGCAACCTCTTCTGTTTGCACAGACGCGTTTATTTAATTGCCTTATTTATGTTCTTTATATATCTACATACTGTACATACAATGGGGTCCCAAAGTGTGAGACCACTTAACCATTCACTTAAATGGCAATGTGGTCTCACACTTTTGGACCCCACTGTACAGTCTTTGTTAAGTCTACTCACAGATAGCTGCTTACAATACTTCACTCTACTTGGGCAACGAAAATCAGGAAATCTTATCTAATCTTACTTTAAAAGTTTGCAACAACTCCCTCTATGTCATCAGAATGACATAGAGGGAGTTGCAACTCCTATTTCTTAGACTGTGTTGTCTACACCCTGTAGGAGCTTTAGGATCAAATGCCCAATTGTAGTCAACTTAGCAATTGATCTGAGCTGAACTGAACTGAACCGACCTGTTAACTGCAAATAGTGTGAACTGTTTTGTTCATGCGGTAAACATATGTTTGGCAGTGAACTGTAGTCACTACTAAATAAACAAGCGTGATCTTATTTAAAGTTATCAGTAGGGGATAGGAGACTCTTACCCTTTGCAAAGCATTCAGTCCTAAATTTAGCTTCAAAGTTAAGGGTCTACAAAATAGAAGAAACCTGAGATGATATGTGAGGAGCAGTGCAGTGAAGGTCGCGACACACAACAATCTGCATTAATCAAGCAGATGTGTAACACAACATATTTATTTTATTAATGTCTAAAGTCTGAAATGTTCCAGCTACAAGACAATTATTATATTATTAGCACCCCATAATAACACGGTATATCCAAAAGCAGTCAGCAATGCACTGATTTTATAGGCCTTTAACACATACACACAAGTGGTATCTAGTGATGAAATGTAGGCTATAGTTTTTTTCACCATACACTTGTATTCATTTCTGTATGCATGTCTTTCATTTTATCTGCCTACACATTGGAATTGTGCTGTATTACTGAGCAGACACTTTCATTTTGAGTGGTAGTTGCACTGGATATCACAAGGTAGATGTAATCTGATTTCATATTCTGCTACTTTACTTTTTAATGCACAACACACATCATGCACAGATGAGTCATGCCCATACTGAGAAAGACAGCACCTGAAACATCTTGGAGCTGGCTGATGTCCACATGCCAAGTTTTGGATTTTTCTTTGCCTGGTCATCCCCTTTCCACTCACATCGAGTTTCGTTTGCTTAAGAAGCATTTTTTAAGATATAATCAGTTATGATAGATATAGATATATCATAGTGAAAGTGAGTGTTGGGAATAGATATATGACTCAGAATATATTCTGATCCAGTGTTTGGGTTTATTGGTTTATTTATGAGCAGTGTTATTTTTTGGTCTGTGATCCTGTACAGGTTTTTTGAGTTGGATCTGACACCTGCGCGAGTGTCTACACATTCAGTGAGAAAGAAAAGTCTCAAGTATTTTGAAAACCATTCACTCAATCTGAACTGGATTTCTTACTTTCTATAAAGCCTGACAGTGTAGGCCTACATCTATCCTTCTGTGGTATGATGTCCATAACAAATCCTAAGGGGTTCTAATCCATTTACACTGGCTGCAACACTGTCATGTGCATGATAAGCTGTGGACTGTCCAGCTGAGGTCAAGAGGTCAGAGTGCATGACCTTTTTAGATTTGATATGGAGCTCATGTTTGCTGCTTTTAATCCTGGTCTACTTACTCTTCTGCCTTTTACTTACATTTGTCTTTTGTGCCGGTATTACCTCAGTCTTACAAGAGATATTTCTATTTTGATAGATCAGTAATTTCCAAAATTATACATGTTATGGATGGTTTGGTTTGTTCATTAATAACATTATTTGCTTAACACTGAACAAACTAAATCATACTTTTTTTTTTTTTAGCATAGAGGAGCCTTCAAAATACCAGACGTTTAAAGACTGCTTAAAGACAAGGATGATATGATATTCCATTTAGATCCTGTAATAAAAATGTAGAAGTCCCCATTTATATAAGGTAATGATTAATCAGTTAGCAGTATTGTAACACTAGACAAATATTAATTGAACCAACGTGGTGGGAAAAAAACACAAGTGAAGATAACATAAGATAGCACTTATAAATAGATGTAGTACTTAATATTTACACTATAGGTTCCTATTGCACTGAAGCTTACTGATGTCCTCCACATGTAAGTTGCTTTGGATAAAAGCGTCTGCCAAATGAGTAAATGTAAATTTAGAATTAGCATGCTTTTCATAATGATATGAATGATATTCACATTTTCTCACGATCGAGTACCCTACTCCAAACTTATGTCGGGCGTAGTGACTGAGTGAGTGTGGGAATGATTTCTGTAACAGTGTGTTGAAGGCCCAGATTACTCTTGTTGTTGGACTCTGGACCTCCTGAATGGATTATAATGTTTGTTTCATGAAACTTGTGTCCACTGAGCATGTGTTGCTCATGAGATCTACGTCAGCGTGGTATCCTCAGGTCACATGAGGAATTAAGCTCGAGCATTAGGTCCACAGCGTGTCACAGGAGCATGGCTGATACAGACGTAACATTAGTGTGGCTACTGTCATTTAAGGCCATGAAAACATAAGAAGCAGCATAGTTGTTCTTCAGGGCAGCGCACACAGATCAATTCTTATCAATTAATTCTTGACTCTCTTGTTTGTACTCCTGTCCAAATCATTATTCACCTGCTTTGGTGTCTTTGCAGCTCATGGTGGGGTGGAGTGCAGATGGGTCCCCCCGATCCCATCTTGGGGGTGACCGAGGCCTTCAAGAAGGACACCAACCCCAAGAAGATGAACCTGGGAGTGGGAGCCTACAGGGATGACCAGGGCAAGCCCTTTGTGCTCAGCTGTGTCCGCAAGGTAGAACTCGCCCAGCCCTCCAGGAATACTCTAGTGTTACACACACACACACACACACACACACACACACACACACACACACACACACACATATACAGACAGTGATTTGATCCATACAATTCAGATATGTCTAAGTTCTACCCGGGAGAGGAAAGCTGTCATATCATTGATTCTTAAATTCTTATCACAGTGATTTCAAAGAGAACCACAGTACTTCACTATTAGACTGTGTTGCCTCCTTGGAAGTTTTTTTTGGAAAATGGAGGGGTCACTCAGGGTCACTCAAGAGTTTAAAGGTTTATATTTTCACCTAGTGTCAGAAGGGTTAAAGGTTGTTGCTGCTCAGGGTGTTTCTCATTGGCGCATTCTTTCTTCGTCATCCTGAGCTCAGCTTCCGAAGCTCTGTGGAACATCAGCATGTCTGAACCCATTAGCATTCAGTGTATTTGTGGGTTAAACACATGTTAATAATTAGGAGAATTTCTTGTTTTGCATTGTCACCATGAGAAAGTGTATGCATTTATTTTGAACCTAACAAAATGCTAACTAACTAAATCATAGATGTTTTATGTAAAAAGTAGGGAATACCAGTCAAGGAAATTGCTTTAGTTGTGTTTTATACTTTTTGATTTTTACACTTTCCTTCTAGGCAGAGGCTGTGATTGCAGCCAAACAGCTGGATAAGGAGTACCTTCCCATCGGTGGTCTGGGAGAGTTTACCAAGGCCTGTGCCCAGCTGGCTCTTGGTGCTGATAGTGAGGTTTTGAAGAGTGGCAGAGTAAGTTTGGGTGTTAATTACTTCAAACTAAATGAAGCTCAAGACATTTCTGACAGTTTTAAGTCCAACTCTCTTCTCCCAACAGAACATCACTGTCCAAACCATCTCAGGAACTGGATCTCTGCGTATTGGAGCCAACTTTTTGGTGAGATCTTGTTCTATTGATCTTTTAGCACAAACTTATATTAGGGTCAGATTATTCATCAGGTCTTTCCTTTGTCACAGTCTCGATTCCACGGAGGCTCACGTGATGTGTATCTGCCCAAGCCGTCCTGGGGAAACCACACACCCATCTTCAGAGACGCTGGCATGCAGCTCAAAGCATACCGATACTACGACCCCTCCACCTGTGGCTTTGACTTCAAAGGAGCTCTCGAAGACATCTCTGTAAGACATTAATGAGGGACACTCACAATGATATTTTGGCATCTTTTCATGCTCTGAAATTGTAATTCCATTAATGTGTATTTTATTATTTTTGATTATTTTGTAGAATTGTGGTTAGTTTGTAGTCTTATTAGGAATTGAGGTGTTGAGCAGTAAGGTTGGGCGGTGAGGGTTTTCAACAAGGCCGCCCAGCGTGTAAAAAGCAGCTGGTTACAGTTATTAATGTAATGAGTTATATGTCTTGCAGCTGGTGTGGCAGTGAAAACTGTCATCAACATTGTGCTATACACAATATTGTAGGTTGACTAACCAAAACCTCCTTTAATGTCACAGAAAATCCCAGAGCAGAGTGTGATCTTGTTGCATGCTTGTGCCCACAACCCCACCGGTGTGGACCCCAGGCCTGAGCAGTGGAAGGAGATCGCTGACATTGTGAAGGTGAGTACGCATCATCTCAAGAGAGGTCTGTGAAATCTTTCCAGCTGCAGTTTGATAAAAATGTGAGTACACATTTTATCTCAAAATCAAAAGATCTTTCAGAGTTCAAAAGCCACAATAATAAGATTATAAGCACTGTATTAGCTGTTATCAGTTGAAAAATTATTAACTGGTTGTTGTTGTCTGTGTCTTTCTTCTTCTCCTTTCTTCTCCCCCTTTCTTTCTCACCTCACAGAAAAGGAATCTGCTCGTGTTCTTCGACATGGCCTATCAGGGCTTTGCCAGTGGAGACATCGACCGTGATGCCTGGGCTGTGCGCTACTTCATTGAACAGGGCCACAACATCGTCCTGTCCCAGTCCTTTGCCAAAAACATGGGACTTTATGGTCAGTCAGAATCCAATACATGCTGTTCTTAAATATAAAGTAATAAAGGTGATATGTAGATAACAGTACTTGTAAAATAGAAAAACTGAATGAAAAACCTTTTACTGAATAGGTGTGTTTTATCACCACCCAGTGGTAAAACTGTGATAGCAAAACATGTTCTATTGAAATAAACATTTAGACTTTCTAAGCACAAATATAATTGTACTGAAATGTGAGATATATTAGTTACGTTCACCGGCACAGTTCCTTATGTGGTGTTTACTCAGAATATATCTTTTAAATTTTTTATATCACTGAACTTGAGTTGTGAGTCTTAGTGGATTAACAGTTTGAGTTGGTCCGACTCACTGTGAATCACTTTGTTTAACAGTCAGTGTGTATGTTGATATTCACAGGTGAGCGTGTGGGAGGCTTCACTGTGGTGTGTAAAGACACAGATGAGGCAAAGAGAGTGGAGTCTCAGCTTAAAATCCTCATCAGGCCCATTTACTCCAACCCACCAATGAACGGTGCCAGAATTGCAACAACCATTCTCAACACACCTGATCTGCGCTCGCTGTGGTATGTGCTTATAGATCAATAGATCAATATATCCATACATCCTGAACCAGAAGTGTAGTTTGGAGGTTTGTTAAAACACTTAATCTTTCATATGCTCCAAACTGGTTAAGATATATTCCAAGATCTATGTCTTGATCTGTCCTACCCTGCCGTCATTCATCACAGGCTGGAGGAGGTCCACGGTATGGCTAACCGCATCATTAAGATGAGAGAACAGCTGGTGGCCGGCCTGAAAAAGGAGGGCTCCAGCCACAACTGGCAACACGTCATCGACCAGATCGGGATGTTCTGCTTCACAGGCCTCAAACCCGAACAGGTAATCACACACATTTTTGGCTTTGACAGTTCACAGTAGAGAGCGACAGACACTAATTGTTCAATTCTTAAATTTAACCAACTTTATGAAATGATGCCATGCAACAATTCAATTCAATTCATTAAACTTTATTTGTCCCGAGGGGGCAATTTAAAAGGCACATCGAGTAGACATTAAAAAAACACAAATACACAACAAAGAACACACAACCAACACAAGACGAACTGTACGCCTTAAGAAAAAAAACAATGACAGTGACATGAAGAAACGACACCAGTGCAAAGAAAAAACAATCAAGCAACTAATACTCTGGCACTTGTCCCTGGGAAATGGCAAATTGTTCACTGTACAGACCAAGATATGATAACAAACAAGATTTACTGTATTCAGAAATTACTGTACAGAAATGAGAGTGGTATCTGTCTTTTCATCAAACTGTCCAGCAGAAAGTGAAAATCCTTCCCAAAATGCCCATCACTTTGAAATAGTATTTCAAACAAAGAAAATAAAAACCCAGCAGCTTTTTCCTTTTTAAAGGTAAATTTAGCACGGTAGCCTGGCTGAATCTTAATGCCCTTCCTCTGATGATTAATTGAAAATCCATCTCAAAAGGGAATTCACTCATTTTGCTTGCACTGTTACAAATCAGTGTTTAAAATTGTCCCCTAGAGCAGCTCTAACATCTAAATATATGTCTAAATAAATTGTAAATTTGATTTTAATTTAATCACATGCCTTTTTTATCCTCTTACACAGTACTGTTAATCTGTGACATGTTTGCCGTAGAGTTTGTGTTCTTTTTTTGATCAGCTGTTTACTGTAAATGGCAGTGAAAAGCTATTATTTTTAAAATGTTATGATACAGGGAAACACTCTGTTCTCTTGGAGTCCGTATCTCACACTCAGAGTGTATACAAATAAAAAGTTAGTCATCGGAGTCAGGTTTCACAAAGTGAAGTGATGACTGAAATAATTTGATTCATGTTTCTCAAATGACACATTGATCAAAGCAACAACAAAACTGCATGCTGGAGAATAAATGACTTCCTTCAGTTAGTATTTACATCAGATCTTCTGGAAACAGTCAACACGTCTCTCAGATTATTTATAGGCCCGTATTGAACATCCTGTTTTTGAATAAATCATTGAACCACCTTGGCCCTAAACAACTGTGAAACTTGTTTGTGCTTTCATCCTAACTGTTATAGTGTCTTTTTACTGGTCTCTCTAACAAATCTCTGTGGGAATGTTTGTTGCTGAAATACTGACATGTGGATTTGTTGTGTGTTCATGTATTTTCCTGCAGGTTGAGCGCTTGTCAAAGGAGTTTTCCGTGTACATGACCAAGGATGGCAGAATTTCCATGGCAGGCGTGTCCTCTGGAAACGTAGGCTACCTGGCACAGGGGATCCACACAGTTACCAAGTAGAGTGGATCCTGCTGGGAGAGCTACAAAATCAAAGCAGCAGTGTTAATGAGGAGCTTTATGTGTCACTTATTCTCTGTCTGCTCCATTCCACCTTTAGAAAAGAGCTCAGTGTTTAGTTAGACTTTTTCTTGATTGGATTTCATCATGACTTCAACTTTGTCCCAGTTCGGGTGGTTGCTGCTGTGCTCTTTTTTTAAAACATTTCATTGACCAGGCTCCCCTGCCAAATTATAAAAGACATAATTTCTCCCTCTACTGACTTAGCTGATGTCTCATTTTTGGTTATTTATTATGTGGAATCAACTGTTGGATGTGCATTAGTGTCCCCATAATGTGTGCTGTTTATCTGCTATGGGCCCACTCACTATAAAACATCAAGGAACTAACACAGGGGTGATGTTAGGCTGGGCATTAGTTTTACGTGCAAGGTGAGATCTCTGTTGCTTTGTAGAAGTTTTTCTTAATTTTAAAGGTTAAGTTGTAGCACTTTATAAGCTGTAAGGCACTGTTTGTTTCAAGATTAGGCTGGCACTGGCTGTTTTTACCATCTGACTTCACTGTATTAACAGGCATTTGTCAACCAGTTAATCAATTCACTATCAGCCTAATCTGTGGTTGTTCATCTGAACTAATCAATCATCTGGTAATTTAGTCTCCTTATCTCTGTCTGTCACCTATCTCCCTTGTATTCAGTACTTTTCTGGTAGGAGTATTTGTAAATCTTTTTTTTTTTTTTTTTTTTTTTTCTCGTTGGTCGCAGGGCAGCAGTCTCTCAGTCAGTCCTTTTAACCCCCTTACAAAAAAGTACACAAGCCCAAAGAGCTAAACTACAAAGTACAAAGACGCAATCAATACATGTTGAATGAATTCCACCTTTTTTTCATATTCCACCATGGCCCCAAATCCAATGCTCCATTTTTGATTTTTATCATAAAGGCTTTGTATTGTTTCGCTGTACAAATGTCTCTCTTGTTAATAAATAGAAGATGGGGACCTGAATGGGGTGAACACTGGACAGTTAATGAAAAAAATATGCACTTGCTACTCATTCACTCAGACATCATCTTTCAGTGTGTCAATCTGTTCATCATTATAACTGTAAGGCACAGATGGCATCTAGGAATGTGGGGTTTCACCCCAGTCTACTCATACTTCTGAAACTTCTGGCACTTCGCCTCCATTTTTTGCATTCTGTCAAGAAATAATGGATCACTGGTCATGTACCTTATTGAACAAAAAATAAATTATTATAGAGGAATGATCTACTCTAATGTTTGTGTGTTGTTTTTTTCTCTTCCTGATCTGATCAGTTAACCATTAGTTTACCCACCTTTCCGTTCTTATGTGCCTGCGTCTTGCTTATTCCGATGGATGCGTTATTATACATTATAATATGTAAAACTGTGGGTCTACATGAAGATAAGGAGAGACATCTTAAAAAAAGCTACGTATAATGAAGCATCGACAGTTTCCTCAGGGCAATACTGAGCTGTCGGCCCTTGGAATCTGACACATGGCCACTCTACAAAAGAGGGCTGGTTTCAAGGCTGTAATCATTTCAGTTTATCTTGGCACATTCCTACATGGAGGTGCAATCCACCACAATATGGTTTACATACAGTGAATCTGGGTCTTCAGGGGCCCTGTGGAAAGTTCCACTTGTTTCAACGCAGCATTGAGTTGGTGATTCTCACATTTCACTAATTGTATCTTCACCTATAAAATTAAAAGTGGTGGAATGTAACAAAGTACATTTCCTGAAGTACTGTAGTTGTGCTGAAATTTGAAGTACTTGATTTTTTTCTTTTCATGCCATTTTTTAATTCTACTCCACAACATTTCAGAGAGAAATATTGCACTTTTACTAGTTAAATTAAGACTTTTGCAAACAAAACAACTTATAGCACATGATACTTTATTATAAATTAAACTATCTAACAGTATATAAAGTAAAGCTAAAACTTTCGGATTGACAGAAAATTTTTGGACAACTGTTCTGATAATTAATTAGGTAATTGTTTACAAAACTGGCAACACTTTGGCTCCAGTTTTTAAAATGTGAAGATTTGCTGCATTTCCTTTTAATTATTTTTGTTATTATAAATCTATTTACAATAATAATGAGCAATCAATTGATTAATCGAGAACACTCAGCAGATTAAACAAAAATGAAAAGCATTATCAGCTGCAGCCCTTTAAATGAAATTAAATAAAATGGTGAATAAAAATCAGCTCTACCTCAAACAGCTACAACAGTGGAAATGCTGCCAATTCACTGATGCATAATTTTACTTAAATAGGATTTTTTTTTTCAAAAACTGGAGTATTTTGAAAAAGTTGTGTTTGTACTTTTTCCTTGAGCCCCTAAACACAGAGGACTGACTACAATACCCACAATTTCAGACAAACAGAATCACGCCCAGCTCTCTAGTCACGTGACGAAGTGTCACATGTTCTTCGGCTTTCTACAAGCTGCCAAAAACACAGAGGGCTCAGTCATTCTCTGTTGGCTGAGAAACATCAAAGGTATCGTATCAAATTATCTGCATTTGAGCCTCTACGCTTGACTTAAAAACGACGACATAACGGTGAATATAACCGACGTAGAAATATTTCAACATGTGGCCTGTTGTATTTTGTGTTTAGCAGGGTGTAACGTTTGCTAACAGGCTATCGTAGCACGCAGAGTAACAAAGGGCAACATATGTCATTGTTATAATAATGAAAAGAAAAGCGATAATCTAATCACATTTAAAGCTATGAGGGGTTCATTTAATCAGTATTTGACGAAGGCAGCTGAAGGTGCATTTGTGTTGAGGTCAGCTGCAAACCATCAGCACCTTCCCGTGTCACCAGTGACGTTAGCTTTACTTCTCTTAAAGTCTCTGTAGACACAGTGATTTGATGAGAGATCTGCTGCTCTACCGAATAGCTTTATTGTTTGAGATTTATGTTTGTTCTCGATAAATTGATGATCTGTTTTCTTTAAAGTAGGCTACATGTCACTAAACACAGTGACACTAGAACAGGGTATTGTTTTTAAAATGAAAAACATCATCTAACTAACTAAATAGCTAACCAACTAACCTCTTTTAAACTCTTTATCTGTCAGCATGCTAGAGAAGTGCATGTATGTCCTTTTGCAAAACGGAAACAATTCAGGAACCAACGAATCAAAACTTTACTTTAAGGAACCAGAGATGATCAAAAACTCCAGAGGGAACCTGTAATACACTCACATGGGGGCCAGTAGTGCAGATTTTCATGTCAGCCATAAAGTAAGCAGCCTACTGTTGCACAAAAGATGATTGAGCTGTAACATGACAGCAAAACTGGAGATAATCCTGTCACATTACATTTCTTAAGAATTATGCCTTAGTCACCTATTTAAATTATATACATATTTTCCCTGCCGTCATCGTTTCTTTTAAGAAAACACAATCTGTGTTGTACAAAAAATGACTCTTATGCTTCTTTCACATTCATTCAAACATTTAATGCAAATTATTTCTTTACAGTAATTTACATAGTATGTTGATATGATAACACATTGTTCAGTTGTTATTTCACAGTACAAATATCTATAAATTCAAACAATATTTCATTACAGATCAGTCACTGAATGGCTCCAACATCACACTGAAACATCAGCTTCTCCTGACTGTTGTGGAACTAACGACTCTGGACGTAAAATTTCAGATGCACCTGAGTGATCTTTGTCCCTTCACCTGGACTCTTTGATTAACTTTACTTCCCTTTGGATCCAGAAAATTGGAGACAAATTTTCTGGGTTGCGAAAGGCATCACAGGCCGAGCCACAGCCTGAGGATTCATGGCGATTAACGCTGATGTGGAGGATTGGGGTGGAGTTGGCAGTAATGACTCTGGAGAAAGGGCATGGCTCTTGCAGAGCCCCAGCGTGGATTCTGTGCAGCACCTTGAGACGGATAGGAGAAGGAGCGGGGGCGTGTCGTCTTTGGGAGCAGTCTTCATCGTAGTGAATGCAGCACTGGGAGCAGGTTTACTCAATTTCCCTGCAGCCTTCAATATGGCAGACGGCGTAACTGCAGGAGTGATGCTTCAGATGGTGAGGAGAAGTGAAAACACCCCTTTATACAGGTCCTTTCCTGCAGAATGAGGCAGGTGTTCAGGACTAAAAGCTTTTACTGTAATGACATAAACTGGGCCGCAACCTACTTTAAATTTCAATTTCAGTTGATTCGATTATTTTTTAGATACATCTATTCATCATTTGCTCTGTAAAACCACAAAAAATACAATAAATGCCATCAGAAATGACTCAAGGCGGTGTCTTTAAATGACTTACTAAGTCTGCCCACCATCCGAAACGCAATTCAGTTTAACAGAGAGAAGGAAACAACTGTGGCTATTTAGGTCCTTGAAAACTGAAATATTCATGACTAATTGTGCAACAACCAGAGTTCAAGTTTTGGAGAAAAATCATTCTTAGTTGTTATTTATTAAGAATTTTAGACTGAAAAATGTGGGTTATTCTTATTTGTCAGGACTATGTTGTGGTTTCATCAGATTTGATGCCAACATATGAAAACGACCCCACATTTATCAGACTGTAATTTATATGTTACTAAACCCTGATTGCTGCAAAGAAGAAGCTGACATCTTATTTCTACTACTGAGTGCCGCCCACTTCAAACCAGTGAGAAGAGCACCTGAAAAAAAATAGAATATTGTTTTAGTTGATAAATGACTAAAGTTTGTATCTAATCGTCTGAATGATAACCGATCCTGGCTTCAGTGTAAGCAGGCGCACAGTATTTACACATTAGTCTGCATTGAATTTTAGAATACATTCAAACTGTCTGCTGTTATCAGCTGTCTATTTTTCTTGTGACAGACATAAAACTGCTCTAGACAGTATGATGGGGAACTATAATGTGATGTTTTCTGTGTGTTTGTATTTCAGTTTATGCTGATCTTCATAATCAGCGGACTGGTGATTCTGGGCTACTGCTCCCAGGTTTGTGTCGCCTCAGGCCTGTCACTGTCTGACTTCCTGGAAGTCTTCATCTCTTACTGTAGTTTCTCTTTATTTCTCTCACCACATGCCGCTTTTCTCTCACTTCAATATTTTTCCTTCATTAGTGGTGAAACTATCAGAGCACTGTTCTTGTGTAATAGCTTTTTTGTTCTGCGGTTGTATTCCTGATGTAGTGCATTGCACAGAATCTCAGACTTTCACTTCCTGAATGGCTCAGACTTATGCTTACATGCTAAAACACATACAACATGCAAGTTTGAGTCAGTTTTACATTTTGATCTCTTCTTACTTAATAGATGATATTCATTTGGAGCCAGAAACATCTACAGTGTATTTCTTTTAAATACAAAAATCTTTTTAGCTGCAGGATGAACTTTGTCTTAAGGCTTGTGGTACCATGAGAATTATTGACTTGAGTATGACTGAGTGTGCTCATGCTGCAGTTATAAAACCATTACTTTCTCATCAAGCATTCCTTAAACTGAAGATGGTTACAGTCTGTAAGGCAAGGCAAGGCAAAGCAAGTTTATTTATATGGTACCATGCAGACACAAGGCAATTCAAAGTGCTTTACAGAGGCATGGAAATGCATTAAAAAACAGAATATTAAGATGACATTAAATAGCATTAAAAATATATATTTGAATGAATGAAAATATTTAGAGTGAGGATCCTTCTGCAAATATAAAGATGTGATCCTTTCTTTTGATTAGCAACATTATCTGATACATGATTTTGGGCTGATGCTTTAAGCTTGACTGCTGCTGTGTCACAACTGTATTAGAAGAAGAGCTTAAAGAGATTTAAGAGCCAATCTTAAAGCTATAACAGCAGCTGTCATGTTTGGTTTTTTACAATTGTCAGCTAGACTTCATGCTAGATTACTTAAAGACCCTTCAGTGATGGTGGAGGTTAATGTATACAGACTGGGGTGTATTTCTTTATTCCAGTCCCTTTACTGCTGAATCCATTACACTTTTTATCCTTTTATCCTGGTTTCTTCAGGTCAGTAACGAAAGCACCTATCAGGAGGTTGTTCGAGCCACTTGTGGGAAAGTCACAGGAGTCATATGTGAAGTAGCCATTGCTGTCTACACCTTTGGCACTTGCATTGCTTTCTTTATTGTCATTGGAGACCAGCTGGATCGCTGTAAGTATAGTCGCACTGAATCACCCAACAGCCACCCTTACCCTTGTATAGTTGTCATTACTTATTGTTCTTTCACCTATATTTCCATGGACTCTGTCATTTTGCCCTACATTTGTGTGTTTGAACAAAGGAAGATATCTAGTGTTAGTGCTGCTAAGCTTTAAAATAATAAGAGGTAGTGCCATTATTGAAGAGGGCAAAGAGCATCAAGGATGACACCACTCAGCTTTTTCTCTCAGTAAATGTGTCCCTCATGTGATCTGCTCTTACATTTCCGTGCACTGAGACGCTGACACAGTAGAATTCCTACTCCTGCCTGTTTCTGGAAATAGACTGTGACCTCCCACCTCATTCTGCCTTTTGAAATGAATGAATGAATGAGTGGCTGTGATGTTCTTTAACTACTTTGCTAAATCTCTGCCATGTGTAAAGCAGTTTGGGGCTAATTCCCACCATGGCACTCTGTAACATTTCTCCAGCATACACCACTGCCTCCCTCTCTACTTGTCTGTCCTTCTCAAAAACATTTCCCTGTTTTTTTTTTTTTTTGCAGTGATAGCAGCAGTGGCTCATGACACAGATAGTACCGGTGGCTTCTGGTACACTGACCGCAAATTTACCATTGTTGTTACTGCTGTCTTGGTTATTCTTCCTCTCTCCATCCCCAAAGAGATTGGCTTTCAGAAGTATGCCAGGTACAAAGCTCTGTCGCTCTGTCTACTCACTCAGCTTATTTCCTCACTGAGGATTACTTTTACCTTCCATTGTAATCACGTCTGAGTTATCGTTCTTCATTGCAGTGCACTGAGTGTGATGGGAACCTGGTATGTTACCGTCGTGGTCATTATAAAATACATCTGGCCAGATAAAGAGATGACTCCGGGCTATGGTCCCACCAGGTGAGCCATACACCCACTCACCATGACACTGCCCTTACTTTATGCAGCTAACAGCTTTTCAGAAACTTCTCACTAATTATTTGAGCATTGTCCGAAGACTCATTCAAGCAGAAACATCTTCATCCTCGTCATCTTGCTTTGCTTGAGTCGCTAAATCACTGTGTTTGTTACAGTTCTGCTTCCTGGACTGCAGTTTTCAATGCAATGCCCACCATATGCTTTGGTTTCCAGGTATTTCCTCATATGGTATCATTAAATGATTTGCTTCTCTTATGATTTGAGTATAAAATCGATGAATCATTTTTGCATATCTTCTGTCTCCTTATCTCTCTCTCTACAGTGCCATGTCAGCTGTGTGCCAGTGTTCAACAGCATGAGCAGGAAAGAGATAAGACCTTGGGGACTTGTGGTCACTCTCAGCATGATAATCTGCCTCTTTGTTTACACAGGAACAGGTACTGTCAATGTGTGCAATGTGTACTCAATGTTTACTCAGTGATGATGAATTGTGTGATACACTGAAATTTATTTAAAAAATTTCAAACTTTGTAACAAGCTACAGCTCATTTCTCCACTTTATTGGTTCTCTTGTCTGATGACGGATCAGTGTTTCAGTGTCAGTTTACACTACACTGATGGCAAAAGAGAAATATTGTGCAGCTTTGTTGCAGGTCACATGACTCGTGACTGGCTGTCAGTACTTAAAGCGCTTGTGTTTTGTGTTGATCAGGTGTCTGCGGCTTCCTGACTTTTGGCTCCAATGTCAGTCAGGACGTGTTGATGTCGTACCCTCCTGATGATATTGCTGTGGCCATCGCAAGAGCTTTTATTGTCATCTGTGTGATCACATCCTACCCCATTTTACACTTCTGTGGCAGGTCAGATACACTGAAAATAAAATGCTGTTGAGGCTGGACTGAGCTGATATTTATATTTAAGAATAAAAAGAACTTATTATATATCGACTGATAGTTATTAGTTTTACATAAACACACTATGTAATGGAAACACTTTCTAAATTAACTTGCATATCTTCAGCATTTCTGTTACTTTCTGGCAACATATATGCCGATACTGATATGATCTGAGATAAGATAATATCGTCTGATGAATGAGCCAGAACGATTTATCCCTCTAGTTTTGTCTTGACTTGCTGATGCACTGATCTGAGATACTAAATCATTATAAGGATCGATACTGAACTTATTAAATGTATTGAGCATGGGCAGAATGTGACATACCCACATTAAATATGTTCAATTGAAT
Organism: Seriola dumerili; assembly: GCF_002260705.1. Taxonomy (NCBI): domain Eukaryota; kingdom Metazoa; phylum Chordata; class Actinopteri; order Carangiformes; family Carangidae; genus Seriola; species Seriola dumerili. The sequence goes on from NW_019174258.1 coordinate 1,423,716, forward strand.
CAATCAGGGACTGTTTTTAATAGAAAAAAAAATGTATTTGCACAAGCCTAAAAATAATTCTAATGTATGAACTTCTGCACTGTACTTCTTGCAGTTCAGAAACCATGTGTATTTACAGCTTCATGTCACCTCACACATAAAAGAATAATTCAGTTCAGTTAGATGTAAAGATTCATAAATGGAAAGAGGCGAAAAGAGCACTGTTGTTGGATTGGTTTCAGCCAATACCTTTATGTTTGAATGAGTATTGGGGAGAAAAAAATTACAAGGGTTCGATGCTTCCCTTGTGTGTGATACAGACAAGTTTCCTTATTTATCGATTTAGTTTATGGAGCATTTCCTCACTGCACTCTGGTGTGATCATGTGTCTTTCCAGGGCAGTTATAGAAGGGCTTTGGCTGCGTTTTCAAGGTGAACAGGTGGAAGTGTGTGTACGTCGTGAGCAGAGGAGGAGGATCCTGCAGACCCTGGTGTGGTTTGTCGTCACCCTCGTCCTCGCCCTCTTCATCCCAGATATTGGTCGGGTGATCTCGCTGATCGGAGGATTGGCGGCCTGTTTTATCTTTGTCTTCCCAGGTAACACTGCCCTCATCATGTGCACTGTTTCAGACTTCCTTACAACCCCAATTTAAATGTCTCACTGTAATGTCTTTATGTCATGTCTCTTAAACTTAACAGGTTTGTGTTTGATGCAAGCCAAACTATCAGAGACAGACAGCCGGACAGCCAGGTGAGATGCTGCTTATTACATCACTTTATTACATCATGTCACTTACTGATGTTTAGAAGGTTTCTCCATATCTCCAGATCCTCAAAGACTAACCATCTAAATAAAAAAACAAAACTTTTAGCTGTATAATGAACCATTTTTCAAACATTTCCTAAATTGTGACTCTATTCCATAATCAAAACATGGCAGTAAAAATAAAAAAATCACTTTTTTTTTTTAATTGATAAGATTAGATGTTGAAATACTGTCTCAATATATAGAAATTGGGTGTTATTTATCTGCTCTGAGTGAGCCTTTCACATCAGAGTCAACTGCTACACTCATTTCCACCGTCCTCTCTTTCACAGCTGGCATGGATTGGTAGTCTTTGGTGTTGTCATGGTTACAATCGGAGCTTTCATCTTTGGTCTCACCACAACCAACTCCATCTATCAAGACATCAACAGCTAAGAGGAACATTTTTCCCAGAGCATGTGGTGTCCTCATTATTGAAGACGGGGGGGGGGGGGGCTTAGTCCTGTGCTGCTATTCTGAACTACTGGATAAGATGGAGCATCTCATGACACTCATTTAAAAAAATATCAAGACCACTGTGGCATCCCTGCTCCCGGGTTAAAAGCCCCAGAGCTCTTTGCTCAGTCAGGGAGTAGTCGAAGACACCACACAACGCCAAGTGACTTCAGAAACTTTGCCTTTTATTTTCTGTAAAATTTAAATTGCATGTTTTATGTTTTGATGATGGTTTTAACTTGCAGTGAAAATAGTTTGACAGTGTAGCCATTCCACAGGGCCACAGAGTGGCGTCCCTTGTCTCTGGACCCTGTATGGGTGACACATTCCTGTCCTGTTTACAAGAGCTGAAGGACTTTGTATAGAAAGGTCTTCAAATCAGATTGATTGTTTTTTTTATAATGAAATTGTACCAATTTGTGTATTTTTAACTTGCATGTCAAAGTAAATGTTTCTTATCATTGAATCGACATGTTGTGGTTCCCAGGTCTAATCCAGGTCTAGACTCTATATTGGCACCGTTGATGGTTTGTCCACTAATTGAGAATTTTGTTTGTTTTTCCTATGAAACATTGAACTGAGTGATAGGATTGCACCTGCTAGGACACAGCATTGTTAATGAGGGAGGTGCTTACTGCAGGTCTTGTTGATTTGTTCACGTCCAGTCAGTACCTCTAAATGAGTGGAAAATGTGAGGTTTTCAACTACATAGCCATGGTAAACAAATCATGATACATTTTGAAATAGATCCAGGAAGTCATTTTAGTTATTTATTTTTTTTTAGTTTTGTTGGTTTCTTATATATTTCATAAAGTTTTGTACTATGAAGGTGAGGTTAAACCATATTAGTTAAGACAGGTTTGCAAAAGTACAAAGCTACAGTCATGTGCTGTAAGCCCGCAGACCGTTAAAAGCAGGTGGTTACTTCTGTGTCCAGAACAATTAAGTGTCAAACAGGCTGAAAACCACAGCAGTGTGCCTCCCCAAATGCTGTGCAGCACAGCATCACCTCCACATTCAGGATATGAGAACTCAGACTCTTTCAGGACTGTCAATTCCTACAGAGCAGGTTTTTGAAAATGACGCCGTCTTTGTGAATGTAAACAAGAGATTGGAGTATCTTACACAGAATTCAGTTTGCACATGTACACACTGCTACTGACAGTGATGTGTGGAAAAGTCAAGTAGTTGAACTCTAAGTGTGAGGTTTTAGTTACTTGAATCACTGACACCACTGCAGAAACTCAAGAATGATGAGCTATAAATAATTTTTGTTCTTTTTTGACTAAAACCAAAGTGTGAACTTTTTTCTTTTTTTTTTTTTAATGCCCCAGCATTAAAAACCTCATCTGTTCAACACTAAAGATGTTTAGAATATAAAGTATGTTTAAATGGTTTACAATGCCACAGTGATCAAAACTAAAGTGTATTTAATCCTGGTTTTACGTTTATTCAATTACACTTTATCAGCTTTGGGGTTGCTAAGTGTGTTACGATCCATAATTCAAGTGAGATTCAAGGCTGACAGCCATTTGATTCTACTATTTATTCAGGTTTTTATCAAACTAAGCAATAAGGTGTTTTACTTTTGTATATGAGGGACAGACATGGTAAAAGGGATTTTTTTTTTTCTTCCCAGAAAAGCAAGTACATTTTATTAGTCACACAGGTGACAAATACAACATAATTTTGAGAAAGGGAAAGAAGCTGTAGTCAAAACATTAATGAATCCTCTGTGGGACCAGTACAAAAAGTAGAGTGTCAGACTTTTTATCTTATTTAAAATTTTTTGCAATCATTTTTGGAATGTAATTTGTTTTCAACCATTTGTGTCAAATTTTTATGATTTTTTTTCTTTTACTCTATTGGTGCTACAGATGAGTGGATAGCAGCTTCATTTATAACTTCTGTCAGTGATTTATTGTTTGCTGGTTGGAAGGATGTACTTTTCTCAAGGCATTTGTTCATCAGAAATCATTTTTCCTTGTTTCTACAGAACAATGACGCATAAAAATTATGTTCATTGGCAAGTTTTAAAGGAACCTGCCTATGATATGATACTCCAATAAATTAACTACAATCAATGTCTGTGAATAAATATGACAATCCATGTGTCAGTGGCAGTTAACAGAACATTTAATTAAAAGACAAATGAGTTAAGTTGCAGTTTTTAACAAGACAGTTTGCTCTGAATTTACTGACAATGTTCAATCACCTTGTATCATTTACATTTGCTGAAAATATTGATATGACAAAAACAAAGATTCTGCTTTACATCAGTGCCACAGAGAAAAGCATCATTTAAAAGTACAGTACAGTGTACTATGTATCTGGACAAAGACTCTGTTTTGGCTTTATGTATTCACAATACTGGCTTTACAGTGTAAAAGGCGTAAAACACAGATTAAAAAAAAAAAGAAAAGCTTTTCACATTCATATTGTGTGATCAGTGTAGGAAGTGCAGCCCCTTTATACATACTTATTTCCTTGAGGACAATAATCTGAACCAAAATATAGTTTGAGCCAAACAGACTGTCCTTAAATGACCAAATCAGTCAGTTAATCTCAATCCAAATAAGCCTTTGTTTCACTTTTGCTAAAGACCAGACTGAAGCCAAAAAAGTGACTTAAGCATGATTATTCAAGTTTGTTAACTTGTTTGGTAAGTTTTGATCCTTTGAAATAGAGGGACATTGTATAAAGGGCTGTAATTCCAAAAATGTTCACCTAGTAAAGAGACGTAAACATCCTCAAATCTCAAAGTTGGCACTTGAATCGTTGCATCTCAAATCAAGTGATACAGATAAGAGTCAACGCCAAAAGACCAAAAACTCAACACACAGCACTGCAAGAACAATGAAAAATAATAGGTGCTTTAACAGTCCTTTTCCCTCTAAATTCATCTTCCCTGAGAAAAATGTACCATCTAACAAGTGGCCAGTACAGGTTTATATAGAAGTGGCAAGAAATAGTCAGTGAATGCATGAATTTGTCCTAAAATATGGTCGACTCTTCATCCAAGTTGCAATTCTGAACATAATCTATCTTAACTGATGACACACAAATCATTGTACTATTCTTGTCCATGTTGAAAATATCATTCAAACATTGACAGTGTAGGCTGGAAAAAGTGTGTGAACCTCTTAGCTAATGACATCTACTAAAGCAAACTGGAGTCAGGAGTTATCAGGAGTCCAACCAATGAAACCAGACAGGGAGTATGGGTTAGGGTTACTTTGGAAAAAAACAAACAAACAGACAACATATTGAGTTTTATGTTCACAAGAAACATCTGCGGCTGTGAACCACGCCTTGCAAAAAAGAGCTCAAGAATTGTTGATTTGCATAAAGCTGAAAGGGGAGATGACTCTGAATTTAGATATACATCAGTCCACAGTCTATAAAGAGATGACTTAGTTCTGTGACTACTCTACCTAGAAGAGGGCGCCCTGCTAAGATGAATGCCAAGTGAGGTACCAAAGAACCTTAGAGTAACACCTAAAGGTTTAAAGGAATGATTGGCGCTGGTTAACAGCTCTGTTCATGAGTCGACCATACGCAAATGATGATGAGTGATGAAACTAATGCTTATGAAAACTACGATAAAGAACTATGGTGTAAAAAAAAAAAAAAGAAAAAGAAAAAAGGAACTGCATACTAACATTAAAACATTATCCCAGAGGTGAAGTACAGTGGAGGGAGCATCATGACTTGGTGTTTTGCTGCATCTGGACCTGGACACGCTCGTCCACCTGCTGAAGCAGCCCTACAGAATGACTTCAAAAGAAGAAAATCCACCTGTAGGGAGTGGCCCAGTCAGAGCCCAGACCTTAATCCAGCAGAGATGCTGTGAAATGACCTGAAGAGAAACATTCACACCAGAATTTGGCTGAAATGAAGCAGTTCTTTTGGAAGAATGACGGTCTGATCAGCAGCTACTGGAAGCTCTTTTTTTTTTTAGGGTATTGCTGCCAAAGGAGGTTCAACTAGTTACTAAATCCAAAGGTTGACTTACTTTTTCTGCCAGCACTGTGAATGTTTGGTGGGTGTTTTCAACAAAGAGTATAATTGTTGGTGTGATATTATTTTAGGGACACTGTGCTTGTCTACATATATCAGTGTAGAAAACACACATATTCATCTTTTTCATGACTCAGTAGAAGCCATTTGTTATGAATGACTGGAACATGTGGAAAGCTGGACCTGGAGCCCACTGAGGAACCATGTGACCGGCACCCTGAAACACAGGACAGTTGTATTTCACATCACCAACCTAAAACAGCACAGCCATGCTTCTAGGGCAGACACTAAACAACACACAGGTGGTTACCTTGACTGTCAGGAAAGTTATGTTTCCAAACTGTTGGTAGAAACCGGCAATCTGGTCTTCATGAATCCAGCTCTGATACTTAGTGGTTGCCTGAAAACATTTATCGGTAGCATTAAGAAATATGTCTGTTTGTAGTTTGGTATAAGATCTTTCCTGAAATTAAAGTTCCTACCTTCAGGCCAAGGTCCTCCACAAACCACTGGTCTCCCAGGAAGTTGCAGGCCATGTCAGTGTCTCCATTGTAGACGAGCGCCCGCAGGCCCAGAGAGAGCAGCTTCAGATACACCTCCTTCACAGTTGTGTACAGGTTGGTGTAATGCTCCCCAACAATATCACTGCGATGAAGAGTTTGTTATCAACATGATAAACATGTCACTGACCTCCAACCTAACCGCACACAGACAATACAGTTACAGAAGACTGTCGATCCAACGGATTACAGGCTGAAATTACTACTTCAAGGTGTTAAAAATCATTATTTATTTAGGGGAAGATTAGTAGAATCCACATATGCTTTAAAAACAACAGTAGTGCAATGTGAATACTTTTTACTATGCGTATTTATCCCTTCTGTTGTCGTCGTGTGTACAAAAATGTGTTGCAGTGCTTTCAACAAGCCAGTCAAGGGTTACAATCAATACAATGTACTGCTGAAATAGATTTGGATTCGTCTTTGGGTGGTAAGGAAGGACTTGGGATGACAGTGACGTCATAATCATCTAATCACATTAATTATTTTACTGTAACACACCTGCAGATGTCCCACGGTGGCAGCGTATCTGGAATGTGTAAAGCTTTCCTCACATCGCCTCTGTTCAGCCAGTTCATCTGAGCCGTACTGTTGATGCAGGGAGGAACTTCACCCAGAGACACGAAGGGAGTCGCTCTGTCTGAAAACTTCATTAAAAAGATGTTAATCATTAACGCTACAGGACAATCAGAATTTGAAGCACAGGTGCAAGGCCAAGAGGGGAAACGCTCACTTTGTGGCCCTGAGGATTCTTCCTGCAGTTCTTAAACAGATGACTCATGGCTCTCTCATAGCCTCTGTGGGATCTTCTCTGCCCCTCACAATCCAAGTAGAGGGCATACTCATTAAGTCCGATCTCATACATAATATGAAAAGCCATGGTCACCTGAAGGGAGACAAGGACAAAGTAAAATTTGAAAGAGTGGTGCCAGGAATTCCCAGCTGTATACTGTAGAAATAGTGCATACGTACCAGCTTATTGCACATCTCTGAACTGGAGTTGTAAAAATTACAGCTCCCCTTCTCACAGCAATTTATGTTCAGATCACGCCACAAACTGCAGACAAAACAAGGCTATAAAATGACAATCTCTGCATCAACTATGTGTAACTTTCATCTTAGCTTGATGTCAGTAATTCTGTCATATTGATCTAAAACATTAAAATGAGACACACTGTATGTTACATTGGTTCTAGTAGAATAACAACCATAAAAGTAAATTTGAATGTTTTGAATTTGACAGACTTTCATATTACATATGCCAATAATTTACAATCAGAAGTCACGCACAAGGCAATTACCCAGCAAAAATCTATCTAATTTGACGTTATGCATATTTTGTGAGGGGGAGCATACAAGCCTTTCATGGCTTTTGTACATTTTCCCTCAGAGTAAAAGCAAACAAGCTTCCGCTACAAGGTGCCACTTACTCTTCTCCAAAGAGGCCGTGATAGTAACCAAAGTAGATCAAAGTTTGGTCATTGAGGGCAAAACTGCTGAGACCATTTCCCACTGCAAAGCCCTGAAAACAATGGACAATCAAAAATAAATATGCTTGGCTAAGTGCCTCTAAAGTACTGATAGTGAGCAGCTGATGGTGCTGCTGAGCAAAACATCTGAGGCTGAAGATAAACAGAGGCTTGCAAGAAGCAACTCACTTTGAAGTTGATTTTGGCAGATCCTGTAGCCACTCGCAGGCTGAGGGTTGGTGCGTAAATTCCACCATAACTCTCTCCAAAGATGAAGAAATCATTTTGAGTGAAATTGGGGAACTTGACAAAGAAACTCTGGAGGGCTTTATAATTATCATCAGCTACCTAAGAGAAGAACATATGAAATGGTTTCTTGTCCAGTATGGTCTCTGGCTGTTTCTAAGCTTTTCTTTGAATTTTAAAATCTATTAGGACTTATCTAACAGACTGAACTGACCTGGTCATCATCGGTTTCATATTTTTGGTCATCAGAGTAGGAATATCCCACTCCTGCAGGAGATTCTAGATACAACAAGTTGGCAATCTTGTTCCAGCTCAATGTGTTCTCATACAGTGTGGCTCCATTATCATTCACCTGAAAAGCAAAGTCCACAGTGCATATTCAGAGTCACTTTGATTCAGTGCACAGGTATATTTATACACACAGTGAGCACGCTCACATGAAATGGTCCATTCTCTGACAGGAATCCATCCAGTGAGCTACAGCCAGGACCTCCATTCAGCCAGAGGACCACAGGGTCTTTGACTGGGTCCCTCTGAGAGGTCACAAACCTGCAGGAGATCAGGACTAAAGTTAGATACTGTAAACTGCATGACACAGTTGTATGCAAAACTTTGGGTTCATTACATACTATCTTTTGCACATGTAACATTGACTGTTACATTTTCAACATTTTCCTTTTATTTATTTAAGCTCATGAACTAAAAAGGAACAGCACATCAACATTTGAGGATATTTGACTGTCTGTGTTGCAGTTTGAGTATTTACTTGCCAAAACAAATGGTTTTTGATACATTTTGCTGATATTACTTCAGTACTTTTACTTAGGTAGGTTCTTATACTGTTGTATTAGTACTTTAACTAAAGCAAAAGAAGTGCATACTTCGTCCGTCAGTTTCTTACCAGTAATGGAGAAACTTCCCCGGCCGTGCCTGTAGGTACCCTGACCACTGTCGGTAGTTGGGTTTGAACGTCATACCTGGCAGGTATGTCACCTCATCAGGAGCGTACTGAGCCCGGGAGCCGAGCTGCAACACGGCCAGCAAACACACCAGTAAACTCCCGGAGAACATCACCAAACCTCACTCACTTCTAACAACGACAACACAACACCTCGCGTCAGTTTAAGGGAAGGGACGAGGCTTATTAGCTGACTTCCTCCAGAATCTTCAACTGTACCTCCGCGTGAACATGACCAACCAGTCATGTGACTGCTGCTGCGGGTCACGTGACCAGCGCCTGACGCCACACGGAAGTCCTGGACATCGACATTGCTAGGGCAGGTCTAAAATGTTGGAAGCTCGCTTCCTCAGTTATAATCGAATTGTTATGTAAAAACCGGAACCCCCCAAAAACGGTTTTAATGCAACACATTTACAGTACAAGTAGAGGAGCGTACTATACCACTGAGACATGAAAGATAAATGGTTTTATGCAAAAGTTTGGGGACAAACTACATATTTTGTTGAGGATGTTTGAAGTGAACAGAAGTAAATACAAACATAGTACATTTTAAAAAAAAACAGCCATTCTTCAAATGTTAATTCACAGTTACTTTCTATTTCACAAACTTGACCAGAATTGTGACATGCAAAAGTTTGGGCAGACTTGTAGTTGTAAAGTGACAGGTTAGGCCTTGAAAGGTATGTCAAGAATTGTTATTATAAATAGTCAGTTGGTTACATTTCCAGATCTAATCATCTCTCTGACTCTTCAAGCCGTGTGGTAACACTTAACAACGATGGGCTCCTCTAAGCACCTGACTGAGGATCTGAAAATTATGCAAACAAAGCAAGTGAAGCCATCGAAAGGTATCAAAGCGCTTCCGGTTTGAAATTTCCACTGTCTGAAGTGTCACAAATGGCTGTTAAGGGGAACTGTGTAAGTCAAGACAAGATCTGAAAGAAAAAGACAACTGTCAGATTGCAGGTCTGCTGGGTTGAAATGACTGCAAAGGACCTACAGGAGGGACCTGGAGTGGTGGTGCACTGTTCCACTGTGCACCATTAATGCACAAACAGGGTGTATGTGGAAGAGTCATCGGAAGGAAAATTTACCTGCAACCTCATCACAAAAGTCAACGTTTGTAGTCTGCAAAGCAACATCTGGATAAGCCATAGTCATTTTGGAAACTAGTGCTTTGGACAGATGAAGTTAAAATTGAGCTCTTTGCCCACAATCACCATATTTGGAGTAAAAAAGGAGCAGTATTTGATGGAAAGAACACCTCACCAACTGTTCAGCATGTGGGTGGAAATACTCTACTTTGGGGTTGAGTGGCAGCCAGTGACTCAGAAAACATTGCATGGATAGAGTGAAGAATTGATTCCACTAAATATCAACAGATTCTGGATGCAAATATCCTGCAGTCAGTTGAGAAAGTTAAACTGAAAGAAGCTGGATTCTACAACAGGACAGTGATCCAAACCAGACCTCAACATCCACCATGAAGTACCTCAAGAAACACAAGTTGAAGCTTTTGGAACAGCCCTCACTGATGTCACTGACAGCCCTGACATCAACATCATTTAAAATCTGTGGGTGGATCTTAAGCATGCTGTGTGTGTGCAAAAAACCTGAAGCAATCTACAGGAAGAGTGGGTGAAAAATTATGTTTCTGCCAATATTTCTAACAAGGGGTGTATGGGACTAACTAAGTGCCCAAACTTTTCATTTCACAGCACACATTTTGACTTGACCCAAAAGGAAACACAAACATTGTTTGTATAACCATGTAAGCCATTACAGTGTCACAGTGAGCCAACAGGAACAATACCAGGACCCTGAAACTGAAACATGTCAAATGTTTTGCCTGTTTTACCTGGGTAGAGTTTATATGCACAAAATTAAAGAACTAACACTTTGTGGAATACTTACAGGCTGAAATCTAAATTTCTAAAAACTAATTCTGGGCCAGTAAATATAACATGCCGTGTAGCATTATTCCAGCGTAGGAGTACTGATTGTTTTTTTTTGGGTATAACTAATATAATGCTATTAATATAATAATATTGACTTGGAAGAATATACAATTCAATAGATGATAGGTGGAGGTGGTGGGATCCCTCTGTCCCCCATTAGTGTAACGCTCAGAAAATAACACGATAGCAAATTGTTTTCTGCATGCTATTGGCTTAGCATTTCAGGTTTAATGTAGATGGAATACATATAAATAATGCCTTTTCCAGGATACCATAAAATATTATTTTAGTGAGAGGGCACTTAATTGTGATCAGTCGTACGTTTGGACTTTTATTGTGAAGGCAGGTTTATACGGCTACCGGAAAAATACGCGCCTAACTCCATAACAGTGGGGACTGGAGTATCAATGGAGTTGGTGCAGTGCTGAAAACATTGGCTTGAAATTGTTATTGCATTGTAGATAAATTTATCTGTTCGCCAAAACTCGTATCGCAAGTTAAAATACTGTCGGTTGCCGTCGTCAGGACTATTGGCTTTAGCTAGCGTTAGCTTAGTATCCTGAGCAGCAACTCTACCGCCATTCGCGACAACTATCGAGGTAATAACAATTGATTGTTGTAATTTTCCCGTTTAATTCATGTAGACAATCTGATTAAGTGCCCGTATCAGCGCTCTTTCGAACAACCAGAACTTTTAACAAACCATTTTGTATTAACGATAGTTATTTACGAGAGAAAAGGTACACAAAATCTTAGTGTTTCCGGTATAAGTTTTTCATAATAAACCTATCCCAATGAGCTGTAACAATTGGTGAAAGTTCAGACGAAAAGTGCATGACCGTATTGTTTTTCTAAACGTTTTATTTACACAGGATGATTTCAGATCCACATAAAAACCACACAAAACTATAAGAGTGGTCATACAGGAAACACTGAAAATATCGAAAGAAACTCTTTCCGCTTGTGTGAGGCGGGTCCGACGCAGCTGATTCAAACAGAGCAGGGAGCCTCCCGGTTTCATTTGTTTTGTTTTCTTGTCCGGCAGCATGGATCCTGAAGGTGGCCCACACAGTCCAGACGGAGAGACTGCCATGCCAGACCAGAACCCCAAATACCAGAGGAGCCTAAGGAGCCTTAATGTGCTGGCCGCCAGGTTTGTCAAGTTACTACAAGAAGCTGAAGGAGGAACACTGGACCTTAAAGAAGTAAGTGAGCTGAGACCATTCAAGCACACAGCGAAACAAACACGGATCCCATCACTGGAGATATGGTTTCTTAAATGTCACTGATTTCTTGCTTTTCCCCTTTAGACAGTTACTATACAGTCACTAATTTGTGATATTGTGTAGACAAAATGATTAATAGAGAAAATACAAATAAATTCATGATGACAATTGCTAGTTGCAGCCCCCAAAATAATAATAAATAAGCATAATATACATATATCCAATTGGTCATATTCTGTATATAGAGCCCTCTGTATAGACATAAGTGTAAAATTCAGCCTTTTATGCTTGTCAGTGCTTACAGTGTGCACTGGGAAATAAAAGTTGTTTTTTTGTCTTATTTTTTGAATTTTCTCAGAAATGGGTGGCTGTTTATTGTTACCTCTATATTTCTTACTCACTCTGACCAAATTAAAGTGAATTTAATAAAGATTTTTTATTTACTTTTAGAAACTAAAGTCCTCCGGTTTTTATTTCATCTTACATTTCAGTTAAAAACTCAGAAATTATATTAAATAGTTCATTCAGTTAGCAAAAGCTGTTGTATTAAGTGCCTGCAAAAAGTGCCATTAACCTATATAGGAACCAGAGCTTGATATTGTCAAAAATACAACAACAATATTTTTTTTTTTAAGACATTTGGGAAACAAAAATTCTCTGGATGAGGCTAAGTAGGCTGTGGTGGGTAAAGTGTTTTTTGTGTTCTTTTAGGCTGTCAGGATCCTGGCTGTTGGACAGAAAAGGCGAATCTACGATATCACAAATGTGCTGGAGGGCATTGGTCTGATTATGAAAATATCTAAGAGAATTGTGAAGTGGATGTAAGTTTTCAACCCTGCCTTTTGTGCATGCATTTGTGTATGCATGTGTTGCAAGAGTGTAGTGCAAAATATGTTTTACAATATATAATACATATGCTTTTTCTAAATAAGAGGTGCAATGCCAGGAGAAAATGCATGCGAGTTAACCAACAGACTGACACAGTTAAAGTCTGAGCTGGAGGACTTGGAGCAGAAGGAATTCATGTTGGACCAGCAGAGACTCTGGGTCGAACAGAGCATCAGGAACACAACGGAAGACTGCAGCAAATATCCTTTTTTATTCCTGTTTAAACTTGAACACGTTGATTTTCAACATTTGTCAGTTATTCTATTCCTGTCTGTTTCTATTGACAAAAACTTAGTAGAGATTGCAGAAATGTTATGTATTTGTCTGAAACGTTTCACTTTTTCAGTGAAAATTAGATATTGGACAGCATTTTGAGCAGGTGTGGGTTAATCCTTTGTGGCACAAAAGCTGTATGGTATTGCTTATAGCTGTAATTTTTTTTGCAAGAGCAAATTCATTTATTATTAAAGCTAACATCTTTTATTATTATAGTTGCTGTCATGCAGCAGCTAGCTCTTCTAGCACAATATTTCAAGTTGAACTTTAACTCAGATCAACTCTGACCTATGTGAATCATGAAGATATCTGCAACTGCTTCAGTGGTAATGTATAATCACTCTCTTGTCGTTCAACAATTGCTCTTCTGTACATTTTTGTGTTGGGGGTATCTTTGAAAATCCAAGGAGAGGGGCAGTAAGCCAAAGACAGTGCTATCCCTTTGTATTGTAGATACATCTATATTCCACAGAGGAAACCTTCGGGTACCTTCAGGTATTTCAGTAGAGTGAATACACATCCTAGCCTTACTTTTTGAGGAAAATGAGAACAAAAGTCTCCTTGGCACATTTCTTCCTGCCTCCTCTCTGCTGCTGTTGAGTTGCATTGATTGATGTTTCTGTAGTAAAGAGATTCAGTGTAGACCCACCTGTGAAACAACTAGAACTTTTGCCACTTTGGTGAAGTCCAGATATGAGCTAAATCTGATGTTTAGGCGATTCAGAGTCATAACTATCACACAGCTAGAAAACCACTGGTGTATAAAATCATTACGGTGCTTGCATCACCATAACAGCTGACATACAGTAATTTGTTTTAGAATTAAGGCAAAAAGAACAGCTACCATTTTGTTTGTCTTAAAATACATGAAGACCAAATTAGATTATTGTCTTTAACTTTTCAGTGTCTTATGTCTCTTCAGGCCACACACTTTTGGCAGTACGAGCGCCATCTGGCACGCAGTTAGATGTTCCTATTCCCAAAGCTGTAAGTCCTGCATCAGTGGAACCTACTGTACTGTTTTCTTTTTCTGCCTTTAAATTCAGAGGGGATAACTTTGTGTGTGTGTGTGTGTGTGTGTCGTTGTTTCGTCGTGTGGTGTTGTGTGTGTGTGTGTGTGTGTGTGTACATCTTCTTTCAGGTTCAGAACAGCCCAGCAAAGTACCAGATCCATCTGAAAAGTGTCGGTGGACCCATAGATGTCCTACTTCTTAACAAAAACTCTGCCAGCTCTGTTCCTGTCGTACTTCCAGTCCCGCCGCCTGAAGAAATTTTACAGAATGCTAAGTTAGCCATGTCCACTTCAGATGCAACAGGAAGCAGTACTGCACCCTATCAGGCATCAGCTGTTACCAAACATTGCACTAAATCAAGGCAGATGGCCATGGAGGATGTGCAGCCTTCTCATGCGCCGTCATTTGTAAATGCTGAGCCCAAAAGATCTCGTGCTCCTAAATGTGAGTATTTTAGTTTGTACAGTTTCTATTGATAGCGAAATCTAAACTGGCTAAGTATGTTTGTGCATACAAGGAATTTGACTCCTGTTTCTCTGTTTGCTCTCGGTGTACTTACTTATAATACACAGTGGCAGTAATAATGTCCAGGGAGATACACATGGGCATACTGCAAAACCAAGGACAACAAAGTTGAGCAAAGATTAATCAATAATTAACATATGACTAGTTTATAAATGCAAGTAAGTTTAAAAAATAAGATTCAAACATAGAGCAATAACAACAGACAGAACATATATTATCTATATAAGTCAGAGTTTCTTTAGCGTTGAACGGAACTGAACTCAGGAAGAGATAACACAAATGTCAAGTTCTTCTTTCAGTAGCAGATGAAATCAGTTTATTAATTATATATCGCAGTGGTTACTGGCTCTGCTGTGTCTTTCTCTGTGAATATTTCTTTTATACTCATGCATGCTCATACAATAATGTCTTAACATCTCATGAATGTCTCTTTCAGTGTTGAGTGTTAATTTAAAAAAATCTTGTTTCCAGTGCGAGATTTATCAAAGGAACTGAAGGACCTACTAGACCCATCCAAAGGTAATGCCTTTTTATTGTTGATGTTTACCTGCATTATTTATTTTCATTAAATTTGTAAAGTCATTTAATTTGACTGTATACTAGTATAATATTATATATTCCCTGATTTTTGTAGAAATAATGAGTGCTGGTCTAATCACAAAGCTTATGACCTCTGAAGGTAAGCCCACTTTATTTTCTGACTTCATATCTTATTGGTGTTTGTAGCATATTTGTATTAATCACATGTATACTTCTGCTCATCAGTTTTTTCACCACTCTTCCGTCCATCACCGCCATCATCTGAACAAGAATATGTCTATAATCTGGATGAGAGTGAAGGCCTCTGTGACCTCTTTGACATCCCTGTGCTCAATGTTTGATCATGAACTTGTGGTAAAGATCCTCTGGAAATGTACATAGCAGTCTGTTTTTAAATAGTTATTTGATTATAACAAATAATAAACGAATGATTTCAAATATCGTGTCAACCTCATTCATTTACTGCGAATTCATTACAACACCACAAACTACAGCTAAACTTTGTTGAGCTAAATGCTTACATTGGCATGCCTATGTGCTAACATGGTGTTGTTCACTATCACATTTGACTAAAAATCACAAATTTCCACCTCATGATGGCACTAGAGGAAATGTCAGGGTATTACCAATTTCAATAGGATTCATCCTTTGAGATCCATGATGGTCTGAACACAATTTCATCGAAGTGCCTTAGCTAGAGCCATGCCTCCATATAATGGCTAAAAATACTGCTGACTCACTGAGCACCAAACATGTTTACTGTTAGTTACCAACAATTTGTCTGGTATATACAAAAAAAAAAAAATCTGTAGTACGTGCAAGTATGTCTTGACTGTATGTTCTGAAACTGTCATCCATTTAAACCTTTATATAAGGAAATGTCTCTAAGCATAACAAACAGGCATGTATATTAATATGCATGTATATATTTAAAAGCTCAGTGTGACTGTGAGTGCATGAGGTACCAGAACAGAGAAATAGTGTCAGATAATATTTATACATCATTCAGTACATGTACATTTTGCAGTGTTGGATTTGCTGCTATTCCAGTTGATGGATGATGAATGTTGATCAGTAAAATTCCCTTAGAGAAATGTTAATAGGTTTTTACAGACTTCAAGAAAGGAATGAAATCAACTTTTTTTTTTTACTTTGTTTTGTCTGTGTATTTTGGGCTGAATTCTGTTCATATTATTCAGTCTCAATATTGACTTTAAGTCATGGTTATGTTTAACATATAGTGTATCTAAAATACATATTTCCTCTGCACTCTGAAGAAGCCAGTGTACCACAGTACAGATAGCCCAGGATAATAATTGCACAATTTTTGACACCAACATTAAGGGAAAATGAATTTGTGGAATTGTTAACAGTGGTGGAAAACATACGTATTTAAGAAGTAAACACCAATACAGCAATATAAAAATAGTGATTTGGGTAGTTTTTTCCAGTGGTTTTCAGTCTTAGATTGGGCCAATCTGAATTGTCACAAGATATGTGAATTTATCAATTAATTGTAAATTTATCAATGTAGAAAAGAAGAAAAACAAAGTTCTGCTGCTTTGTATCGTTGGAAAATACTAGAATCTTATTGGACACAGCTACAATGGCATTTTATGTGTTAATGAATGTGCAGTGTGTGTCAGCAATTCAAACTACCTCATTTGTTATCTGTTAGCACATCAGCCTCCACTTACTGGTGCCCATAGGAGTTATAGTTGTTGAGAAACATGAATAAACACTTTCTTTCTGCTTACAGCCACATTATAATTTATTAGAAACATCTATTCAATGTATATTTTGTGCTAATAAGGGCTTTACTTCGAGTTAGATTTGCGTTAAGTTTAATTTTATATCTACTATACAAATATTACCCCCTGGAATGTAGTGGAGGAGAGGTATAAAATGACATAAAACAAAATATATATAATGAAGTTAATGATTGGATTTTCGTACATGTACCACATCCATGACGTACTTAGTTACTATCCACCATGATGTGTTTCAAGCATTCGTTGCCATAGCGACGCATGTTTGAGTTCCAAACTCACGACATGAGTATAAAGTGCAAGCTGCTGCACGAGCTTCTCAGAGCGATCGAAACATTGGAGACCGTCTCTCCGTTTAATTTGTGCTGTACATACGATGGTGAGCAAAGCGTTATTAAAATATATCACAGGTTCATCATTGGGCTAACTACAGTAAAGAGCTAACGTTAGCTACCTAGCAGTTAACGCTCAGTTATGTGTTGGACAAGCTACTTCATTGCTATAGCCAGCAGTTTTAACCTTTCTCTTCTTCTATGTTGACTTCTATCCAGCCACCCAAAGGCAAGGGTAAAAAGCCTGCAAAGGCAAGGACCCCAACGCTAATAGATGGACTCACCAAGGATGAGATGTCCAAGGAGCAGGTCAGAGAATGTCGTGTGTTTAAGGAAAAAACGTATCCTGCTGAAAGTACTTTAAAAGAGTATCCCACCGAGTTAGTGTTGCACTTTCATACAGCTGAAGGATTACTGAAGAGACCCTAACCCAATAATCAGAACCTATGAAGCAGAGACTAAAGTATCCTGAATTTGAGTTTCTTGTATGTGTCAAGCTCTCAAAACATTGAACACTACCAGTGGCATCTTTTCATTACAGCCTCTGTGCCTTTGCAAGTCCCTGTCAAGCTCCAACTAACCAGGTTATAATGCAGTTTTTTTTAAAAATATAATGTGTAGTGTATAAGCCCATATCCAGATAGCCTCAAAGACATCATCAGGGTTAATTTCTAAGATTCACCTTGAGAGCTACAGAAAACATTATATGATGTTTTTACAGGCTGAGTAGATCCCTCTGTGAACAGTGTCTTCACTTTTTACATGCCCTTAAGGATAAAAATGAGGCAATAAGCTACAGTATTTGTACAGTATTTGGCTGTTAATTAAAAGCTACCGGACACGACCATTGCCTGGCTCAGATAGGGCCACGTTGAAATATATTTCTTTATTTCAGCTCGAAGAGTACATTGTGCGTCTTCGAGAGGAGCTGGATAGAGAGAGAGAGGAGAGAAACTATTTTCAGACGGAGAGGGACAATATCCACACCTTTTGGGAAATCACTGACAGACAGCTAGAGGTGGTCAAGGCTGAACTTCAAAACCTAGAGAAGGACATAGAAGAGGATGAGGGGCACCATCAAGTAGAGATCAAGGTAAGGGTAATTCACAGATATACTGTGGCTACTCAGTCAAATTGCACCCAAATTCAGGGGCTGGTTTTACTCAAGTATGTATTTTAATCCAGAATATGTGAGAACAGGTAACAAGGCGGTCCCATTTTTAAGGCACTGTTTGCATTTGAAGCCCTGAAAAATATTGGGATCATGTACACAGACTTGAAACCTGACAACATAATGCTCGTCAACCACAAGGATCAGCCATTCAGGATCAAGCTGATCGACTTTGGTCTGGCCCTTCCAGCGAGCCAAGCGGAGGTTGGAATGATCATGCAGGCCAGTGCATACAGGGCTCCAGAAGTGACCTTGGGCCTCCCTTTGTCCGAATCTGTTGATATGTGGGGAGTGGGCTGCGTCATGGCATTCATGTACTTTGGTATCAACCTCTTCCCTGGGACCTGTTCATATCGCTGGATGAAAGATATGTTGCACCTGCTGGGTCGGCCAGATGATCACCAGCTGCCTGCTGGAAAATGCAGCTCGATGTATTTTATCCTGGATCTGGATGAAAAGTGGAGACTAAGGACACCAGAGGAGTATGAGGAAGTAACTGGTGTCAAACTAAAAGTTTTCAAGAGGGTTTTTGACTTGGTCTGTAATTTAGAGGATGCAGTAAAGAAATTTCCAGCAAAAATGGATGATCTTGAGTATCAAGACAGGATGGCATTTTTAGCCTACATCCAACTACTGAAGACAGAATTACTCCTGGGGAAGCCCTTAAACACCATTTTGTAACAATGGTTCACCTGGTAGATACAATTGAGACCAGCACCTATACAGACTCTATACAGACTGCCTTTCAGCTCATGACTGTTTCCACTCTGCAAAATGTTGATGAATCAGATAATGGCAGGGGTTATGAAGAGTCAGACTGTGAAATATGATTGTGATCATTCAAACACTGCTCTCATGACTGACTTGCACAAAGAGCCATCCACTGGAAAAGTTTCATTAACTGGAACTGTTAACAGTTTTTCTGGTTACAATGGAGACACTGAGGATTCCAGTGGTATAAATGAACAGAGTGAGAGTTATAGTGACAAATGCTCATACATTCAGAGCTCTCATGGAAAGTATGATGATATTGAGTCTTCCATTGATGAAGATGGTAAAGAGCCAGAAGATGACCTGGAGTATGATTCAGTGACATGTTGTTGCGGTCATTCAAACACTGGCAGCGATGCTGATACCAAGACCTCCAGTCAGCCAGCCACTAGTGACGCCCGTGATGAAGACCCATCTCCCCCAAGCCCCACCGGCAATGATGATATAGAGCCAGCAATTTACCTTTACGATGGGGACAGAGACACAGCCACTTTCCCCAAAGAAGAACCAGGCACCTCTGCCAAAATAAAAATATGAATATATGATTCATTATTTCAATTAATGTATTTAATTTTATTAAACTCAACATGGAACAAGACAATTAAAACTATGTTTGAGTTGTAATTCTAAAGGTTTGCAGTGAACAGGAGAAATGTTGAAATAATTTGCAACTTGAATGCAGTCGCAAAGTATAACATTTATTGTATTTTATCTTTCAAATAATTCATTTACAAAGTGCTTTAAAGTAAATACAAGGAATAGAAGTAATAAATCAAAAACAGGAAACTAAAACAAGACATTTTTCACAATTTAACACTTTTTTATAGACCAAATAATTATTTGGTTGTTTGATTGTGAAAGTAATCTGCAGGTTAATCAAGAATGAAAATAATTGTTAGTTAAAGTTCTATTTTCATTGATCTCAATATTTTTTTCTTTTTAAAGTGTCAATAAATATTGGAAAATGACCTTTACAATTTACCAGAGCTCAATGTATTATCATCATTAGGGCCTGAGCGCCGACTGGTGTGAGGACTCTATTCTAATTCGTTTGCCAGATTTTTTTCTTCTCTAAAATAAATTTGCCTTACTGAGGTCCTAAGCATGTTCAAAAACTCATGAAACTTTGCACACGTGTCAGACCAATCATCATTTGATGTACATGACATTTTCACTGTCTGCTCTACACTTGATATACAGTAATATAATGTGTGCTAGTTGCGTGGTCTCTGGCTTCACATAGTGGACACAATGAAGAATGCAAAGAAAATGCAATACATGTTGTCCATCGCCACATGGTTCAAGCAGGAAATCTTAACCTGTGAGCGCGTTGTCCGGTGGTTGCTACAATGCATTGCTGCTTTAACTGGCCTGCTGCGAGCCCCCCGAGGTGCGCAGGAGTGCGAGGGGGCGCTCAACGCTGCTTGCAGCTTTAGAATATTATTGAATTACATTGTAATATATTGTTACTTGCATAAAAAGAGGCTGTTATAATTATTGTTGTGAAAGGTAGGCATTGTTGAGATAGACCGATCCTTTTATAAGCTTTTCTCAGGTGAAATGCAAAATCCTATGCAAAGTAGCCAGTAACCAGTGGCCTCCATGAGAACACTCACCCATATTTTGCCACATTTTTCTGAAATGATAACAGGCAAGAAAGATTATCCACGGACCAATTAATTGGCTGAACTAAAATTACGCATTTGACTATTTTTTCTCCCCACTAGGTGTATAAGCAGAAGATGAAGCACCTCCTGTGTGAACACCAGAATACAATCTCTGAGTTGAAAGAAGAAGGGTTAGTCTCCACTGAGGTGCTGCAGAATGAGCAAGAACAATTAGAGGCTGAGCTTCGCAAGGAGATGAGGGCCATCATGGTAGACATGCAGAAGCTCGACAATGAAAGTATCTTCAAGGAGCTTGAACTGGTTTGTTGTACACACTGAAAGATCTGTGGATTCAGCATTTCTGTTTAACTTGACACATATGCTTCAAACATCAGTTTGGTTTTGATCTCAACAGAAACACGATGAAGAAATGACTAAAACAAGGAACCACTGGGAGAAGCATATCACAGGTAAATAACTCATCTTACTTTGAGTTGATTTCAACACCCTGTGCTGTCAAAAACCGAATGTCACATAATTTTGTGTTGTTATTAAATAGAAATCAAATCCAATTACGCGAAAAAGATGAAGTTGCAGCAACAAGAGCTGGACAAAATGAGGCAAAAGGAGACCAGTGAAAGAGAGGATCAGTGGAACCGCCACATCGCTGGTCTTATAGAAGACCACAACAAAGCTTTGACGGATGCTTCTGCATTTGTTAATCTCATGGAAGAAGATCTGAAAATAAGCGAGTCAGTCAAGGTAAGTGCACGCATTCGGCGTCCTTGTCAGAATAAACATGAAGAAATATGTTTAGTTTAGGCGTGCATCTTTTCATTATTGATGAGTCTGTTGATTATTTTTTACAATTAATTGATAAATGGTTGTGTCTATATAGTGGTAAAAAAAAAAGCCCATTTAGTTTTCCAGAGCCCAAGATAATGTCTTTAAATAGCTTGTCTCAACTGTTAATTAATCTGATCCAAAGTAACATGAAATTTTGATAAGTTTTCAAATTTTACAAGCTGTAAAACGATAAATGAGTTTTTCTTGATAAATGACTCAGAATCATCGACAGTAAATATTCTGTCCTTCGACTAATTGTTGCACCTCTTTCTTGACATGCTGCGTTTTATTTGCTTTTCTTAGACACAAATTCAACAAATGGAGGTAAAACAGATGGAAAACCAGAGGGAACAGACCCATCTTTCGCAGGATAGCAAATGTCTCTCTGAGCGTCTCTTGAAAGTCAAGGAGCAAATTGCTGGAAATGAGAAAAAAATGAAATACTATGGAATGAAAAAGGTTGTGTTGGTGTCAGTGAATTTTTTTTTAAAAACTGAGTTTACAGTTCCAACTTGTACACTTATATTTGCTGCACTTTATGACAGGACATCAATGAAAGGGTAAAAAAAAAGGAGCTGAATGACCTAAAATTGGAACATAAGGACCTGGAACAGAAATTCAGCAAGGTAAAAACTTGAAATTAAACCTTACTTTAAGCCTTTATTATCAAAGTGTCATGTTGCTCAAATGGTAGCTTGATTCAAATGCACATTGAATGTCAGCCTAATGCTTTGTGTACTTGTGGGCTTTTAGCTAAATGTTTTTACATCTGTTTGTGTGTCTCACAGCTTCAACTGGAAAAGGACGAGCAGTTCAAGACATACTCTCAGACTATTGAGAAGGTGCAGCATAAAGCAGATCTGCAGATCATGCAGCTGCAAAGGAAGCTGAAGGCCCTGACAGACAGCCTGGAGAAGACACAGGCTCAGCTCCACTCGGTGCTATCTGCCTCTAACATGGACCAAATTGCCCTTGGTGGGGTCACAAAAAAAATTGAGGTACTGTTGTATGTGTCCCTTTAGTTCTCCTCTGTAGTCATTTGTATTCTTGATCGTTGGTGTCTTATGATGTTTTATACATATTGCAATGCTGTTTGTACCTGAAAGAAACATGTTTTTACTTGCAGGAAAATCTTGACTCCTGCAATAAATCCATCAAGAACTTACAGTATAAAAAAGCTCAGATTTCCAAGGTTAGTAGTTCATCTCTGCATTTGTTTGAATAATGATGACATTTAAACTACTTCTGTAGTGATATTCTTACTTGTGTAAAACAATTGTGTGTCTGACAGGTGCATAAGGATCTGCTGCTGACCTACAAAGCAAAGCAAAGGGCTTTAGGTGTCCCAGTGGAGGTGCCTTGTGCCTTTTAGAGCAGTCTTGCTGGGAATAGTCTGGGACAGGACTTTGATCTTGGCTTTGCCCTAAAATGAGAAGCAATGAATTAAAAGACTGAACCATTTACAGCAAATCTCACTTTCTCTATATACTATCTAATTAGAATCTGACATTATATTTTCTTTGATGCAAATGTTGATGTTCAATAACACAAAAGATTAATGTGAAACTGTTGGTTAGGGTTAGAGTTAGAGGGTTAATCACAGGAAAAAGTTGTAACGCCTCTATTTATGTTTTAGGCTAATCATTTCACCACAAACATCAATCCTTAAAATTGTGCTCTGCCTTTGACAGTCCTCGTAGAAAACACAGTATCTGTTGTTTCAGCTTTCTTGTCCATTTGAACTAGTTTGTTTCAGAAAATAAATTTTATTTATTCATTTTCAAATTTATTCTGCAAATGTGCATACAGTTTTCACATTTATTTTTTATTTTATGGCATCATTTTGCATTATTATTTTATTATTATTTTGTTATGCCTTAAAATTCAATTTTCCCTCATATTAGTTAATTTTTATATGGTACAACAGATGTCAGAAACTTACATTCAGGTCAGTATGTAACCACTTTGTAGGGAAATTTGAGTACATTCTTGTTAATCTTGACTGATGTAAAGTGCAGAAAATCTAAATGAACTGAACTGAAAAATCAGAATATTGGCTGCTCTGGTTTGGTCTGTTAACAATAAGTCATCAAGTGACTGGGGAAGAGCTAAGTGGAGTGATAGATCTTAATACATGAGTGCAGTGCTTGTCCTGTAGAGGTCACAGGTTACTATTCGAACAACGTATACTGGTCCTTGGGGGTCACCTTGCAGCCACTTTGGTTATGTAGCACTGTATTATATATATGTATATACTGTCACCCATAAAGTTGGAATAGTTTTGTTTTCAGACACAATCCTCTGTTTATTCCTATTTAAATGCATCAGTAATCACTTTTGACCAGGTGCAATGATTACATTATGTGTCCCAATTACCCAGGTGAAATGAAATAAATCACATTGTCACAATCATTTCATGGAAGAAGGAAAAAAATATTTTATTCCAACTTTATGAGCAACAGTGTATATATGCTAGTTCTGTTGTCCTTGTCAAGGATTTGATTTCAGTGACTGGGCAGGTGTTGTGCTCTTACTTTATTACCGTTTCTTTTAGATTTTTAAAGTGACACTGTGTCCATATACCTCCTCCAAGGGCCATAATGGTATGAAAGCTTAAAGAAAAGTCATAACCAACACTAGAAACAATTTTGGCATGGAGACATGGACAAATCGTGAGATAATTTGTCTCATTTTCAGTCTCAGCAGCAGCAACATTTTTGCAGGTTAACCGTACTGTAAGTCCCATACTACACCTTCAGCATTTTGTTATTGCTGGAGATAAAAAGAAGCTGTCTGGACCTTTCCCAAAATGTCCTGCCAGACCACACTCTCATATATTGTACACAATACTATAGGACACTGCCCAAAAATAATGCATGGGATCAGTGGAAACCTGTGATGCGGGGTGTGTTATCTTAAAGCAAAGATAGTTATTGTAGCTTTAATGTACAACATGCAGCTGTTTTACATTGTCGAAAATAAACAAAACGGGGTTAGAAGCAGGAGAACATGATGAGCACATCCATACTTCTAACTCTTAACTACTTTCCAACAAGTAATGTGAAGTATCTTCATAAACTTCATAAAATCAACGTCAGTCACTTCATAAAGATGCACTGGCTAATGGGCCTCCCGACCAGCTAGACCCCTGCGCCCATGTCTCATAGATCTGGTCATTAATCCATTTAAAAAGATGTGTACATTGAGGGAGTGAAATACCTTGCCTCTTTTTTGACACCTTTAGTTGGGAATAAATTCTGGGGGAAGTGGAGTTTCGTGTCAACCACTCATGTCTTATGATGCTGAACCTGACCCAAACTTACCCTTATTTTAACCAGTTATCTGGGCCTACTCCTGAGTCTTGGAATCTAATATCTACCAAGCAACAATGCTTTGAATTATAGCCTCACAATGACATTTTTTTCTTGCAAGTTTTTAATCACACACCACTTTTTTCTACCTCCCATTCTTGTCTATAAATATACACTTGAAGAAATTAAAATGAAGTGCTGCTTAATTAACTGTAAGCCACTAACACCAAGCTTTGCTGTGTTTTTTTTTTTTTTGCAGCTGACTGGACCACACACTGCTCTTAAAATGAGGCTTCAACATCTGCAAAGCTTCCTTCTCTCTGTCCTAGAGAAGTCCAAGGCTGGTTACACTTAATTTGGAGCATCAGCTGTTTTTACTGCGGGGAAAGCAATGCATGATCTCTTAACTGTCAACTATAGCAGTTAATATAAGATTAATGTTAGGTCATATTTTGTTATGACTTGTTATGACATAGTATTTTTGCGATATGTTTGGCTAAATATTTTGCTGATGCAGTGATCCTGTTCTATTTAGGCCATTTGTACAATGAAGTGATGGATTTACAGCTACAAGGGCATGATACAACTTATGCAAAGCCTCTGGTGGGCAGTCTGTCAACAGTCCTTTATCATCTCACTCCTGACACCAAGAAAACTAAAGGCCATTCTCAGCATCACACAAATTATGGCAAAAAACAAAAAAACTCACAAATATTGCATATGAAATTGAAATAAATTAATCATGCTCACACTAAAACAGCAAGTGAAATTTAAAAAAAAAAATTCTGCTAGTAAATCAATACAAAGATAGACTCGGTATCTGGATAATGTAAAGTATTTATGCTTTTCGATTTCTATTGGACGATGGGGACAGAAGTTGGCCTTGGACCAAGTATTCCAATCTGAACAGCTAGTTTCCCCAGCTGATTTCCCCCATGACATGACTGAGTTTCCAGCAGAGAGAAGAGGAATGTATGGGGTGGATCCAGTTTCTCATTGAATATTCCCGTGGTGAATCGAGCCCTGCTGCACTGAGTGATCACTGTTCCCTGTGGTATCAATAATACAGGAGGAAGTTATTGTCCCCCGTGCAGGCCGCAGTATCATACAGCTAAAGCAAGTGGAGGGAGGAGGTGGTCCTTTCACTCAGCCCTCTTGGGTTTCAGGGCCTGCAGACAGTGGTCTGACTCTGGGGAGCCTGCTGCTTTGCCCTTGCACAGGGCTCAATTGTAAGTCTGCCTGACCGAGGGATAAATGTGTCTAAACAGTGACAGCCTGCACAGTCCTGCTGGCCAGGTCCCGTCGGTAAGACTACACCCTCAACAAACCCGGTCGCAAGATGAGTCCCAGCTGAGAGACAGCTCAATAGAGAATTAGTCAGTGGGAGACATTGGACAGTTAGAGAATCGGATAGATATCAGGGGTGTGATTAACATGATCCAGATTTTCACCTTGTTTGAGCACCTAGCTGAGTGCTGTGACCTTCCTGTAGCCTCATGGAGGTGCAAAATAATGAACTGGGAAAACAAAATGATATATTGATATATTTTACATCCAAATATAAGCAGTGACCTAAAAGACTGAGATGTGTTTACTGTTTGTCAGCTCAATCACACTGCACTCTCCTTCTTTCTGTGCATTGTCGTATAAAACAGTCAACCATGCTGTAGGATGACAAGAAAACTCATGAAACATGAAACACCCAAAACCCCAGAGCCAAAAAAAAAAAAGCAAATGCTCCAAACAGCTAAAAGAACAGAGAGTGAGAGATAGAGGACAGAGGTGGGAGGGGTGCGGAGGGAGAGTGAAAGGTAGAGAAAGTCAGAGTGATGGTGAAACAGAGAGTTGCACTCGGAAAGAGGTCAGCTGTGTTGACAACGCTAAGTTAGAGACGATTAAGAGGATACTTAAAGACATGAATGGATCGTAACTGTTGGTGAGTACAGAAAATGTTTCTCCTCAGATTTTCCTTATGGTGAGTAATCACTGATGTTTAAAATTTACAAATAGGTTATAGTCATTTCGGTCATTATCTACTATGTGTCAAACTGTCTTAAATCTCTTTAAGGATCAGAACTGGGTATTTAATTATGTGTTCGAATATCTTACTTCATTGTCTTTCTTTGGACACTCTTTTGAGCATCACATTTGGACCTACTTTCAATAGTTTTATAAGTTAATTACATTACCGATACTTGTTTTAGTAACCATGCAGTGAAACTGGTAAGGTAATGTGGCAGTCAGTCATTAAGGTTTAATATCCCCTCTCAAGTGAGATACTTTACTCCTTGAGTCCAAGGAAAAAAAACAGCATCCATTTAAACAGACGGTTTTGTGATATTCAATAGGAAAAGCAGCCCAGAGAGAAAGATGTGACACCACTGTGTCATTGTGCAAGTTGGCATGAGATGAAGATGGCAGAGAAAGGGCCAGGGATGGCCGCTCTTAGATTCACAAGCATCATCGTTTGTGCTGTTTTACTGGGACAAGGATCCCCTGAGAAGACAGGTGAGTGTGCCACCAAAACATGTCATTACATACAACAGCTGTATGTTTTGTTACAACACGTGCTTATTACATGATCCTGACTCAAACTATCTGTAATGGGACTCTTTCAGGAGGTGGTAAAGAGGACCGCAGAGATGACATTCTTAAGGAGATCATTTCAAAATGGAGTAAAGGAGGTGGTTGGACTCCTCTGAATGCTCCGCCAGAAACAAACAAGGACCAATCTGTCCACCCTTGGGTGAGGAATATCATGGGGAGCCTGAAAACACTTGGTCTTCTTCCCAGCAAGAACTTGCCTTCACTAAACAAGCCAATTGACAGACACCGACTCTCTGGCTTCCTCTACAACATCTCTCTGTACCTCCAAGAGATGGGTGCTGAGCTAGAGGAGGCGCCGGCAGAGCCAGATGAGGAGCAGCTGTGGGAGAAGGTGCTGCATTTCTTTCTTCAGTCTGAAGGGAGTGCTGCACTGAACCAGTGGAACGGCCGGGTGCCACCCCGACCCAGCGTCAAAGTGCAGGACTGGTTTTTATCCCTGAGGGGCAGTCCTCACTGGGACTGGCTCCTGGGACTGCTGCAGAGTCTGATCACTCTATCAGAGCATCAGCCCCTCAGGCCTCTCTTGACTTTTTTATCTCAGAACTGGAGGACACTGAGCGCTGTGCTGGAAGCTACGCTTCAGGCTCTGGTCAGTGGGACCTATGGCCAGGCCAGCGCAGGCCTGCAGGGCTTCATCTGTGCTCTGAAGGGTCGTAGCGACTGTGCCTTCAGTGTTAGTTGGCTTCAGCAGCTGCTGCGTTTCTTAGAAACACGCAACTGGAAGCCTGTGGTCAGTTTACATCCAGCAGGAGAAGGAGCTGAACACAGTAAGGGCTCAGGTGTGTTTGGACGTTTGAAGCCCTTCAGCTTGCCTCCTGAGGCCATGAGGCAGGATGGGTTGTCTAGAAATGCATCTCTAGAAGACACAATGGCCACAGAGGATGATCTAGACTCCATGCAAAGTTTACTGCTGCATGCATTATCACGTTCAGGTGGAGGAGAGCGAGGGGGCCACTTGCCACAGAAAAATCTAGCTCTTGTGCAGAGCTTGGATGGGCTGAGGAGGGGCCTCCTGCACAGGGTGGGTAGTTCTGTTTACGGTAACCTGAGGAGGAAAGTGTCACGGGTTACCATGGCACTGCTTGATGATGTCAGCACCCTGGTGGACGTGCCCCAGCCCAACGCTCAGGGCCGGTGCTCAGTTGGTGAGTTTGTGGAGCAGTTGGCTTCAGAGGCTTTTTGCACAATCAATCACAACCTGCTGGCTATTTTCATAGAACATTTTAATGTTGTCAGTCATGTTTAAATCACATGCTTTCATACAAACAATCTCATAATAGAATCATTAGGTGATTAAGAAAGATCTTTCATGACAAACACTATGTGGATGCACTCACACATTTGAATACTTTGCTTCAGAGAATGATTATGAGATTATGCTACAAGTTTGCATAATGATAATAACAGATTAATTCAAACATATTCTAGTTAAGAATCCAAGATTGTGTTTTGTTTAATTTTCCAAGCAAAACGCCTTTTGGCCCTGGTTTCACCTGAAAGATACAGGAGTGAATGTGACAGTGACACTGCTTTAAAATCTTTATAATCATCGTGGTCACTGAAAGCACCTGTTGTTATCTTGGCTAATCTCTTTATCCTCTCATTGATGTCAGTAACATTATATCTTGGGCATTGTTAGCTGAGCTGCACTGTTACATCAGGCCTATTTGTGTACTGCAGGAGCTTTTTCCACCACTCATTCACTTTGATTTTCAATTAATATTTGCTTTTATTTGTCTTTTTGAAGGTGACCTGAGGCAGCTGATCTTATGGTAAGATACTTTGGAGATATGACTCATTGCATTTCACATGTTTGAGAGTAATAATTGAGAACAACAACAAAAAAAAAATCACATTTCTATCATCTGTCCATGCATATGCAGGGGGATAAGGCATAACGTGTCATGGAACACCCAGGCTTTGGGTGCGAGTTCCCAGGGTCTACCAAGCTCACTCCCATTCCTGTCCTGCCCTTCCACTGGGGGAGATGGAATAAGATCGCAACAAACACCAGCCTACTCATCTCCTGAAACAGCTCCTTTTTCACCAGCAATCTCCAAACAAAACCGCCTTCATGGACTCTCTACTGCACCTCATCGCTCCCAGTTCAACCAGCTGCAAGCCGAGAGAACGAGAGAGAGAAATGACCAGCTGAAAGAGATGGAGTACTCCACCTCCTCGGAAATCCTGGAGGCTGCGTGTAATGAAACCATCCCAGGCTTGACAGGTGTCTCCAACTTCACTGTGTTCCTCTACTGTAAACTGTTCGAAGGGGAGAACGGGTCCGTTGATCCTGCAGTGGCTCAGATGGGGCTCGACCTGCATGCCACGTGCTCTGATGCGGCTTGGTACCTGTCTGCTGCAGAGGAGGACTTCCTTTGGGTCCATGTCTGCAGTGAGTTCTTTGCCCAAGAATTCAACAACACAGTGTGTGCCAACTCTTCATTCTGGCTGCAGAGAGCACATCAGGTAATGCGTCACTTTTTTGATGAGTATTTGAGTTGTTGCCTGGGAACTTTTTCATAAACGTCTGTGTCTTGGCAAGGCACTGACAACATGCTATTTGTATGTACTTGTGCATTGCTTGTTTTTTTTTTTACTCACAATTCCTTTTAACTCATGTAAACTTATCCCTGTTTTACTATTTGCAGGCTGCAGTGACAAAGGACTACCATTTTTTTAATCAGACAAGCATAGACGACTTGTGTGTGCAGCTGTCGGGTGAGGTGATAGGAAGTCCAGGACTCGATGAGAACTGTCTGGCTCAGTTGGGCAGCAGGTCGCTCAGTGCCCAGGCTTTTAGACACTGCTTCCTGCCGAACAACTCCGTCCTGATCTCAGCTCTGTGCGGCAGAGAGTCCGATGACTCGCACCGATCCTTGCCAGAGGGCAGCTGGGCCGCAGTGTACTGCTCCAAAATACTCAACTTCTCCCATGCTGACACCGACGAGGAGACTTGTCAGTACAGGGAGTGGTCTGCGCATCGCTTCACCAACATTACCCTCCTGGAGCTCTGTGGGCAGACACATGGGCTGAGAGAGTACATCTGTCTAAACAACACTCTCTACAATCACCTGCTAAGATCAGTGCCTCAGTTTGCTGACTTCTGTGCTGATCTGCAGGCAGGACTCGAGAGCAGGAAGTGCTTCCTGCAGAGGTTTTTTGACATACTCCCAGCACGATACGAGTTTGACACATCACAACTGTGTGTGGACCCGGCCCCACTGCTGGTCGACATCCTTCACAAGCTGAGTGTGTGCGAGATCGAGGGAGGGGAGCGTGAAGGGTTTTTAGTGGCGCTGGGATATGTGTTGCGAGTGCTGGACTTCATGGTGGGCCTCTCTTCAGGTCTTGATGAGGGGGAAAGAGAGGCGAGGCAAGGTTTGGGTCAGGCCATCCTCCTCTCCAGTCTCCTTGACAACACATCCTGGGCCGCGTTGCAGCCAGAAGCCTCCATGAGCGTCCTTCACACTCTGGGGGTCTTCCTGCGCAGAGAGCAGAACGCCACTGTGAAAGAGGACCTGCTGAGCTGCTTCAGTGTAAGATAGCTGACTGACACAAACACACACACACACACACACACACACACACACACAGATCAAAGAGTGAATAACTTTCTGCTGTCACATCAGCCCGTGTTGTGGGACCTCATCCAGAGGGACGATAACTCATCTGCTCTTAGGGTTCTGCTGCAGGTACTGGTCCGTGCAGCTACATTCACATTTATCATTACACAACACATCACCTCACTGAACTTTATATTTTGTTTAATGGCTCTATTTCTCCAGGAGTACCTCCAGATGCCAAGAGACAGCATTCGCACTCTTGTGATGTCTGCTGAAAAAGATGCAGTAAAGAGATTTCTCTCCCATATGCATCAAAGTTGGGACCAGCTACAAGTTGAAACCAGCCAGGTTTGTTCTAAAGCTCCAAACAAAACAATAAAGGTACCATTTGTGACACTTTTCATTAAGCTAATTGTGCAGGTAAATGCCCTCAGCCTTTATTACAATGTACAGTTCTAATGACTACAGTTCTATTCTATTGCATTCTTTTGTGCTGTATCTATTTGATGTGAATCTATGTTTTCATGGCCCGTGCATGGTTAAAGAGAGCCAAACTGAATACACATCAGTTACTGTTCTGCTCTTTTGTTTTCTCTATCAGGCTTCTCAAAAAGAGCGGCAAGCCATGGAAACAATGACTGCTGCTTTCATCCATAAGTTCCCCCGAGTGACCCCAGAACTGTTTGTGGACCTGTCTCAGTTCATACCCTTCATGTCTGTCTCTGACATCATGAGCTTCCCCGCCTCCCTGATTGTCAATGACAGCGTGTGAGTTACCGACCCAAGAAACATTTAGTGAGACACAGTGTGGCTTCCGGTCCTGATGCTTACAGCTTCTGCTTTGCTCTTCAGATTGACAGCCATTCGCGACCACAGCTCAGGGATGAAGTCGCTGCAGAAGAAGGCCTTTGTAAAACGGCTCTTGCAGTCGAGTGTTGTGGGTGATGTCCCTACGTGGCCACCTTACTTTCTCAGTTCCATCCTCCCGCTTTTGCCTTACCTACCAGTCAGTTGTTTTCAGCAACTGACATCGCAGCAGGTTAGCGGCCATTTCACTGATTCCAAGCTCTTTACATTACCGCTGTATGTCTTCTTCACGTGTTAATCTGGGGCTCTTACATATGCATAGCAAACAAATCAAAGGGAAAACCTAAATAAATGATTAGAAAAATGCTTCCGTACAGGACCGCTCAATTGTTTTATGAGTATAAAACAGCATATAAATCTTATGCTATGGTTATCACAGTCACCAGATGTCAACTCAGGTAAACTCTTATGGGAGATTTTGGAGAACTACACCAATCGTCATCACTATATAGGCTATTATTAGTTTATCTTGTAATTTGCCACCCTTCTGTGTATAGTTGGTGAATTTTGTTTTCAGCTGGTTTCACATTTTAATCTGTGGTCTCTCTCTCTCAGCTTGCTCCTCTGGTAGAGTTGCTAGGCAATGGCAGTCTGGACGGTGTAAGGGGGCGCCATGTGCTCCGAACCCTGATCAGCAAGAAGAAGAATCTGACCAGTGATAACATACTGAGGTGGGACCTATGTTCATATACATTAAGTAAAAAAGCATATTTCTCCATAGCATTAACAATGGTCAAAAACTCCACAGTGAAGCTTTAATATAGATGCAGAGTTTCAGTCCTGCAATGTAAACATGACACTTTGGGAACTCACTGGTTAGCATTGATGACTCATGTCAGAGTTTTGTTTTGGTGTTAATGTGCTGTGCTTTGCCAGGTGTTGCACAGTACATCTAATTCTCCTTCAGCAAAAGTTGGGGCTGTCTTTGTTTTATGATCAGCGAGAGTGAAGGATCATGACTTTTGCAGGTTAGGAGTCCTTGCATGTTACCTGGATCCGGGAGAACTGGGTTCATATGTTCAGGACTCAGCTGCATCCTCTGCTTTCTGGCAGCGGCTGGCTCAGTGCGTGTCAAAGGGGTTCATCAGTGCCAGCGGCAGGGTGAGGGGTGCATGTTCTTACTGACGTTTATTGTATGTGCAGAAAGCCTTCTTTAAACCATTATCATCCGTCAACTACCGCTCTGTTTTCTGTGTTGTTCCGCGCAATGTCTCACTAACGGTCTCACTGTGTCTCATGGATAGTTGTCCTCCTGGTTGATACCAGCAGTTCAGGCCCTGAATGTCAGCAGCATGGCTCCCTCAGAGCTGTCTGCTCTCAGTGGTCTGCTACCCCAGTTAGGAGCTTCCTTCCTGCTGTCTCTCCCCTCACAACAGCTCCTGGACATCCTCTCACAACCAGGGTTACACAGATATTCCTCAGCACAGGTCAGCAGGGGTTGTGTTTTTACTTTCATGCGTTGCTGCTTGTCATTCTTGTCTTAGGAAATGTTGCTAAATGTTCTCCACCATTTATTAGATATCAGTAATTTTCACTTGTCCTCTCCCTGCCATATGGCTTCAAGTGTAACTGTAGATCCACAATTAATTTGCTACAATATCTCATTAAACATAGGTGAAATATGTGACCTTTACCTCAAATACTGCAGTGTTCTTAGAATGTGAATACTTTTAATACACTATTTTGTATGCCAACTTCATTAATTTTTTAATACCTTCTTCAGGCATTTCAAATGTTATCCAAAATTTCCAAGGACACCAATGTAAGTAGACATTTTCAAAATATTTCTGCAGAATTTCAACCAACTGCACACTCACCATTGTGTTTCTCTCTCCCTTTCCAGCTCACCGTGGAAAAACTGTGCAGACTGAGGCCGTTACACTCTGGTCTGTCCCCCGCTGTGCTCAGAAACCTCCAGTGGCCTGAGATTGGTGAAATTGCCCACTGTCGGTGCTGGAGAACATTGCTAACTGAGCTGAAGCCTGGCCATAGAGCCATGCTGTACAATGCAGTGCAGGAGGTAACAGCCCTTTCTGTCTGAAGTACATCAGTTATCACTTCTCTTATATTTTCATCCCTCCTTATAATTTGCTGCGTCTCGTACGTTGTCGTCACATCTTGAGTGAAAGACAGAGTGGCGGTGCAGAGGTTTTGGCAGTTGATGTGATTTAACATCTCTTACGGACTGTGTAAAAAGCCTAAAAACCTATTGGGAAAAAAAAAAAAACTGAGCTACATAAATCTGGCTAATCCGGCACTATGGTTTCCAGAGTTTTCACTTGATCCACATGTGTGAAACTATGCTTTGTGTTCCCTAAAAGGATTTTAGGTGTAAATTTCAGTGGGTTTTTTTTTTTTGTGGTTGTATGTCAACAGGCTTTACACAGAGACGTGCAGAACATCACACAGCAGGTAAACTGTCTTTTACCATTTGTCCCTCTGAGGAACCTGATAGAGGCCGCGAACAGAGAAACAATCATGAGAGATACCAGCATGTACGGAGACATACACTGGTCACCACAGCAGGTGCGCATTTTACTTCAGTCTGCTCTTGTGTGCTGTGTAACTCTGCATTGATATGACAACAATAAGTTCCCAGTTCTCTAAAGAAGAAAAAGTAACCAGATTCAGTCTTAGCTCCTTTTAATCTGCAACTCATTGGATATGCTTCACGTGAGCCTTTCAGGATATTAATACTCCATACACATCAGCCGCCATCAAGCTAATTAGTTTGGATGTTGTACAATGGTGTAGAGGAGTGTAGCATAAATTAATAATGGCTACCTTAAAGGGATTTTGTCACAGCCAAGAGTGTATTAACCGGCTTTCACCACCTGTTCTCAGCCTCTCAGCCTAACAAGACCTAAGTCAAATCAATAAAGACTGCCTTTTTCACTATGTAGCTACACTGAAATACACTGTGGCACTGCATATGAAGCCTAAACTGCTCTGACCAATATGTTAGATAGTTATCAAATAGATTTAAGGTCCCACTTCAAAAAGGATTTCACTGCATATATTCAACACAGTATATTTAATGTGGTGCGGTGTCATGAGTGATAAACCACCAGTGTTTCATTCCACATCCAGTCTGGTAATTTTTCCAAAGTGCGGACTGCTTTTTAACAAAACTACAAGTTTAAAGCCCATGCTGTGATCAAGAGATCACTAAAGCAGCTAACCTCAACCTTAAGCTGCCTATTAAATTCTACCTAGACGTTCTGTGTACAGTACTCTAGTCCTTGTTTGAGAGTGACACAAAGGAAAGCTCATAGTGTTCAAAATGGAAAAATCTTTAGTAAAACATAAAGGTTTGGGTCTAATGTTGCCAGGACGGAAGGATAGGATCATGAAAAACGTTTGAACAACAGGATCCATCTTCTGTGTGATGCCAAAAACCAAGAATCTGACATTCCACAACAATCTGACCAGTTTTTAAAATCTTCTCACTCTGGACTTGAACTCCATAAAATGACATTTTACCCAAAATCTTTTAAGCATTAAACACCCAGCAACTGTACAGTACTCTAGGAACATGGGGAATACTGCTGGTATGTTGTATGGTCCCTTAAAGTAACTACAAGTTGATTTAGATTCTTTAGTTAAAATATTGCTGTTAACCACAGTCAAAACGCTGACTCTGACACTTTCTTTCTGTACAGGCTCAGTTTCTGTTCAAAAAAACCTATGAATTTAAAAACATTACCATCGAGTCCGTGAGGTGAGTTGGACCTACTGGATCAGATCGTCCATACGCATGATTTTAATCAATGAGTAATTTTTCTTACAAACTCAACACAAGCAGATCAAATCATCAGTCATTTTCAGGTCAAATACTCGATTGAAATAATAACCCGGCTTTCACCTGTAGGGCTCTGGGTCATGTTGCCGGTGGAATGAGCTGTGACTTTTTGAGGCTTTGGACCAACGATACAGATTTTGCAGAGCTGCTTCAGTTTGTTAGTGAGCTGCCTGGAGGCACGAGACCTGCTCTGGTGAGGAACATAAACTTCATCACCCCTCAAACTCTTTGTCACGATCTCTGACAAGCAGCCATGATTCATTCGACTGATTTGCTAATGCATTAAATGAATATTGCCATAACAAACTGAAAATGTTAAATACTAACAAGTTTAGACGTGTTTTGGCTGTGTTACCAGCGGAAATGTATCGTAGAGGAAATAAGGAAACAACCTGAACTCGACCTCAGTGTTTTGAGCTCTGGGTTTGCTGTGACATTACCGTAAGTATCTCTTTATTAAACATGTATTTTACTCTTTTTCATAGATGTTTTACAGTTTATCCAAACATTATTATAATGACACTTTTGCTCTGTTCTTTTCCAGAGTGACGATGATAGAGAACCTCTCTAATGCATCCTTCAGAGCCATTTTAGACCACATCCACACACGCTTTGCTGATTTCCTCAGACTGCCACATTACAAGCAGACGAATTTGGCTGAGAAGGCCGTGACTGAGCTGGTAAAACACAATATGTTTTAGGTAGAAAAGTGTAATCAGAAAGCAGTTGTTGCATGTAATTTATAAGCATCATTCAGAAGAAATAAAATTTCCAAATTAACCTCAGGGTAATTTAAATGAGAAACCATAACCATGAGTACCCAGATTAAAGTGGAACTCAGAGATACTATTTCTGGTCAAATGAAATCAGGGCTTGCGTCAGTGATGGTGAGTCATGTATTTGGTTTGTATTAATGGGGCAGAGAGAACAAGCTGGTTTGTGTGTGCTTGCTTGAGAAGCCTCAACCAACAAATGTTGGGAGAGAAAACAGATGGAGAGGAAGATTCAGGCCATAGCCTGCTTCATCCTTGCAACAGCTTTTCACACAAGTGAAGTCATATCAGTGTGAAATCCTTGTAATCCAGGTCCCCTATGTGCATGTGGTGCTCTGCAGGGCTCTTCTCAGGCTGAGGAGGAGATTGACGGCACCACTCTAGACATCCTGGGGCCTTTACTGCCTTTCTTGGACCGGGACAGTTTGGCCCTGGTGGACAGAAGAGCTCTGGCTCTGCGGCTGGAGGAGATGAGAGGTTTCTGCCTTCCTAAAGAGGCTCTGAGAGATATTAGTGCCCTGCTCACTCAGAAAGACTTACTCAGGTAAAGGACTACATTTAGAAAACACTACAGGGTCCTGGTTATGACACATTGGTCATTAATATGTCATATATATGTCATATGTTATAGACAGGTTTAAACAGTATGTATTTTTATGATATTATTAAGAATCAAAGTGTCCAATGATTTAAAAAAACGACAAATTGGCCACATGCATACTACCAAAAACAAACAAGCAAAAACTGAAAAAACAATCACAAACAAGAGTAATTATGAAATATCAAGACATAAAATGCTTATTCCTGTGGTGTTTTATGGCTCTATAATGGTTCATTTTCTGATAACAAATGTTGATTTCAAGGCTGAATGCTTGGCTCTTAAATTCCAGGAAATGTTTCAGGTGGCTGTTCATGAACTCATGTTACAAACTAAAACAAGATTAAGAGGCTACAGCCATTCTAGCAGCTATTTTGCAAGCTAAGGCTGATGGAAATTTGGTTACTTTTGCATGTTTTTAAACATAAAACAAAGTACAGATGAACAGAATTCATATGATATAATACAAATTGAAATTTCGGCCTAATGGTGGTGCTAGATGAAATGTTCAAAGATACCAAAGTCTTTAGGATTCATCCTGGGCGACCATGAATGTCTGTATCAAATTTCATGGCAATCCATTTTAGAGATGTTTCATCCTGGACCAAAGTGGTGGTGGACTAACTGACAAACTTATCCCATATTGCTAGATATATTCAGTCATATCAGTAAAGGATGCCTCAACATTCACATATAAGTGAATATAGTAAACAGAAATTTTGATCAGGGAGTAATAATTCATACGTATGAACAAAATACCTTCAGCACTTGTTAGTTTAAAGTAGTAGAATAAACCTAGGAGAGCAGAACAGTTTGGATTTAGTCTAAAATACATTCTCATGCCTGAAAAAATCAGCACTGTGCCTGCAGTAAGACAAGGATTACTTAAAACAGCAGCAGTGGTAAGATTTGTGATTTGTGATTTGTGATTTGATGCCAGGGAGCCTTCCACTTGGCAAGTTGGAGATGTTGAACATTTGGGCAGGTTGGTGTTTTCTCTCTCAACAAAGCAGATTAACACCATCCCACTGGTAAGCACCCAAAAGCACCATCCCATGCAAGTAATTCATTTCACTGCAATTTGGTTTTCTGAGATTTATCCTAACAATTTCATGTGTTATTGCTGTGCAGACAGTGTTGAATCAAGACACGGTGGAGCAGGTGCTGGTGGGTCAAAGGCGCTGGGAGGACAGTGAGGTGGGCGGAGTGTGTATCACTCAGTGTATGGACCAGCGTCGCCAGAGACAGCAGACCCAGAGTCTCATTCGAGGGATTGTCAAAGCACGGAGCAGGAGGGCAAAAGGTTCAATGAATATTTCCTGCAACTCCTAGTGCTGTTGTTACACTGTGTCTAATGCATTTTACCTACAGATAGAGCAACTGTTATCAGTTTACCACTCCATCACTTGTGACCTACACAGTCGATAAGTGTCTATGTAAATTGGGAAATTTCTTTGTGGAAGCTTCTGTAGCGTTGCAGTGAATCCACCACATGTGTCTCTTTGAGTAGCGCCAGTTCCAAGCTGTGCAGACATCAGAGGGACGTTTCCTTCAGCTTGGTCGTCCACTCAGCTCAGCCGTATATCGCAGGAGGATCTGAAACAGTGTATAGAGGTTTTTGGTCAGGACGCCTCGCTGAGCTCCGAGCAGCGCCGGTCACTGTGGGTGAAACTCAGGCAGGTCAGTAGAAACTCAGCTCTACTAAAGACCATGCAAAGTTTGGAATGCCTCGGCTCGTGATTTCTTTTGTATTTGTTTGTTATTTTCACTCTCATGTCTTCCACACAAACTGCTCTCCTCTACAGAAATATGAATACAACCTGTTCCCTCCCATGGATTGAGCAGACTCTGTTTGGGTCTGTCTGTAGGAATAATATGTATCATCCTCAAGATTTATTCAGTCTGACCTGTGGTGCAGCAGTTCTGTCCCCCACACAGATTTTTTCCCCATCAGGCTGCGACACAATTCTTGGTAAAAAAAAAAAGAAAAAAGAAATGCATCAGCCCTAATGATATAATCAAAATTTGACTATTGGTGTCTGAGAATTCCTGCTTTTATTTAAAAAAATAGCTTTTGCCCGTGGAATGTAAATTTGAAGATAAAAAGTAAGAAGGCCAGTAAACAGGCTGTTGCATCCTGACTGATGGTTTCCAACCCTGAGAGACAAGGACAGCTGAATAATACATGAGTAGTGTTTTAATATCAGTATAATCTATGTTTGTCCCATGCTCTGGTTCTTCACTTAATCCAGTCCTTCAGTCCGGTGAGAGAGCTGAGGGCGGAGCAGGTGCTGGCTCTGGGCTCAGTGGTGACTGAGATGGGAGAGAGAGAGCTGCAAGATGCAAATCTCACTGACCTGGGTGTGTTGGCACATCTGGGAACGCTGACAGGCTGGAGCCCTAAAAAGGTGAACTTTTGAATTTTTCATCCTGATGTAAAACTGCAGGAAAATGACACAATCTCAACTTGAATACTCTGCGGTAAATACTACTGTTTGCTGTCATTTCAGATGAGAGCAGTGATTTTGGGTGTGATGCGGAAACGCAAACTGAAAGTGGAGCAGTTAACAGTCGTTGATCTGGCAGCATTTGGCCATCTGATCTGTGGTCTGTATCCCTCAGAGATTAAGAAACTGACCCCTTACAATCTCAGGTCAGTCAGATACTTGATGTATCATTATTTTCATTCCCAAATTAATGCAACACTTAAAAAAAACTATTTAAACTATTTTGCCAAATTATCCATTATTTCCAAAGGAGCAATCACAACAATCATAATAACATAAGTCAAACACGAGACAAGTGACATCGACCAGAAGGAATATGAACAAAGTTGGACATATACAGTAAAAAGGAGTTGACAAAAAAAGCTAATTTTCTAATTTGTAAAAGTATAGTAATGAAACTCGGACTATGTGGCATTACAGAACAGCTTGCTTGTAGTTTTGAGAGAGAGACATTAATTGATATCACATACACCTGCTGACAGATGTAGGACGCACATTTCTGAGCAGCACAAACCTCATGAAAACGTTTTACACGCACTCAGAGGGATATAAAGTACTGAATCTTTTTCCTCAACCTGCAGTGTGGCTGTCCTGTTCCTGCGGGAGATGACCCTGCCATGCACAGAGCAGCAGATGGAAGCGTTGACAAGCCGGTTGTCCAGCCCGGAAGCCTTTGGTCCAGCCAGTGCTTGGGGACCAGAGGTCTTCACTGAAATTGGGACATTGGCAGGTACAGCACTGAGATAATATCCCTGGAGGTATAAACTTCTTTGCTATCAACTTTTTTTTTTTATTTTTTATTGCTTTTCTTTCAAAGAGTGAGGAGGGCAGGAGAAAGAAATGACAGTTCTTGGATGGATAGGCACAATTAAAAATATCCCCAAGGGTACAGACTTAAGGGTGAAAAAGGGCAGGTTTCTTTTTAAAACGCTTCCTCTGATTTTATATGAGAAACATTAATTATCTGACAACAGTGTTTGTCTCCTGGTCCAGCGGGCCTGGAGGATATGGTGCTGTCGGCTCTGGTACAAGAACAAGTGGAAGGAATCACCCCTGAAGCCATTGCTCTGATGTCACCAAAGAAGCTGGCAGTGAGTTTCACCCAGGAATTTAGGGCTATTTATTCAGGATAATCAACATAGCAATATCTAACGTCAGGACAGATACATGTGCATGTGCTGTATAAGTGGCATAAATGGAAGTTTTGACTAAATCGTTCGATGTTGAAATATTATACTTAGCTTCTACTGTGAAATAGAGGAAACATTACATCCCATTCCCTGCAGACATTTTGAGAAGTCTCATCAGGAAGAGTAAATAAATAATCAAAGGAATGATGGCCTAATTCTGTTTAGCTGCTTCAGTCTCAGGGTCCTGGTGTTGTTCATGCTGCCTCACTGTCACACTGGCATGACTTTCTGGGACACGCAAACAGAACAGAGCCATGAAATAGGCCAATAACAACTAAAGTACAATTTTTTTTTTTTAATGTTATTTATGTTCATAATATTTAATACATTAGGTCATTATCATGACATACTACTCTATTTTCTGTAAGTTACTAATTATTTAATGCTGAAAGACTTAAGACATTTAAGAAAAAAAAAATCAACATAAAAATATTCCTCCTTTAAAATACATCTGCTTCTTTTCCTTCAATAGAAAATCCAGGATCTATAAATACAAAAATTTTTTAATTTCAAATGTTTAACAAAACATCTCTTCACTGAAAATTCAGTGTAGGTGCACTCAAAATATCAAGTTTCACACCCATGTAAGCTGCATGCATACTAACATGCTACTTGTCAAACTGCACATACATCAGTTAACAATAAGCAAAGCACATTTCTGAGTGAAGGAGGACTTTAATGAAACTGGCTGACTCAGAAAAACAATCTGAGAATATAAACCAAAAGCAATCACAGTGCCATACTACATCTGCATTTCTGCCAGTAAAAAGGAGAATCTTATACAGAAAAAGGGCTGTTACAGTGGGTTGGGATACACATGGACTAATTAGGAATGGAGCAAGACGCTTATGCTCTCCAACAAAATCATACCGGACAAAGTAAATTGTGGACTCATATAAAGACATACATAAAAAGAGCATGCAGTAAGGGACACATAGAATATATTATTTTATTCAGGGAGAGGGATATCAATAGGAAACCCCCTTCCC
This sequence comes from Seriola dumerili, assembly GCF_002260705.1. NCBI lineage: Eukaryota > Metazoa > Chordata > Actinopteri > Carangiformes > Carangidae > Seriola > Seriola dumerili. The sequence continues at coordinate 1,465,344 of NW_019174258.1, forward strand.
ATGTATATGTACATGTGATGGTTTAATTTCTTTACTGTCCATATTCATATTAAAAAATGTTGCCATAACGTTTGACAAAAGGGTGCTCCCTCTTTACCCTGGGTGCCTCCCCTCAGATGACAAAGTTTCCTGCAGGAGTTCGTGCTTGTGTTGGATGTCTGTCTGACAGGTGGTGTTCAGTGCAGTTCAGCTGTCGTGGCTGAGTGTGGAGCAAGCGTGGGCTGTCACAGAGGAGCAGTGGACTGAGCTGGACACCGAGCAGAGACACGCAGTTGGACTAGCTCGATATGAAGGAGACATCCTGCTGGAGCTGAGAGGTGCATCCACAGAAAAATAATTGTGATAAAATTTCATTTTAATAACCTGCTTCATAGTGAGTCTCTGAATGTTATTTTATCTATTTGAGTAAGTTTTTGTGAGCACTTACACTTTTTATTATGATATTACTTGCCTGTACGGAGCAACCAATATGATTTTTATGTTGTGTTTATATGGTGATGATAAACGCTCTGTTCCTCTGCCTCCACAGGGAGAAACCTGGCTCCAGCAGCCCTGAACACAGACAGCCTCGCTTTCTGCTCACTGGCTCTGTGCCTCTTGTTATGGCAACTAATCTGAAATGCTGGAACAAATTTAACTGTCCATTGACCTCTCTTGGTATCACCATCTTATTTGTACTTCAGATAAATATTTTGAACTGGTCTGCTCCCTCTGTGTGTTGGTCCTTTCATTTACATTACTCTTGACTGCTCTGCTGCACATATTTCACTTTTATGTGAATTATGAGCCTGGAAGAACATAAATCACTCTATGTAGCTGTACCATGTAGCTATACTGTTTTGTTAGAGCAATCAGAGGAAGTGATCCAATGACTAATGTTTATTTGACAAAATTTACAGGGAAGATGATAAAGCAGAAACATTTGTAATGACATTTTATTGCAGTGACTACACACCATGGTCGGACACTGAGTCTATAACTCATGAAAACATTTTGTCTTTTCTCAACGGAGGATAAAATTTGAATATCTTCAATCTTTTCCTTTAAATTACATGTTGGGGTCTATAAAATGTATTTATTTATAACTTCTATTAGCTCAGTAACACCTACCATTGGGCCCTGTGACCTCTATGGGAATCTTCCTTCCAGTAGGACCTAGTTTGCAAATTTAATTACAGAAATGCTTCAGATTTGCTGTATGAATCTTTTCTAAGTACAATACCTGTCTCACTGTTCTTTTATATCTAAACTTTATGTTTAAAGATAATTTATTTAATTGCACATTTAAGGAATTCGACCCACTTAGCTTAGTATTAGCTTGTGGTCCTGTCTAGTACAGGGTTCCTGAGTCAAACTCTAGTTTCAACACTAGTTTTATCTGTTATCGTCCTTGTGCATATTTCTTTTCTTTTTAATTATTTTTAGGGCATCTTATGCCTTTATTAGATAGATCCAATGGAGAGGTAACTGCAAATGAGGGGAGAAAGAGATAGGGAATGACATGCAAAAAAGGTCACCTGCCTTATGGGAACCAATAATGAAAGTTGGGTTAAATGAACTCATCATGAACTGTCTGACACAAAAAAAGTGAGACTTGATAGGTTAGTATTATTCCAGCATTAGGATAAGCCACCAGCTGGTCTGGGCAAATGATGGAGCTGTCATGTGCAGTTGGATGCAAAAGTTTAAGCACCTCTGGGCAAATTACATATTTTGCTGATTTCTGAAGCGAAAAGATGTAAATGCAACCCCTGCAGCACAGACATTAAAAATTAGCCTATCTTCAGATGTTAATGCACTGTTGCAGTCCCTTGACATCAACATCATTTAAAAATCTCTTGGTAGATCTGTGTGAGCCTAAAATATCCCACTGATAACTGATCTTCCCTCAGAAGTGATCTGAAGGAAGAGTTAGGGGAAATTTCTAAATCAAGAACAGAAAGACTTAGCTGGTTGCCAAAAGTGTTTGCAAGCTGTGACATCTGCCAAAGGAGGATTTACCAAGGGTATCCAAACTCACTACCCACAATTACTGTTTCTTTTTTTCCCTATTCTTTAAGTTTATGAAATAAAAACAGCACCTCCAAACAGGTTAATCTGGCCTAGAGGAAACTGGCAATTTACTGTGTCTGTCCTGTCAACACGTTTCTCTACCAAGCTGGCGTTTATTGGCATGCAGTCGGCTTCATACACGTTATTTATTACGCGCTTTTCAACTATAATAAATGTTCCACCTGGGTATAAACAGGCTGTTTGGCAGCTGCCAGCCTCGGCCCCAGATTAAGGCTGCCACGCGGCCTGTGAGCAGCAGGTGGCGGTGCAGCAGCGCCGCTGCTCGGTGAGGAGGTGTTGCTCTAACGTCTCCACTTTGTCCGCGGCCGTGACGTATTTCCTGGGGCTTGAAGGGACCACTCAGCTGTACACCGGAGGGCTATCATGACTATTTATAACCAGCGATTCTCCGTTATCTATTTTTCTGTCGCTTCACCGTGCCGTCGTCGGCACTAACGTCGGTTTGTGTGAGACAACAACAAGCCGGCTCGAGCAGAATGTAAAAGGAAGCTGGTAAATTGAGCCGTTTGTAAGTTTCCGTCTGCTCCAGCTTGTATTTTTACTTGTTTGGGCTTCGTGGCTGGCGAGTTTACCGTGCTCCCGGCTACGGGACCCCGCCACAGGACAGGACAGGACGGGGCAGGACAGTATATTATCTCATTGATCCCGCTTGCTGTTAGTTTTTGTGTGTCGGCTTGAAAGGGGGGGGTCTCTCTCGCTCTCCCTCGCTCTCCCTCTCTCTCTCTCTCTCTCTCTCACTCACACACACACATGCCTAGCTGACGTCGACTGCGCCGCGTCCGGTTTCTGTGGTTGTTCCTGCGGAGTGGCGAAAAAAAAAAAAAANAGGGGGGGGGGGGCTCTCTCTCGCTCTCTCTCTCTCTCTCTCTCTCTCTCTCTCACTCACACACACACATGCCTAGCTGACGTCGACTGCGCCGCGTCCGGTTTCTGTGGTTGTTCCTGCGGAGTGGCGAAAAAAAAAAAAAAAATCGTGGTGGTCGTGATCCACACTGCTCTTGTGGGAATGAGTAGTAAAATGTGAGAAAGCCAGGATCGGAAATGTTCGTCAGGGGTGGATGAGAGAAGAAGAAAAGGGGAGGCACCTGTGAGACGGAGCAGGTCAGCCTACCGCGGTGTCAAGTTTGCGTTAATCACGGCGCGGTACAGTTTCAGACATATTTGTCAAGCGGAGGAGTCTTCATCGGATCCGCTCCAGCCGCTGCTCCGAGCCACATTATGACTACGTGTTGTTGTCACGGACTTAACTTGTGAGGTGAGTCCACCGACCGCAAACTCACAGCGTTACTCCTGTCAGCTGATATATTTAAACCCCTTAACTTGAGCTCATAAAGTGTTAGGCGCTGCAGGCCAGACAGGGAGAAGTTTTCCTCCTTCCCCAGCTCTTCTGCAGTTAATCTCTGTTCCCTGTAAACACTCAGCACTGTGCGTGTTGTTGACACTTTTTGCTTTGCCTTTATTACTATACTCTTGATATGTGTGTGATTATGGAGGCTGTGGCGCGTAGATTCATTAGGAGTGAACTTTGATATCAGAAATGCAGATCTGTGAAACGCAGCTGTAAATGTGCCATTCAAAATATGAATCTAGGATGTTGTTTGTTTTTGAATTGAGTTAAGTTATTAACCTCTCTGGATGACTTGCTCCGATCTGCATTTCTTTCATGTACACTCTTTATCTGATGAAAAATAATCTGGTCAGATATGAACATTAACTTTTAAGTGAAAAGATAAAGTGTAACCCAACACTGGATTTTCAGTGTCACAGCAGATGTTACATTGAGATATTATGGGACGTGACCTGCTTGTGTTGTTTGTGCTTCAACTAAATCCAACAGTGTAATTTTACTCCTCCCAATATTGAGCTGCTGATTGTTATGGACAAACACTAGAACAAGGTTACAGAGCCCCTTGCATGCAGTTACATGTTCCAAATGAAAACAATGCTTCTCAAATAGACAAAGCATATTGTTCTGAATGTAAGTGTTGTAAGAGGGCCAGGTGGTGTCCATGTACAGTGTGATAACATGTAGCCGTGTCTTTATGTTGTGCAAGAATTTCCATTCCATACAAGCTCCTTAATGGAATTCACATGTGTTCCTGTTCTTATCTCTGGAAAACTGAACCCAGAGAGGGAAAAATTAGTTTGAGTTGCAGGCATAGCAGAAAATATTATGATTATCAAGTGTTTTTGTATGAAGCATTAATGCTGACATTGTTGCAGGAAGTCTGTGGAAGGTGTTGACAGCACTTGGTAAAAAACAAATGTACCGGACGACAAGGGTTTTGCTATTGTTTTTAAGTACTGTAATTAGGAGAGTCAAGCCATTAAACATCAAATGGGTTTTACAATAAAAATTCCTATAAAAAATTACAGCATACTTGCAAAGATCATAGAAAGGTCCACCCAAAAACCAATACTTTGTGAAAAATGGTGTCTCTGTCTACACCCTATGACACTGGATTGATGATGCTGACATGTTAAAGAATTAGGGGCAGATATTAATTAGTCTGCTGCCTGCCTATTACTTGGTAGCTTACTATGTCAGGGCCATGTTGTTGGTGTAATAGCTATAAACCCTGTGTTATACTCACAATCTGCCATGATGCTACTTCTCTTTATCGCTGTTTAGGATCTTATATGGTATCTGACTGGTGAAGTTATATCTCGCACTATTCATCGGGGAACGCTAGTGTAATTTTAGTGTTGTTTATGGCATATTAATGAATTAACTTGCAATCGCTATTGTTACTGTCATTTTGCCACGCTGCCACACACAGCTTGTTATTTCCCAAATACACTCTTGAGGGCTGTGTGAGTGCGCCTGCATTGAGATATTGATTTCTTGCGTGTCACAATGTGAGAACTAACAGTAATTATAAGATGTTTGAGTGGGAGCAAAGGGTCATATTGGATAAATGTATGTGAGTTGGTTTTTATCTCATTAGAATGTAAATAATAAACTGATGAGGTGTAAACTGTTTCCTTTTAAAAACATCCCGATGAGTTTGGTAATGAGGCTGCTATTATCCTTTGTGTTTAATCATACTTGGCTAATTATAATTTGGCATGGTTTTTTTTCGGTTATAACCTCTCCTATCACAGTCTGGCATATGGTATCATTTACTGTGGTAACACTAAAGACCACTCAGAGGGACAGTTGGCTTGTGCTTTATCTCTGGCGAACAGTAAAGTAGCTGGACAGTTGTTATGCCACAATGTGTGGTTTTCACGCTGACGTTAAGAAAACTGAGTGGTCGAGTGCCTAGATGAGGTCACAGGCGTCTGTACTTAAAATCAGAGTGAGTCTCGAAATCAAACAGAGCTTTGGAAACGTTCACATTCTGTTTACTTGTTGCCCCAAGGCAAAGAGGACAGGGTTGAGTGAGTACCGCAGGACTTTTCTCTAGCTTTCTTTATCTTTCTTGTTTACTAATTTTCATCGTGGGCTGTACTTTAAAATTTTGATGGATTTAAACCTGATAAATACTAAATATTGGTTTAAATAGCCAGAGTTAAGCTGCTGCTTTTGAACATGTCAAAATGAGGGAGAACTGAGATGGGAAGCAATTGTTGTTCGTCAATTTTTGTAGGAACTGAGCTGATGATTATAAAAAGTAAACATGTAATTAGTGTTGGTTGTGGATCCTCGCTACTTAGACATATGTGTTTTATGAAATAGGCTTAAATGAGCAGGAAACAAGGACTGAGAGGTAGTGGAGCAATGCGAGTGTTACAGTTCACCTTTGAGAGACACTTGCCTTGGCACCTGACTTGTTTTATTTGGTTTAATATACATGGCGCCTGTTTTTAATACTGTGTAGCTGTCTGTAATGTGAAATTAGCTGTTATCCAGGTATCAATGGAATGAACATCTACTGTTGAAATGCTCGGCATGGATTAGCAGCTTGTCGTGGCAGCTCACAGCCAGGCTGACCTGTAAGCTTGCTGATCGCTAATGATGCAGCTCCCTGTACTTTGGCTTCACAACACACTGAACCAAGTCTGTCTCAACGCTTCAGACATTTACTTGTCACTTTGCTTAGAAAACTTCTTGAGATATTGCTGTCAAAAATACTCTGGCCTTCATGTCTTTTCAGCAGTTTAAAGTTTTTAAGTCTTTTTAAGTTAAATTGTGTTCAACTTCACATTTTTATCAGTTCCAGGCATGCATTTGTTAATTGTAGAGGGTACAAGGGTTTCAAATATCGATTTGAATAGCCACTAACTAAACAAGGCTTCTTTTTATAATAAACATTTCAGGGTTGTAAGCAGTATGGCCAAACACACAGTCGCATATTTGTCAGCCTGTTATCTGTGTTAAGTCTGTGCCTGAGAGTTGCTCAAAGGAGTTGTTGTGACATTGTTCAGAGTGTGTAAATTCATGGGAATTATGTTTTAACGATGTAAGCAAAAGAAGAAGAAGAAATTATATTATCGAGGGAGTTCAGGCAGTCAGATGGGAAATTCAGTCACTACATAGATTGTTACAGTGGCAAGAGTAATTCTTCCTTTTAGGCCATTCATACCAAATTAATGAATACCTGATGGAGATGCATGTCTGAACTGTTGTTTTTTAAATATACATGAATTAATGAACATTTTGTGAAAGCTCAGTGTGAAAAAATTAGGATTTTATTTTCATTTACTTGTAAATATATACAGAAGAGTATCCCTACTTCCAAAGAAAATAAACAAGTATCAGAAGCTATACATGTTTGGTAAATACCTGTGAATGTGTAATTAAGTGAAACAAAATTCCTTATGTGTGATTTAATAATGGACTTAGGTAAATGAATACAGCTGAAAATCTAATCTTGATTAGAAAAAAAAAATCAGTGAACAGATGTTTGAAAAGGTTTGTAATTAGTCTGTGCATCATGGTCTAAGTGAATAGGATTAGACCAATTACAAAAGCCTGCAAAATTAACAATGAAATGTTAATGAAACAACACCGTTAATGACGGAAACCAAGCATATTTTTGACCTCAGCGTATGGAGCGATGGCTGTATAATTACTTAATGAAAAACTTCAGGGTAGGTGCAGCTATTTTAGCAACATGACTAATTTGATGCGAAATGGGCAACGGGTGCAACAAAGGGTTTTCGCTCGGGTTCTGGAGGGTTTAGGCTTAGGCTTGAGTGGTTTGCATTTTCACATCATTTTTCATTATCATTTTAATATTTATAAAAATACAACATAGTTTATTGTTTTTCACAGCACACACAGATGTTAGCAATAAGAAAAGCAAAACAAATATGCTTATTGATGAACTAAGTGTTATGTCTTGAAGTAATCCTTCACATTTTCATGAGTGATTGCACTGTGTGCTGTACAAAACATTGGTAAAACAAGGCTTACTGTGAATAGATTTGAACTGAGATGTTCTCATCCGCCCATAGCCATCTGGCTACTTAACAACAACATTGGGAGAACTTGTTTTCACTCATCATGAATATATTTTCTCTGTGGTAGCAAAGCCTGTTATACCAGCCTTCAGAAACTGCAGGTTCAACTGGGCTAATAAAACACTTTTTTCGGACTGACTTTCTCTGAAAGACTAAATTTAGTCAGACTCGAAAACACTCGCTAGCCTAGCTACATAATAAGGCCAAAAACAACCCATAATGCAATAATCTGGAAAAAGGACGTATTTACAATTGTACTCTCAATTACTTATAAAACTAAATTTAAAGACAAAAAAAATCGTCTAATATTTAGGTCAATACAGTATCCTTCCTCTCCCGATCAGTGGAGAACCCTCAGCATAATTTTTTACATTCATTTGGCTCAGGTGCTTAGACTGGTAGGGCAAATCCAGTAGCTTGAACTGCTTCCATTTCTCTAAGTGAAACAGAGGGCTGACCTGATGTCCAGCGGTGAAAGTTTGCTTACACTCAGAGGTCACTTTATAAGGTAGACATGTACAATCTACATGTGCAATCGAACGCAACTGTTAAGCCATAAAGGCCACGTTTATGATGGCTCTAATGTTCAGCGTCTGGTGACATTGTAGATGTGTAAATTGTTTATTAAGTTAATAATGTCACGTTAATAATTATTTTATTATTATTAATTTATTATTGAGAGGCTTGTCTAATCTTTTTGCCATTCCTATTGATATACATATCAATAGGAGGTATATAATTAAATGTATACATTTCTGTCACAATGTCACCAAAAACTGAGCATTATGGCAGTGCTGTTGTATAAGATTACATTACATTGTACAGGCCTACCTAATGAAGTGGCAACTGAGTGTATAAGCAAATTTAATATACCACATAAGTAAACAGACCTTACAACACACTGAAGTTGTTCATGATGAAAGAGAGACTGGATGCATCAACAGCAGCTTAGTGGTGAGGTTCACTAAGCAATGGATAGACAGTGGCTGGCAGCAAGTGACGCAAATTGTCTCCACCTAAACGTCTTCCCACAAATCAACCAGTACCCCAAATTCCTGAAGTTTTAAAACATTTAGTTGGAGAGTAAGCTGGTCAGATAGATCCGAGTAGGCAGCTGTTAATCCACAAACCAGCTCGACTCGTGGTAATAGGTAAATAACGTGTAGTCAATCATTTAATGTATTGAATTATAAATTCTTTTTTATATCAAAAGTATATTGAATTGAAAATGCACAGTGCTTTGCACAGTGGCTTGAATTGGTCATTGAGCATTTTTTAATATGAAATGCCTTGGTAAATTGTATAGTAAATTACTATTTGAGTGCACAGCAGATTGCTTCAGTCACATCTAAAAACATCATTCATTCTCCTCAACAAACTGTCCAGGGAAATTTTGAGGAGCTTGTTTGTTCATTTGGAGTGCGGCATGATGGCACGGTGATTTGAAATTCTCCATTTTGTCCATTGAGTAGCTAACCCTGGAGACAGGGCCATTATAGAAGGGCTATTACACCAACAAAATGACTGGAGAAACCCTGTCCCACTGTAGATTAGAATCAGGAGGAGAAATGTGACTGCATGCAAGTAGGAAACACAGAATAGTGGCGCTGTATTCAGTGCGGTCCAGTCAACTCGGGGTTACAGCAGGGTTAGCGCTTTGGATAATTGTCTTAACAGACTACAGCCACACCTGACCCCCTCCTAGCTCCAAACAACAGCTTAGAGGAAAAATTGTATCAGCAAATAATTAAACCATGAGCTGAGATCTGCGTCTCTGCTCACTCTGGCTACTGTAGCTATGCTATCACATGGTATATTGCTTTGTCTTATTCATAAGATTATTGCCATGGGCTGCCATTGCTGCCTCAGGCATTTAAACTCCACCCCTCGAGTGGCTACCTCACCTCATAGTAAGACTGACTCTGCTCTGATCCCTCAGCATCCAGGGCGTAGTCTAGCTTTCCAACCACACTTCTCCACCTCCTTTGCCAGCCCAGTATACCTAAGCATTTTCCTTTTGCAAACTTCATCTAGCGTATCCTCCCATGGGAGTGTAAACGCCAACATTTGCTGCTGTGTGTCTTGACCGCAACATCAGGCCTCGGCGTCCTGCTCACAACTTCCTGTGGGATTATCAAATGCCTGTACTTAGCTGGGCTCTAGCACGTTTGCTCAAAACTAATGTTGAGGTAGCTGTTCTTCTTCATGGACAAAACAGATGAATACATTATTTAATGTGTGACACATCAAGTTTACTCCCCTGTTCCTGTTTGAGTTCTATTCCTCTGAACATGGAAGCAGCTACAAAGGGAGGAACAAAACCTCAAGTGTTGACCAAGTCTTCTTCATTTGGCCTCATGTGAATAGTTTCCCTGTGAATCTTGACGTGCCTAGGTTACACAGGCTTCTTTTGTGTTACAGTTTTATGGCCATGGGGGATCACAAGGAATGATTGGCCAGTGACATCATCACCAGGCTTTCTGACCCTTTCAGACATGTAAATGTTTTTCTTCTTCTTTTTTGTTTCCCGTCAGGTGAGCTGTGACCGTTCCCTTCTTTGTCTCCCTGTGCACCTGCATGTACCGTGGGCAGCCCGGCCTGTCGGAGAGGCGTTGTGCTCAGAGATTGTGCTGCACTAGGAGAACCCATGGCTTCTGGCCCTCCATCTCCCTCTGAAGGGCGCAAGCTGAGGCTGCTGGAGTTGTTACTCGGGCCTCTGTTGATCTTGTTGGTTTCTGGGCTGGAACCAGCGCTCGGTCAGAAGGTCTACACCAACACATGGGCTGTCCACATACCTGGAGGTCAGGAGGAAGCTGATCGAATTGCCAGTAAACATGGGTTCATCAACTACGGACATGTAAGTAAAACGCTGCATTTTAGCAAGCTTTTTTTTTCTCTCCTGCATTTGCAGATGCATGAAGTTTAGAGATAATAAGGAAGTCAAAGTGCTGACATTTTACAGTAGTAGTGATACAGTGGCCACAAGAGAAAAAAACTACATTTTGACTATGCTAATATACTGTAGTGCTCATCGGCTTCCTAAATATTTGCAATGCTACGTGTTTAACATCAGATTAATTATTCATTTAGGTGTTTTTTATATTTTATCAATATCCAGATATGCTCACTTATAATTAAGCTGTGAGTTATTTATGATGCTCCTTTATTTTAAAATTCATTTTATTGGGCATTCCTGTTTGCCAAAGCTGTCAAAGAGCATATCTTATATATTTTTAGAGTATATCTTTATCTCTTTCTTTCTGTGGTTCTGTGTTTCCTCTTTCTTTTTATTTTTCACCCACCAAAAAAAAAACAAAAAAACACTACAGTTTTTAAAAGGTGTTAGTAATTGTATCTCTCAGATTAGTCAGTTAGAAAAGCTGCAGTGAAAACCAATGTTCAGTCTAAGCGCCTTCTTGTCAGTCATTCATTGTTGATTATGTATTTGTGTTGCAACGGGCGTGTTGCAAGGAGCTGGATGTTTTTCTGCCAACTGATAACATGGGCCTACTTCACAACAGCTACTCGCTCAAGCCTTAACAAGACTCTGTTCATCATGGTCTGATTAGTCTTGATGTGTAATTTTAACTATAAATATAACCCAACAATCACAAAGCTTGTCTGCCCTGTTCAGTTTAATCAGTCATACACACACAATTTTTATTAAAGCAATTAATTACAGATTGAGATCCCAGTGTTATAATTTACTTGTGGTTCTGTGTGACTCTGTATATTCAGAAACTCCCACAATAAGCCTTTGTGTGGAGTCTGGACAGAAAGCAGAAATACTGTCAATTTGTAGAAGCTGAAATGATGAAGTAAAAAAAAAAAAAGAAGAGGTCTTTAGGTAACTGCCTCGTCCATATTGAGAAAGCTTTAAATTATTAAGATCTTATTATGCCCATAGTTTTCCAGGCACAGTAGGTGTGGGCAGTGGATTACGGATAAACATTTCCTGTGTGCGTCAGTGACGTATTCCTCTGTTTATGACTTCCTGTTTGACTTCAGTGGAAACCAATTAGCCAAATTATCCCATAACATCATCATGTCCTCTCCTGAAAAAAAAAAAACCCAAAACAGTAAGAGTTGTAAATTAATTTAGTCTTCCGTAGGGCTACAGGAGTGTGTTTTGTCGTTGTTACTCATACAGCGTCTTCTTTGTCTTGGTTACTATTTAAAAGCCAAGTATTTCTTGCACTTAAGTGTTTGATACTTTTAGGGAAAGTGATGGAAAAAGCATTTTAATACCATTAAAAAAAGAGTTTTGAGTTTTGAGGTATCTTTGATGTACCTTTCTTTGCAATAAAATAATAGAAACTTGAGGTTGTAACCATTCAGTTGACTCTTCTTTGAACCACAGGCTCTATGAATAAACTTGCAAAGTATCTATCTGTCCAGTTTACCTAATCCTTCTGGATAGATGGGAAAACCTTGCAGTTGTGGGTGCTGTACTGACTACTCCAAATACCCTGTTTTTTTCCATTATTGACATTCTACAACATTTAATTTGCCAATTGCACAACCTACCTTTAGACATTCAGGCTCGGTTACGGTCGGTGTGACATGAAACTTAATGTGGTATATACACAGAATATATCATAGGAATCTAAGAATAGTTTTCATGCTAAATATGTTTCTGTAGTTTTTTTTTCTTTTTACAAAATGAAACACAAAGCCTAATAGTCAGAGAACATGCAGATTTTTAAGTCCCTCATCTCACCACTTTTCCAGGCAACATTGTTCTGTTTTGCTCTGTATGGTCTTACTGGTCATGACCAGGAATGTTATTTGTGCTGTGAATCACAGCGTGCAGACTAATGACTAATCCTACACACTTAAATCCTTTAACTATGTATTGGCCACGCACAAGGAAGAATCCAGACAATTACACCCATGTACTCACAGAGTACATGGGTGTAATTGTGTACTCTGTCCTGGAGATGATGAGCTGTTTGGTTTGGTGTGTGTCAGCAACTTGCTTTAGTATTTTATGATATTTTGAGGGAGAGAAAATGGACTGTTGTGTCTGACCTGAGCCGGATTGACGAGCTAGTTTTGACACAGTCTCTAAGATGGAAAAACGGCAGAGCAGGGGTCCGCCTAACGAAGCAGGCCTAATAAAGTTAGCTGGATAGATGCTGAGTAAAGCCTTTAGCTCTATCAAATCTGAAACACGGAGTGGAGTAAAAACAGATGTTCCAGGTTTTTAGCAGTTATCCTTCTTATTCAACCAGCTTCATGGGATAGATAGATGAGAGACAGATCTCTGATCTGGTGTACTTTTCTGTGCAGCAGAGAAGGTTGATCAGAATAACCCGGCTATGACCCACAGCAAGGCTTAAAAAAAAGAAAAAAAGAAAAAAAGGCCAAACTGACCCGGTATGTGCTCTGTGCAAATAACCATGACTTCCATTTTGTACTGCGTGGCATTTCATCATTACCTATGTTCTAATGTGCATGTGTCAGGCTGACACTTGATGAAAAAGTCAGTTTTTAAGTATTAAACAGAAAATCATGAGACGGATTCTGCCATAGAGGAGAATCTCTCTTTGCTTGTGCAAGTTATTCCTGCACTTCAGGCTCCTGTAGTACTGAAATGAAAAATTAATAAAATACATTATTAGGTCATCATCAAAATTCACCTGGTTGTGCTTCTCTGGCCTTTTTGCCACAGTGTAAAAATGGTTTAGTTTAGATCTGTTATGATAACTATTAATCAATTAGTCAAGCAAGAGGGAATTAATTGGCAACTATTTTAATAATTGATGGTGCAAAACTTTCTCTGGTCCTAGCTTCTCGAGCAAGACTTTTGAAGATGTCACTCTTGCGTTTTGAAAACTGTAAATATTTTATTGACCAATTGATGAGTAGGTAAAATAACCGATTGATTAATTAATAATGAAAATAATTGTTAGTTGCAGCTGTAGTTAAATTATCTGCTTCAGGCACTGGCTTCAGGAGGCCTTCAGCAGGGGATATACATCCCAAGAGCCCACAACACGACATTGCCGTGATAAACCTTTTGAATAAATGATATGGAACAGTCGCATCTGTTTAGCCCCTCAGCATGTTATTGAGGAATGCCCTCTGTTCATTAACTTTGAAAGGTCAGCTATAACCACAATGATGACTAAAATAAAGATGCTCATGTGTTGTGCACTGCCCTGACTGCATAACGTCACTGTTCACTGATTAAAATGAAGCCATTATGTTCGGGCTGGGGACAAACAAATCTGTTAAGCCATTTTTTGCCTACAGCTGATAGGAAATGAGAGTTGCTTTGTGTGGCCACGCATGGCGTGTCTGCGCTGTGGGGCTGTGCGTGTAGCTGTGTCTGACTGTGTGCAGGTGTTGGAATTAGGCAGGAGAGCTCGAGGGGAGGATCAAAGACTGCAGCTGCGCAGGTTTTATAGCTCTGATGCTGGTTGTTTTTATTTCCCCTTCATTCTACTCACACTATGGCATCCATACAACCTCTGCTCTAAACATGTCAGATCTTTATGTTCCTCCATCGTGATGCATTGAGCATGTTGTCATGAAGGTGGCTGTGTGTCGACGTATTTTTGTAAACACACCGATTTGATAGCAACAACATGTGAGCTCCGTGTTTAGCACCGCTGGCTTGTTACAGCCAGAGGGTTCTGGGTTCGATCTCCACAGCAGGCAACTTGAATCTTAGTTAACGAAGATAATTCTGACAACAGTGAGGCAGTTGTGACTCAGGAGCGGGTAATCTGATCCCTAATCACTAATCACAGGGTTGGCGGTTTGATCCCCAGCTCCTCATGTTCATGTGTTGAAGTGTCCTTGGGAAAGACACCAAATTGCTCCCGATGGTCAGACTACTTAGAGTGCGCGGTAGCTTGCTTCCATCTGTGTGTGAGTGAGTGAGTGAGTGAGTGAGTGAGTGAGTGAGTGAGTGAGTGAGTGAGTGAGTGAGTGAGTGAGTGAGTGAGTGAGTGAATGAGAGGTAAGGTTGTAAGGTGCTTTGGATGAAGGCACCAAACCAATGCATGCTGTTTACAACAAAGCTAAAAACCTAATTGTGCTACAGTGGACACTGCACCTATTGAGTAGTTCATAATATTTGTTTGTAAATGTAATACAGTATAACTCCTTAAATGCCTTAAACTGCAGGATTAGTTTTATTGCTGCATTTGCAATATGCATTACTTACATTGCAGATTAATCAGCAGGTTATTTTCTTGATTAATCCTTTGGTTTATAAAATGTAAATTGTGAAAAATGCCTGTGCTTCTTAGAGCTCAAGGCGACATCTTCAGATAACTTCTTTTTTTTTTTGTGTCTGCAGCAGTCCATAATCCAAAAACAGTTATTTTATTATGATGTTAAGACAAGGGAAAACAGCACATATACATATTTGGCATTTTTACTTAAAATATTATAGTATTTAATGTATAAATATATATAAAAAATATATAATATCATATAAAATGTTTCAGACAGATTCTCAGTTTGTTTTCTGCCCATTTGATGTGACTCTTTAGTCAGATTTGCTGGAGCATGAAAATGGTTGGCCAGCTTATTTTGTTTGTTTGGTTTTTTTTTTCCATAATGTTTACAACATCAGGAACACAGACAACTGGCTAATCATGTGGCTGACTGATGTGATGCATCTGTTCTTCTTTGTTGGTGCCAGTTCTTTAAGGTTGGTTTGGTTTGTCGGGGCCAAAAGTCACCTGGAGTCCATCCCTTTATCAGTCAGTACTGATCAATCAGGACAAGCTAGCCAATGTGACAGTGGTGCTGGGCGCTTGTCAGTGAGGAAACTTTATGGTAACATTGTCTGACAACAACTCATGTAAAACCCTGATGCAGAGCCCAAACTGTCTCTGCTGGCTTGAAAAGCCCTCCCCTTTTTCTCTTCTCTTCATTGTTAACAGAGATAGAATAGATGATGCCGGTAAAGAATATTAATATTAATGTACCTGAAATGAAGCGGACTATCAGTTTTAAAAGGTCGCTGTGACCATGTGATGTGCCAGTGGATTACACCTCTCACTCCGACTCCACTTCTAGATTGCAGGGCCATTTCAGAACAAGGGGAATAATTAAAACTAAGTTAAAGTAATAAAATTTAAAAAACGGCTGACTCACTCAGTGGTAAATGGGTATTAACTGCCAACTTGCATCTCCGGATGGCTATTTTACATTTTAAAGACCTTTTCTTGCCCACATCATCAGACTTGCGGTTTAGTTTTTCACGGGGAACTTAAATATTTGTCCGTTTCAATTGCACCCCCATTACACCAGTATTTAAATAAATAGTGAAATGGGATTAGAGGAATGGCTATTAGTTGTAAGAAGTGATTTGATAAGGAGGACTTATACAAGTTAAATAAATCTTAAAAATCATTATAGTGTGTTTCAGTGCACAAACTGGAGGGCACCCCCCCCTGGGTGGGGTCATTGAGCCACTGCAGTAAGGGGCATGGATGACCAGGGGAAAAATATGGAAAGAAACTCATTTGAATAAATATAATCTATGTAGTGAAAGTAATCCAACCAGATTTTGCTAATGCTGCCGTGCTGCACTTTATTTCGCTAAAATTCAACATGGATCCCTTTTTATTAGTTGCGTCACCTATCATTGTTAACAATTGATAGAAATTGTGGGGTGGGGAGGGGCGTGAACCTTTTTCTGTTTCTGAAGGGCGTGCCAGAAAACATTAGAGAACCACTGGTGTAATGTGTGAATAGGATCAAATAGCCACAAGATCAAAAGCTTAATTGAAAAATTTATCAATTGTGGTCACTGTTACAACAAAAGCACCCTTTTTCATTTGATCTGGTAAGCTTGACAGCTGGTTAAAGTACCACTGTAGATAGAATTCTTTTTATATTTTTTAGGTCAGTCATGTGTTTTGAAACATTGTGCCTTTCTGTCTGTGGCCTTAGGCTTTCACCATCTACTCCATTTTGTATGCAGCTCATGAAAGTTTCCTTACTGATGATGCGGCAGAGTCTCAATATTTAACTTGCTCTTTGCAATGTTGCATGGCTACATTCTGGCTGTTCTTTGTGTTGTACAATTTACTGCACCCATGTTCCTTTTTAAAGACAACCTATTACTGCACATTACCATCATAATAGAGAGGTTAAGCTGCAGAGTCATAATTGCAACAACTTTGTTTTTGAGTGATTAGGTTATTAGGTTTTACTTACATAACATAATAAAGGTTAAGTCTTCCTGCACAGAACTGGAGGTGTTGTATAAGGGCTGTCAATAGCACCATTTCCAAGAAGGTATTTGTGTTTCCTGCTTCCTCTTAGAGTATGAAACAGATTACTGGTCTTCATTCATGAAAAATAAAAATGTGTAAAACTTACAATACACGATATTTTACAGATGCAAAATACATTTCTTATTTTCCTGCATAACCAGAAGCAGAAGGAAAAAAAAAATAAAAAAACAGCAACATCTATTTCTACACTCACTTCAAAGTAAATATGTAGCATTTCTCAGAAAAATGTCACTTCCCTTCTCGTGAACAGTGGTTTCTGTTACTGCTGCTGGATAAAAATGGCTGTGTTCATACGGCTGGTCTGTTTAGAGACCAGATGCCTTCAGAGCTTGTTCTCCTGGTCCACCCTAGGGCTTTGCATGTAAAGGAGGATTGTGTTTGGCATACTGTGCCCTCACTGTACTCCTCACTGAGCACCATCTTGGCCTATTTCTGGTATCTAATGTGCTTATTTCTTTCTCCTTTCTGAAGAGGTTAGAGCCTTTTATGAAGATTATTAATATTCTGTTCAGCAAAAGATTAAAAGAGCAAAAGAGATGGATATTATCTGGAGTTCTAATGAAGTACATGAAATGACACTCTCCTATCAGTGGCTCATGATACAGCACTGCACGTAAGGGGAGCCTCTGTAGAAAGTTAGCTTTAATGTAGTCCACAATTTTCTTAGTAGTTCAAAAGATATGGCGGAGGACTGAATTTATGATCCCTTGCACATTTGGTTGGTTTTCCTTTATACATTTTTTTTTCTTTTTTACTCCCTCCCCATAGGAACTTGCAGTATCATATTAGTATCTTTTACTCAAATGCCTTAATATCGACATAATGTGACATCATTTGCATGTGACTTTTGGTGCTTTTAGCAAGAACATTTTGAGAAGGAACCCTCTCTGCAATGTCAGCGTGTTAATCAAGCAGGGAGATTCATCTTTCACTTCTCTTGGATTCTACAGTGAATATTCCAAGAGCCAAGTTTCCATTCAAATCCAAAAACACACTGGGCATTATTCAGTTACACTGGACATGAGGCGTTATCATTTCTTCACCTGTGTTGTCTGCACTGAACTGTTGAATTTATTGTATTTTTTCAGTAAAATAATGTGGTTTGTATGTAGCGTGCGGGGCAGAGGATGGAAGCATGTTTTGTTCAACTAATCGTTCATCTTTGTTAATCCATGAAAGTGCTATTTCTACTTGATTTTACATAGTATACTTTTTAAAGAGTGTTCTCCGTTCTCTGTACTTTGTCATGACATTGTTGTTGGTTTTTGTCTCACCTGCAGAAATTGGTAATTGTTGGAGGTCTTACCCTGTCTTTCTCTCAGTCAGGACTTTGTGGAGATATAATTGTGTAAACTGCATCACCTCAATTTAGAGGCTCTGCTAAACTGTTTGTCCTGCGTTGCCTGATAAGAACTAAATTATTCCTGACCCATCTCTCAGTTGAAACCTTATTGCAAGATACAACCACTGTGAATTATAGAATACCAGAAATGAGATCCTGCATGTATGGAGTCCATAATTGGACTCTGGAGAACGGAAGCAATTAACTGGGTGGGGGTGGGGGGACCAGGGGGAAAGAAATTTGCTGGAAAATCATCTGCCAGGATATGATGAGCTCTGAGATGATGGGAGAAGAAGCTTCATGCTGAGCGTTGAAAGGCGCCGCTCTGTATGATTTGTACAGCCCCACACAGGTGCTTCCTCCTCTTTGTGCCGCTTTGCCACCAAACACATCATCCACCAGAAACAAATATCAGCACCTTCATAGAACTCTGTCGGGATTCAATCCACACCTCCTTGCTTCTTCACCAAACTGCAGCTCCCTACCACGCTGCTAGCATGTCTTTCATCTGACTTTGTGACAAAGCGTGTAATGAACTTTTGAAATGTCACAAAAAAACTTGGACTTATTCGTGTTTTTTCCAACAGCTGCATGGAGATGAAGGTTTCCTCAACAAAAAAGCAGCTGTGTCAGTGTACACGTCCACATGAAAAATGGAAAGAGCCTTTTAGGAATTAATTAATATTGAGAAGGGTATTGCTCATTTATGTCAGCTAATATTTGTGATATTTTATGCTCTGAAGGCGAAAACAAAGATGTGTTTTGCGATATTCTAAAGTACACACAAAAAAGGAGTCATAAACTAGGGAAGCACTGCCCAATTAATATGTGGTTGACACATCATTTAAAATCAGCCTTTGGTGCAAACATCACCAAATATTTATGATTATGACAAATGTCTTTTCGTTGCTATACATTAAACACTCCCTTAATTGACAGAACACCACCCTGACTGAGCCTAAGAATATTTTTTGCAATATTAATACATTTCTCTCCTGATTCGGTCCTCACCATTCAGCAGTTTAATCATTTATGATCTACAATCAACATTTAACACAAACCTGGAAACCAGCTATTGAGCCAGCATCACTGTTTCTAGTCATCCATGATATGTGACTAACTTATATACCCTAAGGGCCTTTCCAGGGTCCATGAGTCAAACATGCGGCTCAAACACACCAGCTATATACATTGCCACTTCTAAATATTTTATCATGCTTAAGCATGTTTTGTAAGCTGGTTTACTTGTGCAATATCTTCATTAATCTTTAACACACCACTCTGTGCGCTGTGGCTCTGCCCTACTTTAGCCAATGAGAGCTGATGGCTCTAGCGGAGTATGCAGCCTTGTACACTCAGTGTAGCATGTCCCTTAGAGATGGTGCTGCTTTGAAGTGCAGTAATGATAACGCTGCAAACACAGTTCTGTCAGAACTGTTGGATTGGGGCCCTTGTTTGGTATGGACCCATTAAGAGGCTGGGCTTCTCATCCAGAGAGGAACGAACACTTTCTCATCTCAGGGTGGTGCATCTTTGCAGTTTCTTTGGTCCTGCTGCCTTTGGTCCTTGTGTTGTTGTGAATGAAACAGCCTCCCTTCATTCCACACTCTGGCCTCACTCTCACTAAGCAGACCCTGATCTCACTTCATCTCTGTGCAGGAGCTCTTCTTTGAAAGTTAATGAACTGCAGAGATCATCTTGTCCTGTTTGCTCTGCTGGAGGCTTCTGTGTTGAGAGGAAGGACTTTTGAGCCAGTATACCTGAAATCAAATCCTAAACCATTAGCACCATGTCACAGTGACTGATACAGGGAATTAGAATAATCGTATCTGATTTGTTAAACTGCTCTTCATGGGAAATGAATCTTTTACATGAATTGATCTAGAAATGCAAAAATTGTTGCAGTGAGAAAGTGGCGTAATCTCTGTTAAATCGCAAAACTTCATTTGGGTTCTCATTCCTTGAATCACTGTAGTGTAGTTCATAGAGGAAATCTTTGTAAATAGTTTTAAAGAAATAAAAAGATGACTGCATTTCAGAAATCCAATAACTACAGAAGGCCAACCTGAATTGCCCATTTATTAGCACACTTTAGTATTTACATTAGTAGACATTCTCAGAAATATGTGTTCATGATTATGGCATCTCACTAGAATCTCCAGAGAGCATTTTTTGTTAAATACTCAAATTAATCTATTCATAATACTTTATTACAGAAGAAATGCAAGTATAAGCTCTCATTGCAGTTTGAGGATAACAAAATAAGATATGAAACTGTTCCTGGAAATCACATATGCCACATTTTAGAAGACGAGTGTATGAATGTGGTTCAGTGGTGGAATACTTTTTAATGAAGGCTAAATAAAAAAATTAAGACATACAAGCTCTGGGCACTGCACTTCAGTCTATCTGTCGTCATTCTTCAGTAACCGCTTCATGGAACAAAATAGGCTCCCGCCTCCACACCTCTATAACAGCTGCAAAACAGGCTGGGCAACTGGAGGATTGCCTTTGGTTCATTTCTTCCACCTATAACCTTGTTATTTTTATGCATAGAAGGTGTTATGTCATAACGTGGAGGAAAGAGCTACTAATCTGATCTTAATTATTTCCAAGTAGAATGCTTTCTTTACAATTTCACTTGTGTCCCTGAACCTTCCAGATGTTGTGATATAAGGGAGTCCTTTAGGTGTTTTATGATGCAAAATACGGCAGTACAAGCTACTACATGTGTAGACACTGCTTTGCCCCCAAAACAATTTGAAACACTATCACCCAAAGAGATTTGTTCTCTCCGTTCACTTTGTCAGTACTGTCACCGTATCTCAACCACTGATAACATTTTGGTGATGTTTTATGTTTTAGATTAGGTTATTAATTTAAAAGACACTGAATCCGGTCAAACCAATAATTACTATCGTGTCAAAACAAACCTCATAGTTGTTGTGACTCATAGTAATAGTGGTAGAGGCCAACATCCTGAGAAGATAAAAACAGCACATGAATCTGTGTTTCTGGAGACTGGAGATCTGAGGATGACATAAATGTCTGCATGAAGCCGCCACTGGCTTCACTCATCCTCCTTTAAACGCCTTTAAACCCCCCGCCCGCCCCCAGCGGAAAAGACACAAAAAAAACATGATTCTGAAGGCAAAGATGAAAAAAAAATAACATACTGGTCAGCAGAAGGCCATCTCCAGCCTAGAGCAAAAGAATGAACACCCATGTTGCCAGGGGTCCTGGGAACTGCAGCAGCAAAGGCCCAGCAGCAATCAGTCATTACTCCGCTCTCCCACAGAGGAGAGATGGGGGCTGGGATGGAGCAGAACCACACACAGGTCACAGGGGCTGTAACAAGAGCCAGATGTGCTGAGGGGACACGAAAATACACGGACAGGCACCTCTCTAGCTTTTAAATATGAGCATGCTCACATGTGCGTACATGCGCACACACACACTCAGAAGGTTGAGGTATTTAAAGAATGTAAGTACTGAAGAGGAAAATAACTACTTTTGATGTTTTATGTGATCATGATGATAACACAAGAAATAATAGTAGTAGTCTGTAATTTTGCTTCATGCATTTTTTTCCCTCAATTTTTCTAACAGAAAGCAATTTTATATTGTGTAGCTTACGCACTTAAGCCTAAAGGGAAGGTGTGCTCTGCTGGTCAAGAAGTCTTGGTAAATTCTTGGTAGTAAACAAGTATAGAGCTGGAATGACAAAACAAAAAAATGAAAGTGATGATGATGAAATGATGTTTTTCTTTGCAATGCATCATTGTAAAGGGGATATCTTTGGACTTTTGGTACAAAACAACACACTTGGGTAGTTGTACTGGCCATTTTTCACAGTTCTTTGACATTTCATAGGCTGAATGATTCATTTATTAATCCAGAGAATAACAAACAGATGAACTGATTTATAGTTGCAGCCCCTTTCAAAGAAAACAGAGGCATTTTATTGGTGGGCAGTGCAGACTTTAATCCACAAGCTATCATTTCAGCAGCAGCATGTTTTCTGCAGAGCTTCTTCAGATCTTTAAGCTCCTGCTTTCTTTTCAAGTTACTTGTTTGCTACCTGAAGAGAATCTAGTATATGTTGCAATACTTAAAGATAATTAAAGCAGATCAGATTCAAGATCTTTTTAGGTCTGCTGAAGTATTCAAGCATTAGCATCACATTTAAGAACTATGTAAAGCAGCGCCCCCATGTCCAGGTTGTCTGTTGATGCATACCAAGTAGATACAATGTTCCTGCTTTAATTCTGGTCCATCTCCCAGAATCTCTCCCCTGTTTCCTGTTTTGCTTTTATATTCAAGTGTTGAACAAAGGCAAAAATGCCAAAATGAAAGCTAAAGGAACTGCAAGTTTAAAGAGGCAGGCCTTTGAACGTAAGGTCACAAATTTGATCCCTGGACTAACACTATAAATCTGGGTGGGGAAATGAACACATCGCTTGAAGGAAGGAAGACAATTCACGGGGCCGTTAAACAATGCACTTACCCGTCTGCTCCACCGGCCGTGAGATAAGACTGTGGTTTTACTGGGCGACGGCCAGGTGTGAATGTTGTATTGTTGCTTAAGACCAGCATCCTTGCTAAATTCAGTTATACAGGATTTATTTAGGTTAAAAAAAAAGTAAACTGCATTATTTATTCGTGGTTTCTCATTAAATGCTAGTTTAAAATCAAGCCCTTCACGGCTCATGTATATTCCTCTGTTATCCTCAGTTAAGTGGCCGGACAGAAAAGGTTCCAACTGTTATGTTGCTGGCAGCTGAAGCGAGCCATATTATTCAGCACTGTGTTAGAGGTAACTAATCTGTCTGTGGAAGTATTTGGTTTTTGACTTGTGTCTCATGTCATGTAATGAGGACACAACACTCCTGTCCAACCAGGCCTGTACGACACAGCCCTCCTCACACACTCGCAGACACGCTCACACAAGCTGACCTGGGAGGCGGGGCAGTCGTTTGCGGTGCAATTTGAAGAGAAGATCTGATAAGCCTTTTACAATGAAAACAACAAGGTGAACGTTTAAAAGCCTGAAACTGGCCTAATGGACGCAGCATTGTGGGAGGAATGCAGCATTTGGGTGGAGCACTTTTTATGATGGCTGCAAGTGATTTTTTTTTTTTTTTTTTTTCTTTGTAACAGGAGTCCTGCTAAGTTGTAACAGATCTGCAGTTTTGAGGTGTTTGGTGTGTGCTGCAGTGTAGCAGAGATGCTGGATTTAGATTGAGGATCAGGTGTCCTCATCACCCACAGATTTAGTTTAGCAACCCGGTTTTGCCAGGGGTGGAAAAACAGGTTTCTATTTGTCACCGTGAGGATCAAATTTTACATAAATGATAATTATACTATTTCCTTGTTGCAATGTACATGGTGTTCAGTTCAGAAACATGCACAGAGCATTTTGTATCCCTGCCAGTTGCGCTGTTACTAAATTAGAATCTAAGGGAGGTCTTGTTTCTCTCATCAGTTGTAGCCTTTTTCTTCTTTAGCCTGAAGAACCTTAAGATGTCAATATAGTTGCTTTTATTCACATGCTGAGTCTGTCTTGGAAGGAATCTTGTCAAAATACAGTTTGCCATAAAGTGCCTGATAAAAATATTAAGGCAACAAACAAACACCCCTCTCTATCTCCCTCTCTTGCGATTTGTTGCACCTTAAATTCATTTTTCAGGGCTTTTCAGAGGTTCCAATCATGCAGCAGTCTGTTCCCTCCTTGCAGCACTGCACTCTGAGTAGGTGCTTATTTGTTTTTGAATGTTTCCAGTAATGTTTTGGTAACCTGCCAACTTGGCAGAAATGGTTCCTACATGTGCTAGAGGTAGAGTTTATTTCCTTCCTGATAGCTTTTGAAAAAGCAGTGTTTGTTCTTTCGGGACGTTATATCATCTGTTTTATTGATATGACAGTTCTCGGTTCAGTTTTCGTGGAAGTCCTTAAAGTTGGCTAGTTTGAGGTTGACAGTTGAATGACACAAGCTCTAAAACACCGGATTTCTTTCTAGGTCATCTATCGACGATTCAAAGGAAGTGGAATTTATCACATCTGTTTACTGTATCAGTTGCTTGTGTGTGTGTGTGTGTGTGTGTGTGTGTTTGAGTGTTTGAGTGTTCATGAATATTTTATTGCTGATGTAAGCTATGCATCAATGAATTACAGTCCCCTCCGCGCCCCTCCCCTTTCCTCATCAGGTGTTTGTGAAATTGAATCCTTGGGTGCCTGCTACTGAAGACGGAGCTCATCTTCTTTATTGTGTGTGATGATTTTTGCTGACTGAAGCCATGCTGACTGAATTGGATGCGTTATATAGTCGTTTTTTAAAATGTGGGGGTTTGCTGCCACTCGGCTGGTGGATTAGGAATAATCATATGTAACTGGTTTCTGACTGCTGGGAGGAACACCGTGCAGTTAGTATTTCTTGTTTGGTCATACTGCTTTGTCATTTACATTTGGAAGGGCTGATGTGGTTGAAATCAATATGACAATGATAACAAGAATTGTTTCTGATGATTTATGTAATGATATGTCACATCTCTAAGGCTGCAACCAGCGATTATTTTCATTCTCGATCTGTTGATCATTTTTTTCAATCACGCTATAAAATGGTCTGAATCAGTGATAAATGCCGATCAAAGTTTCCCTGCTGTCTTTAAATTGCTTGTTTTGACCTGGAGACATTTGAGATGCTGTAAGCAGCAAATATCAGCATTTTAGTTTGACAAGTAACTTACAGTAGCTATCAAAATTGGCTATCCACTATTCTTGGCAATTCATTTTGTCGACTGATTGATTAAGTGCCTTCTTGTTTTATTTCTAAAAATGTTTGCAAGGTCATATAAAATCAAGTTTACAATGCAACCAATGAACTGGGTTTATATCAGACAAATTTTATGTAAAACAAGAGTAAATTTCGCTGGAATTATTCATTTAGACAACAGAAAGTGGGGTAAGGATAACACCATGCTGTATGATTATACCATTAAATTGATTTAATTTAATTCTATTAGTTTATTTTCCTTGGACATTCCTCATTGATCAAGTGGAAAAAATAGCTGTAAATGTGCCAGAGTTGTCCCAGAGGGCTAATTGTTGATGATAAATGATAATATTGAATTATTGCCCAGCCCTAATTTACAAGTTGAGTAACCAAGTGCCTCTTAATGCCTGTATACATCATCCAGCAGTGTTTGATTTCATTGAATTATGGATGGTGTGTTTAAAGCACACAGCCCTTACCTTTTATATTCATTTAGAGGTTTGTCCACATTGTTAAGAAAAAATAGCTTTATTGCTCTGCATGATAATCGGAACACAGTCCATGTATCAAGTCGTATGTCTAAATGTTATTATATAAATGAATAAGAGCCGTAAGAGCTGATGCTGAACTAGGCTGAGTGGTGAAATGGGCTCTTGCAGCCCCAAAATATCCAGATTCCTGCCATATTCACCACAATGTTCAGGAAACTAACAGCATAGGAAGCACTGAAGAGGTTGTTTTGTGAGAAGTGTCCATCTGTTTGGATCTGTTTCTCTGGAGGCTGCTTCAGCTCAGGGAATGTTACCAATGTTTTGGACAGGATACTGTGGTGGCTATAGTTGGTGAGCCTCAGTGACTCGCTCTCATTCCCAGGGCAGCAGTCCAGACAACTTCAGCCCACGTTCCCGCTCAGTCTGCTCACTTGCACACTGCTGTAGCACAGTGGAGATACTCCAGCTCCCAGGTCTCCCTGAGAATCTAGTGCCGCCATTCCTCGTCTTTCTAATACACAAAGTAAACCAGGAGAACTGCAATTATGGTGCGTTAGAAATAGCTGATTCCCGTGCCGAGCTCAGCTCTGAGGGAGCTTTCCCAACAAGTGGGTTCAGTGTTTAGTCCACAGAAAACAGTCAGCCTCCCACTGCTCTGCAGACCTATAATACTAGCTGTTTATGAAAGAATCTCTCTCTCCCCCTCCCCACACGCACAACACAGCCTGGAACCTTTTATTATCCTTATTTTGGCACCATGTCGTCTTGTTCGTCTATTTTGGGACTGTTCTCCATTTTCCTTGTTGTCCCAACTTACAGTAATCTCAGAGAATGGTGCGACTAGGTTATGGGAAACATGGTTTGTTTTTTGCACAGTCACAATTACATACTGAGAGAGAAATTACAGAGAACCATAAACTAATGTGTGCCTCATAGTTACTCTCTTCATTCCACTAAAGTCATTTTATGCTGATTAACATGAGATTTCTTCCCAAAATGGTTGAATGTAAAAATACATATTATCAACATCGCCTTGTATGCTGAGGGGAAGTGAACCATAATGTGGATTAAAAGCAAAGTGAGCCATGTAATCACATAAATAACAGAGAACTGAGCGATCTCCGTAGGATTGAGATTCGTGTCGAGTGTTTTCAGACTCTAGGAAATGGTTGCGGTCGGCCTTCCTGTCATTGTCCGAGTAGCAGTGTGGTTTGGGCAGCCAGAAAGCTGAATCCAGCAGTTGTGGCAGTCAGCTGGCCAGAGACTGGACCAAACTCTTCAAGAGAAAGGAATGTTTCTCTCTATTGCAACCTGAAATGGCGCCACAGGACACACACGCATATTTATTGGGAAACAGGGCACATAAAAGGGACAAAGAAGGGGACATAAGTGGGTTCAAGTGACCGATATGTCATGTTCTGGGTAGTCAGCTGAGTGGCTGATGTAGTATTCAAAATCAATTATACAAATCACAATATTTGCATTTTAAAGGAAAGATGTCCTTTTCCCTTCTCATTTGTGTAGGTGTCACTATGATGTTCACGGCTGTACTGAACCTCCACTTGGTTGTATCTGTTTTGTGGCTATGGCAACAGAGGACTGTATCAAGCCTCTTAGATTCACACCAGATGCGTGGGTTGATTTTCTGTTCAAATACAAAGCCAGCTTTGTTATCAAAAAAACTGAAACACCACAGACATCACTGAGATGTTTTAGCCTTTTAAAGATGTAGCAACATTAGTATGTTGCTTAAGATCACTTGCATCTTATTTTGTGAAGCTTATTTGGCTAATTAGACCTCGTCAGATAGAAGTTGGGAGGAGCTATGCCGGGAATTGCGATGATGCAACAGAACTCTATGAACTGATAACGATGATGACAGGTGCAGTAAAGCTAACAGGAGAACGAGGGAGCTTTCAGTCCAGCACAGTTTGTACACACTCACACCCCCCCTCCCTGAGAAGATGTCTAATCAGGCAACATGAGTGAAAAGAGCTGTGTGGGTGGACCGTGGGTGTGCACTGACCAAAGTTACATGTGGAAACCAGATTTCACCTGTTGACATCAACAGCGCAATGCTTGATACATGTATTGTTCATGATCAGGCCCAGCTGTGCTTTACTTAAATATCCCAACAGTGATTGAGTTTTCATTTGTTCATTTGCTTTGAGCCATGGTACGTTACACGATCTGGATAACTTCTTCTTCGCCTTGTCTTAGTCTCGACTTGGACACAATGTGTTTACATCCCTCCATTCATTGTAATAAAAAGCATCATGCAGTCAGCAGTTGAATTTCTGATTTTTGATTTGAGTTTTATTCGTCTGTCTGGATCTTGTATCGATGCTGTGACAATCAAATGTCCCACTGGGGACAGAAAAATATCACCAGGATGAACTGATGGTGTTGTAAGGTCACTGTCCGTACCCAGCCACTGCTATGTGCAGCTGCATTGTTTTCACCCTCGCCTGCTGTGAGTGAGATTGAGGAGGAGGTTGGGATAGAGAGTGACTCGGTGTCTGTGTACTCAGACGATTACATCCTGTTTCTAGTTATACAGTACTGTTTGCCCTGCCCCGCTGTTTAATGGTCATCTTTACCAGTGTCCCATTTAGACCTGTGCTAAACACCTTGAGACTTTTTTCATTTTGTTACTTCTGTTACTTTTTTTTTGTCCTTCAAGGTTTGTTCGACATAATATCTAACAGGCAGACTGTGGTTACTTAGGAACAGAACATGAGCGCAGAGGATGGAAAACGTTACCAGAGCTTTCCTTGCCAGTTGAGGATGGTTATGGTGGGGAAAGACTCGCTGTGACAGAAAGCTGCAAGAAACAGCCCTAAAAAACTGTGCTATAATTCACAGTACAGAATCTGGCAAAAACAGCTGAGAAAAAGAACATCTTTACATTTTAATTTATCATGTTAGGTCAAGCACGCAGTCTCTCCCAAGCTGTAGAAATTCATTATCCGCACTCACTTTCCTGAGAAATTCTATCCCTCCAAAACAACTGGATCCAAAGATTGTTGGACTGAAATACACACCAACAAGCCACAACTGCTTTGAAAATAACTTAGTTCAGAGGTGCACACTTAGCTCGCATGTTGAGAAAGCTTGTGGTCTGACATTGAAGTTAGTCAATCGAGAGAGATGGATACTGTGCTGATAATTGCTTTTGGTGATTCATCTTGCACGCACAGCTCTCTTCACCCATGTTATCTTACTTAAACTGGATTGATGTGGGACTTGATAGTGATATTTTTGTGCCAAGATCACATATAATATGCAAGGCAATACACTGCTTAATGTCTATACACTCCCCACTCTCTGGAACGAGTGTGTGATTGATATTTTTATGCTGGACCCAGCGCAGCTTTTATTTGACAGGGAGCTGAAGTAAAGGCAGCCATGTCACATGAGTTTAATGTTCCTTGACAAGGCAGTGACTGCTTTTCATTTTCATAATGTAGATGAGGCCCGAGCTGTTTCGCTCCATGCTGCTGTCTACAATGAATAATTCTGTGTTGTAACTGCATTCAGCATATCTTCCCCCGATTGCTGAATTATTTGGTTGGAAGAGCTCATTTGTTCATATTGCCTGGGGAATGGAAATTATGAATAATCGTGTTGATCGACATTCACCCACATAAATGAACACATCAATTTCAGATCAGGAGGAACAAAGCGTTACGGCAGCAGTGGCGGCTGCAGCTGGACCCGGCGCGCGGATGGCTTTTATGTTGATTTTCTTTCATAAGATTAGAGAATAATGGCAGAAAATAAACCACGAGGACCAATTCAAAATTCAGTCCAATTTCTCAGAAATAGACTCACTGCTTCCAACAGATTTCAGTTCTGCTTAATTGGTGCTGACAGTATTTTTACTCGCCTTCACTGTAAATCAGAGTAAGATCCTATTTACCGTTTGCTCATTATTCTCAGGACGTTGCGTACATAGTGCGCCACGAAGCCTTGATTCAAGCTGCAGGGACAAACTGCACCTTAATGTTTTATTAACTCATCTGTTTCACTACTGTGTCCTTTTTGCACATAGCTTAAAGGTGCCCTGTGGAGTTTTCCTGTGAACAAACTAAAAAATTCAGTTTTCCATTCTTCACAGAAGTGCATTGTGTCTATCCTTGAGGTCTCACAGATGTGTTGAGTGCCTTTCCTTCCTATTAAAACGCTTTCAAAGCTCAAGTTAGTGACTCAAGAAAATAGCTCTCAACTCAATGCATTTTCCTTCCATTGCATGTCAGAGTGTCTAAAAAGAGATTCTACAAATTCCTTATCTGATCCAACCGGCCATTAAGTGCTACATAAGGCCTGGGTGTAACATGCTTTGCCTGTAATACCTACTTTAAAGATGAGTGAGATAGTCAAGGAAATGATCCTTTTCTTACAGGATTTCCTTTGGTTTCTCTCAAAAGATTAATATCGAAAGTGCTTTCAGAAATGATCCGTGGCTGTTTCCTGGTACTGTTCACAGTTGTGATGCTGTTCGTTGTGGGGAAATCTGATGTCAGTGCAGAGCTTAAAGAATGTAATCACTACCAGGTAGCCGGGAAACGGGTGTGCCAGTAAGGTTTATGCACCGGCAATGATCTGTTTCTGTGACGGTCACATTGTGTTGACTAACCTCAATAAGGCCAAGTTAGTTAAGAAGTACTATTGGAGAAAAATATATTCATTTCAAAACGCTTTTTTTGTGGAAGCTTATTTGAACTTTTATGAGTGATCAGTCACAGGATCAATTTTTGGCAACATCAATTTCTCGCCCATTGCTGCACATTTATCTGTGAAATTGATGTTGAAATGGATTCAAGCAAGAGGAGAAGAGTGTATGTGTGTATGTGTGTGTGTGTGTGTGTGTGTGTGTGTAGTGGACTTTAAGGCACCAGGTACCCATTAATGGCTCAAATTCACCATTTAGTCTGTTGAGGAAGCAGCAAGAAGATTTTGTTCAAAATGAACAGCTTTCCGATAAAAATAAGTAATGACTGATGAGATTACGCAACAGTTTTTCCATAATCACCAAGCTCAGATGCGCAATGCATGCCATACCAAATCTGCATCAGTTTTTTGTGGTCAGTGTCTTGTTTTGTAAGGGCTAGTGGAACTGTAAAAGTGTTTTGCATTCCTACAGATAATCTCCGGCACAAATCACCCATTTTATTGTTGCTAGCTTAGAAACAGGCTTTAAAATTGTAACTGCAACTAAAATCAAATGCTTAATCACCATCTCCTGCCATTCTCCTAGCCTTCATACAAGGTGCCGCATTGTCGAAACTGAGCTTTAACTAATCTCCATGGAAACAGCAGTAACAAACACACTTGGAGGGCTCCAGCTCATCCATCTGTGCGGTGGATCTTGTTTTGTGATCTGTCTTTCTTTCACCCCACTTCACCTACAGTCCAGCGAGGAGTACAATGAATCGGAGGCTTTTTGTCGAGCGGAGAGGATCACACGCTGTAATGTGTGTAGCCTCAGGCGCTGGCAGCAGCAGAACAAGGTTGTGACTCAGTTTCATGTGAGTGGTGTGCAACAGGATGCGCTGGAGTTACCAAGCTGCTAATAATTTGAAATTCAGTATGTGCCGAAAGTGTAAATTTGACACATGCATATAAACCCAGTCAAAACAGCGGGGATGATATTGTTTTCACCTCATGAGTCTTTGTGTGTGTGTATGTATTTGTGTGTATGTGTGTGTGTATGTGTGTGTGTGTGTGTGTGTGTGTGTGTGTGTGTGTGTGTGTGTGTGTGTGTGTGTGTGTCTTCATGGCAAAATGTGGTCCTGACCCACTGTAGTGGGAACTACCAGAGAGGCAGTTTTTAGTACTTTGGCAGATGTTAATGTTTGTGGACAAATTTTGTCACCAAAATAGCGTCACTACTGTGCAAGACAAAGTCATGTATGAATACAGTCCATGTAAGTTCACAGACAATAAAATGAAGGCCGAGTATGAAGGTGGGTGTGGTCTGACCCAAGAGTACTGAGTGGTCATGTAATAATAGTAGTAATGTAGTAGTGACTGCTTTTAACCCAACTAAACTGAAGTGGGAGATGGACAGTGCCTGTCCAAAAGTCTGAGACCACTTTCTCATTAAAGTGAATGTGAACATGGTCTCAGACCCCATTTCATGTCCCATGAAAATACTGTGAAATCACAACTACAACAAAAATAGCTGTGAAGGGTTTTCTTTACTGAAGGCACTTTCAATTGAGAGAAAAATCTTCACCTGCCAAAATGGAGGCATTATGTCCTCTTCACATTTTTTTTTTTTCAAGTCGCTCTAAAAACAGTGCTGGTGTGCACCGTAGGGAAACCCCCATGACAGTCCATTAAACTGAAGTGCAGGGAGGATGGGTGTCTGTGGTGGGTGCAGAGACAAAAGTGGCCAGTCCTCTGTGGAGCGAGAGGACAGTGATGGAAATGCTTTAGATGGAGAGTTGCGAGGACATTAAGAGTTCAGCTTCCTCAAATGGTCTCAGTGGTCCTTCATTAGGGTCGGAAGAACCTGTTTAGTATTTCTGTCCAGCAGCAGTGCCCTATCACTGCTCTAAGAGTAAAGAGGGGAGATAAAATTAGATGCCAGAATTAAATCTTATTAGCTCTTGTCCCACTGGCAATCACCTTTTGCACTGTCTTCATTGTGGGTGTGTGTGTGGGTGAGAGAGAGAGAGAGAGAGAGAGAGAGAGAGAGAGAGAGAGGGAGGATGGGATGGTTATTAATGAGATGTTATATTTGAAGTGAGGACTTTCAGGGTTACGTGTGTCCTTGCACTCTCAGCATTCGCAGCCTAAGTGCTTCTTTGCCAGTTTTAACGCACTGTTAACTTTATAGTAAACGCTTCAGATTCAGCTGTCAAACTCATTGTCAAGGACATTACCCCTGTGTATACCTACTAAACTGACTTTAAAAACCTGTTTCACCATGCCTGAAATGTCTGAAGTGATCCATTTTTAAAGTAAAAAACAGAAATGAGGTGATGAGACTAAAAACTTCCCCCTAATCATTTAATTCATTGCTGTAATCTGTGGCTCTGCTTGCATTTTATGACTTATCGCTGTAATGATATCGCTGTTTGTGTTATTCATCAGTGCACATTAATTTAGTCAAAGCCAGGATTTTTTGCCGCGTGCTTCATTTTTTTTTACTTATCCACAAACGTTTATTCCAGCACTCCAGGTTGGGGGGGGGGTCTGTGAGGCAAGTTACCTGAGCTGACATACCACTGAGTTCATGGTAAATCCTCTGTCTTTGCCGTCACTTTCACCCTTTACTTTGTCCTGCATGGATCAAAAATAACTTAAAGGCGAACCCAGTACTGTATGTGTTTTCTTTGTGGTTTCCAGGAGTTACGTTTTTCCCTTTAAGCATGATCTACATCATCCACTACTTAAAAAGGGATGTTCCACAGTTCCTTAAAAATGTACATGTGCACGCAAAAAACAACAACAGATTGCTGTGTGTCAGCAGTTAAAGGACGGAAAATTGATAGTTTTTACGTGTTCTGAGTGTTTCATCATTGCAAATGGCCGTGCTCTAAAACCTTAAAGGAATAATGTGACAATTTGGGAAATGGGTTATTCGCTGTCACTGTACCCGGCAGTATTGGAGATGCGTGGTAAATGGTGAACTTAAGAGGGACTGCTAAATGGATATGTTACCTTTAGACGGAGCGTTCCTTGTCTTTGTGCCAAACTAAGCTAATTAACTAAGCTAATTGTAAAAAGCTAACAGATGAGAGAGTGGTATCAAGCCTCTCATTTAAGCACTGGCAAGAAAGTGAGTGAGCGTACCCAAAATGTCGACTGATTCCTTTGAATCATCATGGGCTTTTTATTGTAATACACGTCCAAGTAGTGTCTTGGCGTCGGCAGAATGTTGTTTGTGTTAATTGGAATAGTCTTAAATCCACAGTTTGGTAAAGCAAGAAGTGTGTAACGATTAAATCAGGAAAGTTAGAAACCCAGGATTGCAAAATACCTTCCCAGTATTAAGGAGTAGATTTTATTCCCTTTTAAACTATATGTTGGTCAGTTTTATTGTACAGTTTAATACAGATTCAAAAGTCAAATTAGATTTAGTATTCCCTCATGGTGTCAAAAGCAATCATCCAGTTTGCACTCCCTGTGACAGAACTGCCTCCCTCGTGATAAGAACCTGCTTCCTCACCATCCCTCTCCAATTTCCTCCATCTCAGTTTAGCTGTCTCTCTTTTTCAGCCCCCCGCCCAACCCCAACCCCCACCCCCATCCCCCCACACACGCACACACGCACACACGCACACACGCACGAACAAACTAGGTAACAAGCAGTGGATGCAGTTGAATTCCTCCACTAATGAGGATGAGCTCATCAAGGCATCTGCATGAGAGTCGACGACGTGTGTGGAGAGATTATCTTTCAACTGTTAATATGACTCTAATGGGG
The DNA here is from genome assembly GCF_002260705.1 of Seriola dumerili. NCBI lineage: Eukaryota > Metazoa > Chordata > Actinopteri > Carangiformes > Carangidae > Seriola > Seriola dumerili. The sequence goes on from NW_019174258.1 coordinate 1,499,137, forward strand.
CGACCTTTGATTTCCACCAGACTGATCATGAAAAGTTGTTTGTTTTTCTGGCTCTTAACAGATTTACCAGACAAGTGTGATTAGAGATTCATCATGTTAGAATTTCTGTGACACTGATCACGCAGCAGACTGTTGGACCAGTCCTTCTTGGTTTTACACTCATTAAAGAAAGATTGTATTTGAAACTCCATACGTCAGAGATTCCACTTTTATGTTTCCACCCAGGCGGCGGCCAGGTCTGGAGGCATTATGTTTTGTTCTTCCATCCCATTCTCGTGAACGCAATATCTCAGTAACGTCGCTTGGTAATTTCTTCAGATTTCGCACAAATGTTCACTCGGACTCAAAGATGAACTCATCAGAATTTGGTTATCAAAGGTCAAGGTCACTGTGACCTCACAAAACATGTTTTTGTATTTTATTAACTTTTTTTTTTTTTTTTTCTAGTCCAGCTGAAAAAAACAGTAACATTTGACCACAACCACCATTAGCTCATTGTTGCTGTGTGACCCATGATATTCATACCTACAGTTTGCATTTTCACAGTACATTTCTAAATGAATCATTGATCCTGTTGAGCAGAAATTTTGCTCCATTAGTAACAGTTGATGGGTTTAATCCATCAGCTCCCTCCTGAAGACCACATGAGTTGGATAAGCTGTCGTTTTCTGAGCAGGTTATACCATTGCTACAGAAGGACATTGCATTGAATTAGTGGTTTTCGTAGTGGGAAGAGGCACTGCAGCAACCTGGGAGGTGATTGCAGAAAAATAAATTTAACTGTTTTAAATATTAATGACAATAAAATGTTACTGGAAGTGTAATGAACAATCCTACCGTACCACAACTGCAGACAACATTGAATAATTAATATAATACAAAGAGAAAAGTTGGTTGTAGCATAAGAACAGATACTTGGCCGTCTGTTGGACATCAAAACCTTCAGCAGCCGAAATTACAGATTCAGGAAGTACTTGAGCAAAAGTCTGCCTTCCAAATTGTGTGCTCAGACAACTTGATTTTCTCCTTTTTCAGAAGAAACATGATGAATACAAGACCAGCAGATTAATTCTTTAAAAGCCTCATCAGTGACAGTTAAAACCCAAATAGCCTTTTACAAAGTCACCTGTCTAATTGGACCTCCATCAAATTGCGTACGATAGCTGAAGAATTAATTTTTCTCCCTTGAGTGAATGTGGATGTGGTGTCAACAATACGGACTGAAGCAAGGGCCCCTAAATTAATGGCTGTCTTTTTTTTCTGACAGCTTTGTCTGACGACACTTAAATTATACTTTAAATGATTTAGGGCCACGCTTCCTAGAGATGATTCAAGCCCATTAGTCAACAAGTGGACGGCACCATTAACAAGACGTTGAAGACATTTAACCGTTGTCGCTTTGAAAGTTACTGAACCTTATTTACTCTTTTGCAAGTCTGTCCCAAGAAGAACAACAGAGATTATTATATTATTTCGAAAGAGCTCCCACTGATCTCAGTCTATTCTTGTCTGAAGGAGGTCTCTGCTTCGAGAGGTTATTTTCAAAAATACTTCTCAGACGGAGGTCATAATGGTCAGACACTCTGCCAGTGCAGCACCTGCTGCTTGAAGCTCGGTTCAGAACAGACTCGTTCTTTGAGATAACATCTGACTCCATCCTGAGGCTGAAGTTCACATCTCACACAGTCAGTCGGTTCTGTCCTGGTGGGGGAGTGAGAGTGTTCACTCACAGGCCAGAAGGTTATGCCTATTCATTCTTTTACCATGCATGTCAATACATTTTTTTCTTTTGTCAAACATGGATGAGGAGAAAATCGCTAAAGGGGAGATATCCATGAGCGTGAGCACACATCCATGACTTAGCTTATCAGGTCACTGACCATGTTGTCTTTCTAGAAGAGTGGGAACCAACAGAGCACTGAGTGGTTGCTGGTCTACTTTTCAAATGTATTGACTTTTGTGCGATTAATTGTGATTGTTTGTACGAACAGTTTACAACTGGGTGTTTGGTGTAAAGCCTACCAAACTGCGTATGTGTGCTGTCTTGTGCTTATCTGGCTTTACCCTCACAGCGCCACAAAGACCTCGCTGTGAAGGGTTAGTCATCTGAGGACAGCTCTCATCGACCCGTGAGCTAACAGCCCTGCAGCAGTTCTGCCATGACACTGTAAACTTTTTACACGCTCACCCACTCCATAACATCGAGGGGTGCTGCTGTTGACGAGTTGTCGTGTCCCTCATTTACTGAAGCAGAGAGCCCAGGAAGATGGAGCATACAATAAACTCACATTTGCTTGTTTATATTTATTACTAATTAGATATAAGCATAACTCGTCTCGTTATTTTCTTATTACTGTTACTTTGTAGGTCTCAGAGGATTGCCATGCATATAAGCAGTATTTCATTTAATTACATCAGTGTATTTACTGTTAGTTGTGTACCTACCGTGTACCCACAAGTTAATAAGTAGTAAAAAAACAAAGTCATGGGGTTTTCCAGCGTTGCATCACATGATGGCTGATGTCTGTTGACGGTAAATCTGTGCCAGTGTTGCCAACAAGTAAACAAAAGGAAAGATAAACTTTCTGAAGTTTCATTAGATATGACTGGTAGTGTAACATTGTGATATTTTGATCACTCACCTCACCTCACCTCACCCCACTTCACAACACACAGGTACTCCATCATCTCAACACCACCACCATTCAGTCGGGTCTTTTCCACTATGGGATGTTAAAGACTAACCTGGAGCTTCCCATACCCTGAACTTGTAAGGAACCTGTAAGGTGTATTTTTAAAAAAATTATTATTCAGTTTATATTGAAACAAACTTCCTTACAGTACGTATCAAAATGCATGTCCCGCATTATTAATTTTGTTTATGTTTATGTTTTTCAATTCTTTCTCCTGATAGTACCTGGAACTTAGATTTAGTTTCACCTCCTGAGCATTGCTGAAATTTAGGTTTGGGAACTTGCTTGCGAAGCTGAGGGACATCAGTGGAAACAAAAGCAGAACTGATGACAATGGCTGCACATAGCTTAAGCTATGTGTCGTTAAGTTCCTGTATTTTATTCTTGAGTCCCTTGAAAAAGTAAAGAAACCAAAGCCAAGCAAACAAAAACTGTTTCCTTACAGAACAACAGCAAAAAATATATTTTTAAATGTGACAAAAGAGCAAGGTCACATGCAAGGAGAAGAGGGAGAAGCAGAAGTGAAGGGTTTGCAACTCTGCAGTCTTGACCCGAGAGGGAAGGTTATTTGATTGGGGAGCCACAATGGTGTGGAAATTGGGAACAGGTGAATAGATAGCAAGGCTGCAGAAATGGGAGAGCTAATCATCTGCAAACAGAAGAGCACTTGGCACAAAGTAATCTGATGAAAGCAGAACAAAATATTTGCTGTGACAAGACGGCACAAGGTTCATTGTGCAAATGAGTAGAAAAGATACATTTAAGAGTTCAGAATATCTTTTATTTTTATTTTTATGTATGATGATTGAGACGTGATAATTGCATGATACTCAAAAATCTCCAGAAGAGAAAATCATGGTTTTTGTGCACTGCAACGCTCAGTCAGCTGCAAAACACTGGCTGAACAGCGATCACTCTAATCACAATCTCACCTGTCTGACCCTTTGTATAGTGGAAAAAAACTGAAAAAAAGAGAAAATCATCCATCATGTTCATCACCCTACACTCAATATTGACAAAAAAACTGTTTTTTTTAGAAAATTTTGCAAATTATTAGAAATGAAATAACAGGTGTTTGCTTTAATTTTTTCTCAATCATCCTTGATATGTATCTTAATTTTATCCATTAAATTATTAAACCCACAACAAAGTAAAAGGGGCTGAATACACTCACTGAAGCCACCGTGGATATTGATGTCTTTGGGGCATTTCTCGGCTGTCCTTACTGTTCAAATGTCCCATATTTCACCATCCCATTCAATCCACTTTTTTTGTCAAAACCATTAAATGGACTAATCTGACTTCTTCAGAACAATCGAGCCGAACGGTGGACTGCGCCAAGAGTCACAATCTGTGTTTACTGAATAAACACAGTAGAGGAATGTGGCCAGTAGCTTGTTGGGAATGGACAGCATGTTGATGAATAAAGTAGCTGGAGTTTCCCTTATATGGCTTCATAAACTTAATAGTTTATCCTTTACATGCTTTAGATGTATTTGGACAAATATTCTGCGTACTAGCCGCCACTTCACCTACATCTGTATATCTCTGCAGTGTGAAGGCTACCAAAACTGTGGAGCTTATGTTGTAATAAAGTGCATATAATGTAGATGCCAAATAAAGCTGAAGGTTAATGAGTAAGGAGAGACAGAGTGACTGCTGTAGGACAAATAATGGGGGGGGGGAACACAATGAAGAGAGAAGATGCAATGACTAAGCATGGTTTGGCAGAAAGAAAGACCAGCTGTGCAAACCCATTTTCAGGTGTGTGGGGCAGCTCAGTCTGCTCTGCCCTGCATTAAAAGAAACTGCTGGTTATGTCCAGCTGCCACTGTGGCGGTCCATGCCCCTGTTCTACCCATTCACCGCAGCGAGTAATTAGACTCCAGCCTCATTATATAAACAAGTTGCTGAACTATTTTACGAGGCTTGTGCCTGCGCAAGTCCCATTTTCTCAATTTATCTCAACTCGCTGATGCACAAACGAAATACGGTTGTGTCCCACAAATCAAATGCAGTTAAACGTCAAAACTGAAAGGAAATGTGTCATGATTGATGTGTCTGTGCTTTAACTGCAATAATGGCCTCCTCCTCAAGAGTCATTTTCAAAATCCACAGGCTTTGTTCTTCACGTTCACGAGTCCATATGGAAAACAGTTTCATATCATTTTATTGCAGTCTCCAAACCTCTTTCACAATTTGTCTCCAGACATTGTTTGGCTCTTTGTAAAACATAATTGTGTCAACAGTCACTGGAGATGAGAAACCAGACCTCTTGATAAGTGCTTTCCCACAAGGTAAATTTGGCAGACGGGGAGGGAGCAAACATGCAAACAAACCAGCAGACAGTAATTTTCCACTGTCTGTTACCGTGCATTTTAATGAGGTTGATGGATTAATTCCTCACTTCAATAATAGGCTACTCGGCGAGCACCAGTTAAGCTTGTTCTGCTCTATCAGTGCCTGGCTTATCGCATCAGCAGTGGTCACTCACAAGTCCTGAATTCGTTTGTTTCCACATCATTTTTCCATCTAAATGTCTTTGTCGTAAATGGGCTTTTTTTTTTCCCCCAGTGGAAAAAAGGTTAAACTCCACAGAAACATTGTGGTCTTGAGATTACATGGTTGAAGACATGTGCTCTTAAGTGTCGCTGCTGATTGCCAGATGATGATTGAGCTGCAGGGTAGACATTTAGCAGCGCTAGAATTGGCTTCATTTTGTTCAGTGAGGGGAATCTGTGCGTTTGTGTGTGTGGGTGCATATGTTTGAAACAGCTGAGCTGTTTAATGTGACATGACCTTTGTCCCTATATGTGTATATGTGTAAATGTATGCATTTATGTGTTTTTTTTTTGGGGGGGGGGTTCATGATAATCTCTGTTCAGTCTGAGGTTGCTCCGTCTTGACTTGCGTTTGCAGTGCAGTTGTGATAATTGTTGCCAGTATCCATGCAAAATTTTCTGTCTATTCTAAGACCTAATGACAGGTTATTTTCTCAAAAAAATGTAGATGTGTAGAAATAAGTTGGCTAAGTAAATTAGTATAATAGTATTTTACCCAAATTTTCCCATCAGATAGTGATGTCCTACATTAGCCAGCAGTCTTTTTTGACAACCTGCAGATGTTTGTGAACTTGTCACGCTTCTTAGACGACTATACTTCAGTGTGAAGGCAGCAATTGGCAGTAGCAGAGAGAGAGTTGTTTTCCAATGGACAAAAAGAGACAAAGAACGGTGATTTGATCTTTCTTTATTTTTTTTAAAATTTATTTTTTACATTCTATCAAACCGCTTCTTGTCGCCCTGGAAACATCCTCTATGGGATATAAATAAAATATAAAAATGGGCCTTGAAATGCATCACCAATAGTTTTTATTTTAGTTTGAACTGTGATAAGTTATATTCGAAAACACCGGCTGAATGGATGAATCAACCATTAATGCTTTGTTTTTAAGAATATCTTTTCATTGGTTGTAGTTTTATTTAGAGTTTCTTAATGCCATCCATGTCTTTGATCAGTGTCCCACCTCTCAGGCTCTTAACTGGGCTAACACAGTGAACCCACTACCTGCTATTATTCTTCTCTTCTTCAGAAAAGGGGCCGTTGGATTAGTTAATTCCGTTGGATGTCAGCGTTTTATTCCCTTTTGTAACCTGCGCTTTCTCCTTGGTCTTGTTCTTTAATGGTTTTACACATTCACTCACTGACACACACACACACACAGACTTGTGTTGGTTCCACGTCTGAGCTTGAATATCACTGTAAAGTGTGTCTTCCCTCTTGGATATTGCTTCCCTATTGTCCACTGGCTTTGTGTGCAGGGGCCTTTTGTGTCAGCCTGGCTGGAATCGGCCTGTTTACTGTGATTAAATGGGAGCAGAGGAGGTTGGGGGACTGATCCGAGGCCCTTTTGCAGTGAAGGAATGTTGCAGTACATGCTGCAGTACCTTAGCTCTACATCAACCTTTGCTGGGACACAAGGCGTCCCTGTCTTATGACAAAAATGTAAATGATTTTTTCTCCTTTTTTTACACCACATCTTCATATGTTTATGCTTCCTATAATTATGGTTAACTCTGTACATCGCAAGCCTGTGTGCAGTGGTAATTTTGTCTCTGTTTTTCATTTCCTCGTTTTCTCTTTAGCGAAAATCATTAATTAACAATTCATAGCATATGGAGCTGTCAACACCAACCAAGTACCTTCATAGATGTTGGATTAGCTGGTTGCTAAACAAAGTATTTAATGATGAATGTAAAAATGTTCCTTTGGACTCATGTTTTCCTCTTTGACAACCACTCATATTCTCTTCAGTCTAGATCAGGGTTGCAACCAGCATTTTCTCCCACTATTAATTAATCTATATATTATCTCGAAATGAATAATTAATCTGCAACACACCAAAGAATTTAAATTAACAGTGATTATAAATTAGTAACTGTTAAGTCTTTTTACTTGTTAAGTCATTTAAATTTTTAATGGGTTATCAAGATGAATTTTTTGTCAATCATTACATTGGCTAATTGTTTCAGCAGTAGATTATAGATTCACACCACCGATTTGTCTTCCTTAGCAAACTGCTCTGCTGTGACGTGGAGTGCTTTTCTTTGCTCAGACAACATATTCTCTTAAGTAAAGTGTGTCACTGCTCAATATTAAAGACCTTGGTTACACAGTGGTAATAACTGGACTGAGCACAGAGGATTATCCGTCGTGTAATGGGTTTCCTACGGGGGAATGTGTTAGTCAGTGTGGTGGAACCAGGAGTTGGAAGGGGGTTATTTGAAACCAGTGCAAAAAATGGAAATAGGCTTCTCTAATTGTGAGAAACACCTTTTACTGGCTAATGTGGCTTAATAGCAGACTCATTATGTGCTGTAAATTTCTGCGAAAAATGATTTGCAGTTGCAAGGATGGGGAGGAATTTGTTAAATTCAGATTAGCTGAGGAGAAGTTACAGCTACAGAGAAAAAGACAGTCCAAAATGAAAGGTTACACACATGGTGTATAAATGATGCTTCTGAATTTCTTTGATGCTGCTTTTGGTCTGTTGATGCTGATGCAGGGCTCTGTGCTTAACACTGCTTTGGTTTCAATAAGATAAATTCATGAATAATAGATTAACTCTGTATATGTGTGTGTTTCTGAAATGTTTCCATCAGATCAGTGTTATCCATCAATCCATTGGTGTTATTTATGTTTCTGTCAGGTCATGTCAGGCAGCCTGAATTTGACAGATCTCCATTTTTATTGCAGTATTCATACTGAATACAGCTATATAATAAGATGGCTATTTTATTTTAAGTTAATTGTATCATGCATTATTTGTTGATGCAGTTGTGTTTGTACCGACTGCTACTCTGTACTTAGCCATTCTGTAATTTTGACTTGGTGTTTTAGTGGTAGAGAAAAGTCCAACTATTGGGATGTGTGTAGAGTTATTATCAGATTACTGAGAGAGAGAGATTTAAATGTCCACATGTGATAACTGATTTAATCTGTTTGTCTTTCTAGGTATTTGGTGACTATTATCACTTCCGGCATCGTACATTGGTGAAGAGATCGCTGTCAGATCACAGGGGGACACAAGTCCGTCTACAAAGAGATCCCAAGGTAAGAGGTTTATTTTGGGGGCTCCAGTTGATGGACTGTGTGTTCATGGATGTGGGTGAGGTTTGTTGATGCTTCAGAGTACGCTGTGGGGAGAAAGAAACCTAACTAAACAAAAGCAGTAATTATTTAGCCATATTTTTGGTGGAAAGGTGAATTAAGGTGTGGTAGTGGTTTGTGAAATGTCTTTAAATAAAAAAAATAAAAAAAATGTGACAAGCTGCATCTTCAAAGGACTTACAGATGGCTTTGAAAATTGGTTTCCTAGCTGATTTCTCATTATTAGAAACTGTCAATGTTCCACCATTAAACATCTTTTGAGACCATTTGTAATCCTTAAACAAGCCAGTATTATAACCTCTGGCTTATCCATCAAGGTTTAGCATTGTGTTTTTGACATGTGAGAATATTAAAGTGGACCCTCTTTAATAAGAGAACTGTGGCGAGTCATCAGTCTCAGAGAGCGGCTGCTTCTACAGTGAAACTAATTCTTTTCACTTCTTAATTTGAAAGTGATTTTAAATTAATTTGTCATTCAGTCACCACTCACTGCCATTGTTTGTAGCTCAGATAAGAAGCAGAGTAGAAACAAAGGGGTACACAATAATCTCACAGCCACAGGGCAAAGAACAAAACCCTTAGTCTTCATTTGTCACCTTCTCGCTTTAATAGCTGTCTCAGACGAGCCACCACATCCACACTCACTGTTTTTCCTTTTACGGGGGGGGGGTGTGTGTGTGTGAAGGTGAGTTGGTCCTTCGCCGTGGACGCTCCCCAGATACATGCACTCCTGTGAAACAGGGTCCTCTTCCCTCACTGATCTAAACTGAAAAGTCACATTTCTATATTTTCTCACTGTTTTTTTTTTTTAAAGAGTGTTTGGGGTTAGTTTGAAAATGAGTCTGTGTCGTACCCCATTGGGAAGGACAAAAGGAAGAGTGTGAAATTAACATTCATGGCTGTGGGAACACAGCCAGTATGTGTGCGGCTGAGAAAGAGGATGTACTTTTTAAAGAATCTTTTATCAGAAGAGCCTTTTTAAAAATACTTTTATAAAAGAGAAGGGAAGTTTTAAAGACCTTATGACCTTTGTTTTTGACTTGACTTAAGTACTAAAATTACTAAGCAGCTCACAGCAATGAACAATGAATGAATTTCTGCTCTTCGTTCGGCAAACTCTCTGACGGTGACGCCATTTCCATATCGCAGTTTCACTTCAGTGGTTTCCTATAATATTTTGTATATTGTCGCAAATTGTTGTGTGTGGACAGAGGTGTGTTTGTTGTTGTTTTGACAGGGGACTGAATTCAGCCAGCCTCTCCTCGTCCTCAGCAAAATCAAAAGTTTAAATAAAAGTTTCAGTGGACGACAGTACTGCACCTGTTAAATGCATCTCTCACTGACACCCATTTCTCTGCCTTGTAACATTCTCTCAGATTATATCAACATGGTAACATCCAAACTGTGTCCAGTCATTTCAGTAAATTCAAGGACAATTATAGTAATTTAGATGTCTCCATATAAATCTTTACAAATGCAACCGCAGCTGCATTATGTATGTCAAAGCTAATCTGCAGCCTTAGAAAAAAAATAAAGAAGAAATGCAACCTGCTTTAAGGTTTTTATCTCTGGCTGTGCTGTCATGCTGTGCAGCTACACAGTACAGGTGCACACCAGCAATAACATGTAACAGCTTCTTCTGGGTGTTTCCACCCATGTTAGAAATGGTCCACCTCCCTCTTTGGGATTTCCTTGAACACTGCGGCTCCATTTCCTGTTGTTGAATTCCTTTTTTCCCACAGCACCTCAGAGAAAGTGGAGCGTTACAGTTTCAGGTCCCTCCTGTCTGTTCACGAAGGGTCAGCTCAGCTTGTCAGTACCTACAGAAATTTACAGGAATTTATTTTGTGTTTTGTTTATTTGTTTGTTTGTTTAATCAAAAGGAGCTTTGCAAATAGTGCAATAACTTGCAATATTTACCAAATCCCCTGGTTTTTATTTATAGACTCTCTCCTATCTACAGATCAACACATTTCTCTAAATGTGCGGCAATTAACAGTGTGATAAAAGCTTTTAAAAACCAGCTTATCGTTGCAAATTTGACTCATGTTTGCATCACCCGCATAGCTTTTCTGAAAAACATAAAAAAGGAGGAATTTTGAGTCCTCGAGAGACTGTCCCCACAGTTTTTAAACTGGTGGAGATGGAGCCTGAACAAAAGCCTCAGTAAACTCTCTTTGAAGAGTGTCTAATTACCGACAAAAGCACCTGGACCCCTGCCAGATCTCATAGACTGGCTAACAGAGCCCTGTTAATAGGGTCTATTGAAGATTTAAAGCTTGGGTCTATCTGCTACCTCCATGCCTTCTACTGTCTTGTGTTTTATTCAGTTGTTGCTTTGTTTGTTGTTGTGGGCAGTTTGCTGCGCCTCATTGTCTTTGTCTGGTTAGTTTATAAAACAGAGAAGTAATAGGACAGACACAGCAGAGCAATGAGTGGCTCCAGAAACATTTCTTTTATTTTCAATTTGATTACAATGGCGAGAATAGCAGCAGCTGTAACATTAAAAAAAAAAGAAGCTTTGGCATAAATATAAATTACATAGCTACTGATCTGTGCTGTAATTGGGATTATGTTCCTTTATGGTAATGATGTTTTATATGAATCTTCCATTTGCTCTCAGAGGGAGGAAGCTATGTTTCTATAATGAAGAGGGACAAAACAGTGGATAAGCAAAATGAGTAGGGTGGGGAAACTATTTGTTGGACAGACAGCACCTAAACACAAACCAAGCAGTCTGTGTGTGATCATTAGTTCTGCACTCCATCGGTCTGGACGTGTGAGATAGACACCATTTTCTATTTTCAAAGCCCATTTATAATGAAAATGCTGTTTGTCAGCTTCTGGGGCTCTGTGTTCTGTCACAGACTTTTAAAGAATTCCAAAAGACTCTTCACATGAAAATTGCAAAATAGAAAATGGAAATGTTTGTTGTCACACTTCTGCCAAGAGTAGGAAATCTGTTCGATATGAATTATGAGTTTGGTGGCGAAAAAAACGACTTATATTGTTTCTTGTTCTCAGTTACCCTGAATGCTGAGAAGGAAGAAAACATTTTGTCGAAAATGACGAGGACTTTGATCTCAAGTTCAGTTTAATATTCAAAGCATCACAGTCCATTTTACAGGACAGTCACTGACAGGCTATATTGAAAATGATTTATAAGTAGTGTAAGAGAGAGAAGTAAGGTAGCGAGATATATTCTCACCTGTTTGTGTGCATGCATTAAAGAAAGATTGCAGCCATAATTTGTAGGAAGATGCATCACATTACTGACGGAAATTGGTCCCATTTGGTCTCTTTACAATAACTTCTGGGTTTCAGTGATCAGTGTTTCTTCCTACAAGTATAAAAGTACTGAAATAAAGATGGCTGCTGGTATAATCCGGTCAGGAAGTGTTTTTTCTCTTTGACCGATTCAGCATCCTCATTGTTTGAATAGTTTACGAACACACCCGACCCATGCCACTGATCTGTGTCATCATTTACTCACAACTAGGACTGAAGAAGTCTTCTCTGACACATTAATCGGTGGGAAATCATGTCTTTGCTGTGCATTGATGGAAATTTCTAAGAAGTGTGTGGGTGTGATACTTATAAGATGAATTTGCAAAAAACAAATTCATGGGAGATAAAATCATTTAGGTGTCTGTAGTTGAAAGTAGCAGGAACTGCAGACGCTGCACTGACATTAATCTACATGTTTGCAGGAAGTCTAAGAGTTTTGATTGAGCAGTCATGTTATTACCTTGTACTAGTGCTTTGAGGAACAATGTATTTTTAATGTTAATGATTTTCAGTGACGACATTTTGGTTGCTGAAACTGTTTCTATCAACAAATAAGACTAATTTTTTACTGTCATGTCATGACAATAAGGATAAGATATAAATCAAGTGTTTAGGAGGAAAAATAAGCATGTACTGTCAGTAAACTCACTCCCAGTTGACATCATTTTTCTGTAACAGTTGTTGTACCAGTCTTTCTGGATAGACGTAGTAAGATTTCTGTAACATTTCTTACACAGCTCAAGTCTGAATAGAAGCTGTCACATTGACAGGAAAGGTATGCACAAGATTACAAGGTTTTTTACATGTGATGGTTTTGTGTACAGTGTGCAAAACAACACCAAAGGAATTAGGAGTTAATGAGACACTTTAAAGAGCAAAGTCGATGCAATGCAAGCGAAACAAGCCACACAAGCCACACAAGCCACTCAGCGCAGTAAACAGTCCACCGCCGTATACATTATACATCATTTCCTGTGTCTTCTTAAGAATCCTGTCATGTTTTGAACAGAGACTGCATGGAAACGCTCCACCACAGAGGCCGACTCTGTGTATGTGTGAAAATGAGGTATTTGATATGTGATTGAAAAGCAGATGAGGAAATGGAAAAGGGGAAATCACATACATGACCTAATGACGCAAGAGAAAAAAGATTTCTATCTGACTGAAAATCAAATGGAGGAGTGGTATAATGAAGTTGAATTTGGTCCTTTTATACAACTGAGTCTTTGTCACTCTGACTGTAGAGATCCTCTTTAGTCAATACTGCCATTTTCTTTAAAACAGAAAGCCAATAATAAAGCGTGAAAGCTTCAGCAACTGCCTCCGTCTCTGTCTCTAAACTGTCCCCCATGCTGTCTCAGACTAATAAGATATGTTTGATAATGACATAAAGGAATAGGTTTGTGAATCTCTAGAGATTCTCCCTCTCTCCCTCTAAACATTAGATATGGATTAAGATACATATTTATTGATTTGGAAAAGATACAGAGAAGATTGCAGATATGCTGTTAGCTGATATGATGGCATTGATTTTAGTTTTGATATTATTTGATACAGTGCTGCGAGAAGCAGTACTTTTCTAGGCTTATCCCACCTCTGCGTAGGAGTCATTGTAATGCACATTGCATTGTTAAACATTAAAAGTATAAATGTTGGAAAAATAATTATAATGGCTAATAACCTTTATAATATATAATATATTATATTTTCTTCCTCTGACCTCATGCACATTGTACTGCAAGATGATTCACCACCCTGATTTATCTTCTTCTGCTAGAGAATTTGCCATAAAAAAAAAATGCAGAGGCAGTAGGATACAAGCATTTATTTTTTTTGAATGTGGTAGATAAGATTATTTTTCTTCTTCCAAAAGTAAAAGTCCACAGGCTGACAACATCAGCACCAGTTTATAGTGCCGGTTTCTGTGGTTTGAGATATATTGTTAATTTATATTCTGAGCACATTCAAGCCAAGGAGATAATCAGAAAGACAAAAGTGTGACAGTGGTTTGAGGTTTTGTTTCGTCCATCCCTCTGCAATGATCTTCGGAGTACAAATGCAGATATGTAACCAGTCATTTCTCATTTACTGTCACCCCGAGCACAGAAAGCACATGCATATTGCCGCACAGTTGAATGTTGGATGTAGTGTTTTCAACTTAACATCGTCAAAAGTTTTCAGTTATATCTCTTTGTCTTTGTCAGCTGTAGTCAAAGAAGCAGTCACCCAGTACTGTGTGTGTGTACAGTAAACTGCCACAGCTGCAGCTAACAGGGCTGACCTCATCTTCCCAGCAAGAATCGGATGAACCCTGGTGGAGATGTCTCCTCCACTTAGACTGATTGAGATTCTCACCAGTGAAGGGAGCGACACTAACATGAACTCACACACAAACCTCTCTGTTCCTTGAAGTGAAATTATTCCATTACGGTGTTATATCATGGTAGCGTTGGACTGGCATCGCTTCAGTGTAGCAGCTAATGTGACCTTCATTACTTCTTTCCTCTTTTTACTCTTGTGTCTCTAGTGATCTGCAGAGGCGGAGAGAGAGAGAGATGGAGAGGGAGAGAAGTGCGCTGTGATTTGGTTGTCCTTCACATCAGGTGCTCTGTCCTTGCGGCAGGCAGTTCCCTGTCTTCCTTCACTGACATATTTTTCTGTTCTCGTCTGCCCAGGCGTTTTGCTGTACAGCAAGCACAATTCTGCAGAGGGAGTAAGATGCAGGCTTATTTTCACTGAATGCAATCTGCTTCTGTCAACACTTTCCGCAGGAGCTCGCATATTACAGCAGCCTGCTGCAGACTGGCTCGCTGTCATGTTGTCAGACTTGTACTGACTTTGTACCGATGTGTGTGTATTGTTAGCGTGCATTCATGTTTAGGTTCACCCATAAGCATAATAGATTCTGCTGCATCCCATTTTACACCCATCCAGAAATTTTAATTAGTCTCGGGGTGCTCTGGAATTCATCAGCGAGACTCATTAGTGAGGAGTCCACGATACCCCTGTGCCTCTAATCTCACTCTGTCTGCCGTCATCCCGCTGAGAATTGGGATCTCTATTAATGCATTTGACATGGTGACCCTCATGGCCAGCACATAATTATTTCTTGTTCTGTTTTTAATTTTTTTTATTTTAATGACAGTGAGCCGTACACTTTGCAGCCAGAGTATTCTTCTTTGCCATTACTAATCTCTTCATGTGTTTGTGCTCTTTTTGCTTAGGTGACTTGGGCAGAACAACAGGTGTCGAAACGGAGGAAAAAGAGGGAGGCTTTCATAGAACCTTTAGATCCCAAGTTCAGAGACCAGTGGTACCTGGTGAGTATGAACACAAACTTCACTGAAAAAAAAAAAAAGAAAGAAGAGAATTTGTGTGTTGCGAGTGATTTGTGTGTGTCTGTGGGACATAATTCTGCGCTCCGCACTGGTTGAGCCTTTCATCCGCCCAAACTCAATACAGGTGATTAAATTTGGTGCTGCGAGTCAAAAGACAAGCCTGTATGAATCAAATACACCGTCTTTGTGTGAAATGCTGTTGTGTGTATTGTTTACAGAACAAGATGCACAAATCTTAGTGACTTCACTTGAAGCGTACTTCTTTAACAATAGCATACACACACAGAACACCTTGCTAATTCTAAAAGACATGCTTTTTGAAGGTGATAGTTTACTCAAGTCCATAAATGGCATGACCAGAGAGAGAGAGAGAGAGAGAGAGAGGTCTTGAAGCTCTCCTGTTTTCAGTTGATTGATTTTCACATTTGGCTTGAAGAATGTCACTGATACATTAGACTGTTAAAAGCAACAGTTACAACCCCTGAGATTTCCTGTTCACCTCCACTCTTTCTTCAATTACTGTGAGGGCGCTTCAGGCGGAAGAAGATTCAAGCTGATGCAAAACTGACTTACATCACCAGTTGTTCACAATGTCTGTGCTTTAACCGTGTGTTGGAGTAGTCGGTGGCACCTTGACAGGCAACCGAGCAGATAAAAGACCACTGCCTGGTTGTATCAGTGTTACTAGAGGCAACAGATTCTGACATACGTTCACAACGGTTAATCGAATTTCACTGAGTTAATCTGCCTTTTACTTTTCTCAAGTAATCAACCAATCCTAGTAATAACCGCAGATATTGCACTGAAAATCATACACCACATGAATAAAAAAAGACTGATTTATCAAAAGAGATTCCAAATTTTCTTTCAATCAGTTAATCAATTAATTATTGCAGCGCTAGTATTGTTTTAACCACAACGTCTGATAGATCAGAAATGACAAATCTATATATCATGATACTATGAAAAAAACTGTGTAAAAGTTATTAAAGGTACTGTGCTGCTATTTGTGGAGCTACTGAACCTGTATGAGTGGAAAACACAAAAATAAAGAGCGATTTCTATTCTTAGATCTGATGGCACCTCATGAGGTTGTAACGCTCATTAAACACCAGAGGACTTGAAAACTGGAGCAGGACCTTTGTGATTCTCAGATCCTTTCCAGTAATGGGATCGCCCGAGCTTTGAACAGAATACAGCATGGGCGCAAATAACATGTGAACCTGTTAGTTGTTACCCGGATTATAGCATGTTAGCACGTCAGGTGAACATTAATCTGAAAAGTTATTCCAGATTCATCCTCTGCGTGCCAAGAATGTCTGTACCATATTTAATGGATAGAGAGTTTACTCTGTCTGACGAACATCCCCAGTGCACAATAAAAGCAGTTCAATGTAATCTGTATGGTGGTAACTGTTTTCTGAACAACTCTACTGATAGAAAATGGAGGCATCAGGGCTGAAGTTAGTGTCGGTTTGTGTGGTCATGTGACATCAATTTTACTTGCCTCTAATTTGTCTCGTCTCTGCACTTGAGCTGTTTTTGAGTTATCAGCATTCAAGATAAAACATCATTTTCTCTCATTATCAAAACACATTCAGTGTATTTTAAATAATAGGTAATCATAGCAATTATATTATAACAGTTTAGTAATTATAGTAATATAATGCCTCTCTCTCTCGGCAGTAAATAATTCTGTGCCTCATTAAAACTTAACCTGGTTCTCCAGAGGGGAGGGTGGGTGTGTCTGTTGGTGGGTGCCCTTGATGGACAAGTGCTAATGATCAGCATCTGCTGTTACAATGAATATTTGATATTTTCCGATATTTATCTTAATGATGAGACAATTTATTTATATATAATATGCTTTTATTTATATATATATATGCTGAGATGCTCAAGATGTGCAGGGGCAATGCTGACATCAAGGAAGAAGGAAAAGGATTTACTTGATGAGCAATATTCAGGATGAAACCTTGTACATGCCTCTCTCAGATTTATTATTCACTCAGCATGTCAGCCACAAAAGGCCTTGTTCAATCTGAATCAGCATTGCAGATCACAACTTTCAGCTTTAATTGATTTTCTTCTTGATGGTGTAAGTGTCAATGGCGTTACAAGGTTGTGAAACAAACCTCATCCTGTGTGATAGACTAAGCTCGCGAAGATTTGAAATCTAAGAGGGAACTGTGGTGGATGTTACATCTGACACATTAGATATAACCATTGGTACACTTTAAAAAGAAGAGCTTTGAACTAGATGAAAGCCAGACATGGATTTTGACCAAAGGTCAAGTTGAATGTCAAAAGCTTGTCAAAAAGCATACAGAATGATAATTGTGAGCCATCATCCAGTCCACCACTACTTTGCTCTATTAATAATATATATATATATGTGTGTATATATATATCATTTTTTAAAGAGTAAATTTAGTTAAAAGCACAGTCTTGTCAGCACTCAGGTGTCACTCATATAATTAGATTCCATCTAAGTTATTTGCTTCTTCCATCCTCAGTACAACAACAACCACCGTGACTTGAATGCCAAAGCTGCGTGGCAGTTGGGTTACACAGGTAAAGGGGTGGTGGTGTCCATCCTGGATGATGGAATAGAGAAAAATCATCCTGACCTGATGCAGAACTACGTGAGTATAACTCTTGAAAAAGTCCAGACATTATGTTTTCTATGGAGAAGCTGTGTTACTGCAGCCACAAACTGAATGAAGGGAAGTTAAGAACAGAATTATTAGAGCAGAATTTAACATAGTGTCTTCCTTCTAGATTTTATTGGATTTCATTTCCATGTAGACAAATATTGAGGTTTTTAAGATTTGGCAGATTTTTTAAAACAATTGTTTAATGTCAAATCAGTTTATGTGACTCTCCAACCTCACTCAGAAAATGCTGTTTCTGTATCTGACTCTTAACAGCTTATATGTCTCTTTAAAGGACCCGGATGCCAGCTATGATGTGAATGATGGTGATCCAGATCCTCAGCCCCGATACACCCAGCTCAATGATAACAGGTAGAGTAGAAATGTGCACAGATAACAATTTCATTTCCACTCTTGTTTGTCTTTTGGCCTGACCTGGAACCACCCACTCCACCCCTCCCTGTTTCTGTGTGGGGGGGGGCATGTCAAGATAAATTGCTCTCGTTCATTAATTTCTACTGCTCTCTGTCTGATAGCTGCTAACTTACATGTAAATAGGCCTATTGCTGTTTCCCTTCCACGTAGAGTCTGAGGCTGGGGTGTTCAATTTAAATTGGAAGAGGTCCAGTAAGGCAAAATTTCCTCAAGCTAAAGTCTGAACGTTGGTTCGGACCTTGATTAAATGTTCTCTTCTCATTTCAAGGGAAATAAGGGCTGTGATAAATACATAACAGAGAGCTTTTGAAAAATGTGTATCTTGAAATAAAGTGCTTAGGTTTAGAAAAATTTAAAAAAAAAGTGTTGGTTTTTGTTAACCTCATTTCACATCTTAACAGTTTCAACCATTTTTATAATAAACAATCTCCACGCGTCTTAACAATCAACAACAGCTTTGACGCCTCCTTTTTTTTCCCTCTTAGATCCCACTCCCCCGCTTTCCTCACTTATTTCTCCGACTCTCGTCCCATCTCTTCCCTGTGCGTGTATCTCACTCGCTGACTTGAGTTGTTATGATTGGCTGAGTAGTATCACATGACCCGTAGAGGCTCGTAAAGCTGCGGCAGTTAGAATAGAAATGCTGCGGCAAAATTTAATAATACTCAATAATTGATAGGTAATAGGTTTGGGGTCCAGATAGGACGGCTTTTGGATCTGAACCCGGACAATGGCTCGCATATTAGTGACCTCAGGTCTAAAGGCACTGTTTATGCTATTACCATTGCCACCATTAATGCTGGGCAGTTATTTCTTGATATGAATCCTGCCTCCTACCTCAGAGTTTATGGATTTGTCTGGGCCTTTTAAATCACACAGGTGCCACCAGGCCATTTCTAGAGCTTGGATAAGTAGAGTGAATCAACACTAGGATTACGGTAGTGTGTGAAGAAAACTGCTTTATTGCAGTGGCCTCTGCAGATGGCATTAGGAGTTGTTTACCACCACAGTGATGCCTTGCAGAGAATTGATTGAATTAAGTTCATCAGAATTAATGAAACAGGGTAAATCTCTTGGCTCTGGAGGGCCACTGTTCGTCTTCCTTCATTCCCACCGCCTGCCTCCCTTCTGACTTTAATTTCTGATTCACTTTAATCTGCTGTTTGTGGGCCACTGGCCTGAGAGGCTTTTTTATCTCCAGGCTCACCATGATTACTGGTGATAGGCAGAGAAGATTATAGTTAGGCATGGATGGAAATCAAACGTCCCCAACTGAGACAGGGGCCTGGAGCAGGCACCATCAATATGGAGACCAGAGGGATACAGCCAGAGCTACAGAATGGCCCAAACACACTGTAACTATGCTAATGCTGTATCAACACCTTGAAGGCTTTGTTGAGCACATAGGAGGTGGAGGCTGATTGTAGAAGGTGTGTAATTATTTTCCTACTAAAAAGTGTATTTGTTTGTGGGCAGAACCCCCCCCACACACACACATAAACACACACACAGTTGTTAGTAGAAGTTTGGATAAACATGGAAACAGTTCAAACAATGTGCCGTCACTCTCTTATTCAGCCCGATTGAGTGTCTTTAAGATTCTGTGCCAGTGCCTGAGACTGTTTTAACCAGCACCAACAAAACCCAAAAAGATGGAATTTCTTGTGGAAGAATGTGGGAGAACATCCCTTCGGTGCAGTTCCACAGATCCAGAATCTATGCCAAGGCACGCTTAAGCTCTTCTGGCGGCTCACAGTGGCCCAGTGCCCAGCCAAGACACTTACTATTGATGTTTCCTTCATTTTGGCTGCACCTCTTTCCAACCCTTGCTCACCTCGCCCCTTATCTCTTACCACCCAGCTCTCCGTGTCTTCCTTGTGGCGGGACCAAATGAGAGGGAGCGTATGTATATGTGTGAATGTGTGTGTTTGTGTCTGTTTCCCTCACTTTACAGTGGGTTGTTGCAGATGCATGTGTAAACAGCCTGTGGGCGGGCATGAAACTGCGTAAGGCTGTGTAAGACTGTAAGTGTCTGTTCCCTGTAGAAAGCACGACTCTGTTCACCTCTATAAAGCCGCCTTTCTTTCCAGCATACGGGCAGCACCGAGGATGGCTCAGTAGCAATGTGACCATTCACCCTCATGTTTATCTAAGACAGCGTGGGATCTAGATGTTTCTCTTTCCAGGGTTTCCTCTGACTTGTATCAGGACGCTTTCCAAATGTGAATTTTTCTGGATTGAACGTGGCTAAACTGGCACAGTCTTTTGCAGAAATACCCCGCTCTTTGCCCCTTGATTTAGTGCAGGGGAAGATAATGTGATTTGAACTATGGTCAACTACGGTCACAATGACACTATTCGACATGTGCTGTAAACATGCAGAAACTTTCTTGATGATGATGATACACAGTAAAGAAAAAACAAGACAAACAATACAAGGCCGCAAGTGCAGCCTAACCACGTGCATTTAAATTCCGAAATATTCAATGTACAGTGATGGATGAAAGGACCTATTTAGCAGTACTGCAAACATCAGGCTGATTAATTTTTTTTTACCAGACCTTACATTAATCTCTCTGTAGACATTTACTTCATTTTCCTCTCTTTACCGTGCTCTATAAACATCAGCAGACCTTTTGTCCTGCAGGCCAGCTCATTAGTAAACTGGCAGAACCATTAACAGACTTAAGAATGAGCAGAGAAAAACAGTTGTTCAGATTTACCTTTGAGGTTCAGAGCAGCCCAGAGACTAATGAACAGCAAATGCCACTTTCCACAGCCTCGAGAGCCTCAGTGGTTTTTTAATTTTTTAAATTTTTTATTTATTTATTTTTTTTAAAGTAATTAAGCTAATGCAAGATAGAAGGCAAATGAACAAAAGATGTTGTGTGCCAGACTACGGATATGGGTGATGACTGGGACTCTGAAGATAAAAAGATCAATGCAATGTTGGACAAGTATGTATTTATTGTAGTGTGTCTTTGCAATGTCAAACCTCATAAACAGAAATGCATGTTTTTCTTTTTGATTGCATCTCATCTAGTTGTTAAAACAATTTGTGTGTATCACAAACTGCAGGAGCCAAATTTAGAACTTGTCAAGTATTACCTGTCACGCGCGGCACCTTGGAGGATTGCTGTGTGTTTATGCTGCACAGGGAAACCTGCAGCATCAGTGGCACATCTTTGTATAATAAGCCACAGAAAATTGCTTTTGTGCCTTTTTGTTTTTCTTAATGCTCTGTTGGTCAGTGCAGGTGAGGGCGAGTACTTTTCCCATCTTTTCCATACGTTCACAGACCCCGCTTTGATACATCTGTATGACAATAGCATGTCTCTGTAGCTAGTCTCCAGAGAGAGGCAGTTTTCCACAGTGATAATGGGTCTGCCAGCTGTGGGTATGAATACTGATCGTGTTGTTGGTTTCAGGCCTGCAGCCAACTATAGCTGCTGTAACCTGAGTTGTTCTCGCTGTAATCAGAACAAGACTTCACTGAGATTGCTCTTTGTTCAACATAATCTCATGTTATCACCATTACATCTGACACGGAAATTCCTGGAGTTGTTGCACAATGTATCAGAGAGTGTTTTGAAATTTCTCTGAAAAAGATTTTCATTTCTTTTTCCAAGAATCAAAAGGCTTCAATCAAGATTCTGTTGAAAGTCTTTTAAATAAAAACTGCATGTTGTTGACAATATAACTGCTGGTGTGTGTGTTGAGATGAAAACTGATGCTGTAAGCACGTCGCACTCAGTCTTAACAGTTTGCGTAATGTTGTGAGCGTGGGATTGTGGGAGGGAAACACACTAATTGACTGTTGCTTCATTGAGTTTTGTTGTGGCCGGCTGGAAGCTTGTCTGAAGCCTGCTGCTGGAGTATTCATCATACCCAAGTTTGACATGTGTTGACATGAGAGTGCAAGGAAAACAGTTGTGGTGAAAGGACATGATGATGATGCATGTGATAAATTAAAAGCTTTTTCATCACAATACTTTATTTCTATATTAATAAGTATTAATGTATTTAAATTATTAGATTTATATATACTATAGCACTTCTCACAACACTTGTGTCTGAAAAGGACTTTCCAAAACTGTAGCTGAAGTACATTAAACAAAAACAAAATGTATTGTCGTTGCATGGGACCAAACTCAAGTAAAACCCTTCACTTATGAAGCCTAAACCCTCTCCTGTTTCCTTCCCTGCCATAATGTCTGACTTCTTGATATGGTTATTACAGCATGGTTGGGTTGGTTCACATAGTTGTTGAATAGTGGTTAAATCATTTCAGGTATTAGAAGGGATACTTGGTGTCTGCAATTAATAGAGTTGATTTTCTGAGTGCAGTTGAGAGTTAAGACCTCTCTGTTATCTAGTAACTGAAGTCAGACAGTCTGTCATTTTGTCAGGGAATCTCTCAGGCTGATAATTAATCTGTGTGACTTGTTAACGACTGATTGAACAATGATGTACTTGTAGTGACAGACAGCTCTTTGTTGCTGCAGACAATGTCTGTGGTTTCACTGGAGCACTTCATGTGATGATCTCCTGCGCTGTCCTGTCACGTCGTCCGCCTCCTTTCTAAACCCTGGGCCTGGAGGTTAAATCCAGGTTTGGTTTCATGTGATGCCACAGTGTCATTAGTAGAAAAGTGGGCATACAGACAAAATGGGGACATTCAGTCATGCCTTGGCCTCATTGTCAGAGGACTGGTTGCTCCCTCAGGCATCTCATCATGACTGATCATCCTGTTGACGGAAGAACTCACAGAGGCAAGGTTTCTAATTAGATATGGAATAATTCTGCATTTGGGGATTTGGGCCGTAAACTATTAAAATCTTTACCATGGGTGCCATTTGTAATTTTGTAAATTAACAGTAACAAGTTTAATGAAGCATTTTACTGGCTCAGGGCTGTGTGCAGGTAATGTTACTGTGAAGAATAATGTCTTGCTAAGGTCAAAGCAGGTTCACAATTTTATTTTGTATGTCATGTTGATTGATTGATTCATTGGTCTAAAGTCTTTCAGGACATCAGCTTGGGCTTTGGGACATTGTGGTGGACAGTTTTTTTCATGTTTTATTACATTTTATGAACAAAACAATAGAAAAGTTTGCAGATTATTGAACAATGAAAATAATCATTAGTTGCAGCTCTAACCCTAGGCTGCCTTATTTATTAGAACTGGTTATGATAACTCTAGTCGTCTTGGTTTACAATTTCAACACTAACCCTAATGATAGACGACTACTGCCAATGCCTTTGTTTAGACTGTTGTTTCCACAACCAAACTGTGAAAATATTGTCTTAATGATTTAAACCAACACACCATAAAATAAGCTTTGACCCTGAATGTCATTTGCTGCACTAAACATTGCTGATTGGATTAGCACAGAGCAGTTGTGCTCACTAACCGCAAATTGATAGTTGAATGAAAATGCCTTTATGTTGGAGACTCCTGTAAGTCATGTTGAATAAATAGCAGGGAGCAAGCTGCTTTCACAAGCAGAATTCATTCACACACAAGTGGTTGACACGTAGATGCACTCTTTTTCTCATTCTTATTGACCCGAACAGTGAGTGGGAGCAGTGAAAGGATATCTCCCTGTATCCACTTCATCACTCCGATGAAAATCACTCCCAAAAAACTGATTATACAAGTAGTTCTTGCATAATCAGGTTCAGAAACCGAGGGCTTCACCTCTGTAAAAGCATTTGTATGCCGCGAGTCAGTCGACCGCGTAAATGACTGTAATGAATGTGTCAAAGGAAGATTTGAAAAAAGGCTCAGTTGAACGCTGGGGGTATAGGCCTGTGCATGCTCGGCATCCCATCGCAGACACCTGAGCTGCACCTTATCAACAGCTGCATCACAAACACGGATGCTGTAGGACATAAGAATCCAAGGTCAATGGACCGGCACTTCCAGGAATGTTGAGATAAAGTGCGCTGGAAAATTGTCAGATGACATTTATATGTGTGTGGGCGTGTTTACTTTTATGTCTATAAAGGTGTTTTTATTATCCAGCAAACCCTCTCACCAGCGGAGCACGCTGTAGCTGGGCCTCTGACTCCATCTAACTGACGGCCTGTGACGCATTGGAGACGTGGTGCCGATGTTGACTTTGGCATTGACATAACCTCCACCCTCTCAGCTCATCACCATGTCCAAAGAGATGTGGGCACTGGCAGATGAATTACAATACTGTGACCCTCTGTTATTATACATGTGTCCTTAAAGAAAGCTGAAGTCTTTAGAATTATTAGAAGAAAACCAAAACTGAGAAAAGAGAAATTGGTCTACGGCAGACTAATCTCAGAGTAAATGCCTGTATCCTGACAACAGACATAGTCTATTGTGTCAGGGCCGGGGTTTCACTGGGGATGTGGTGTTTTGATCGCTGTGTTTTTTGCTTTGGCTAGGTACCCAGATCACCTTAATGGAAGCTTGTTGGCGTAGATAGGTCCTTCAGCAGTGGACGTCCACTGTTTTTTGTTTTTTCCTGATGTGGCACAGTGTTTCCCAGGCTCCGGCATTCCTGTGTGGGAATGGCTGCAATCCAGTGGGGACTGCGCCATGGTTTGAAGGGCATTAAGAGTGCATATCCATCTGGCAGACCAGGGGAATGCACCTGACTGGAATGTGATGATCAGCCCCTCTGTAGCGGGTTCTTGGATCTCTACACCGCAGTGCTTGGAGCTTGATCTTACTACAGAGGCTCAGGCTTGATAAAAGACCCATTGTGAAAGTGGTGAATCTAATTCACAGTTTCCTCCCATGTATAATAGCAGTATGTTGTCCGTCTTAACTTTTACCTTGACTTTATTCAGGCACTCCAAGGTTACTAATGCGAGAAGGCAGTAGATAATGTACGTGTATGTATGTTCTTCTGGACGGATGGGAATTCAGATTTGTTTAAAGGAGTCAAAGCCAAGATCCTGTCTCCTTGAGTTTGTTTTGTTTCGGTCTAGAGCTCAACCACGGTACTGAAGGGTGGGAGCACATTCTTTCACAAGCAACCATTGTTGGACAAGTACACTACCTGTGGGTTTATATAGATAGATGACAAATTAAAGGAAAAACTATCATAAAGTGTCTTAGTATAATGTTAGGCCACCATGAGCCACCAGAACAACTTCAATGCTCCTTGACATTGATTCTACAAGTCTCACTTGATGTTTTGATGATGGTGGTGGAGAGCGCTGTCTAACACGTCAGTCCAAAATCTCCCATTGCTGTCCAGTTGGTTTGAGATCTGGTGACTCAAGGCCATAGCATATGATTCACATCATTTTCATACTTATCCTATGTGTCCTATGGATGGGGGCATTCTGTTTCTGTCTGTATGTATACATATATACACAGTAAAATGCTGTGTCATTAGGTGAATATCAATAAAGGATAAGTTGTTTTCTTAAACAAGCCTCTCACCGTCTCATTCTTCCTCCTTTCTAGGCATGGAACCCGATGTGCAGGAGAGGTTGCAGCAGTAGCCAACAATGGGATCTGTGGAGTCGGTGTGGCCTACAATGCCAAGATTGGAGGTATGGTCAAATAAAAATGGATTATTGATTTAGTGTCACAGGGGAAAACCTATGTTTCATCTCAGTTTTCTTTTTGACTGCCAGAGTAGCTGAAATACTTGTCAGAGCCAGTGTTATTTTCAGTCCATTTCCCAGGCACAGCATGCCACTGAATCTTCTGAATTTGCTCCACAGTTGTGATGTGGACTGCTGTTGCGCTGTAAGTGTATTGGTTTTGCATGGAGTAACAGTATTGAAAAAGTGCAGTAATGTGCAGTTTCTGAAATGGGACGATGCTTCAGCTTTTAGGGAATCTGTGTTAACTTAATATTAAACTTTCCTGTTCTCAGCTTGTGCACAAGTTAGACAGAAAAGGCTGATATATCTCACCTCTGATATCGTGCCAAATATTCTGACAAAACATTATATACCTTTCAGTATCATTCAATTCAGCACAAAACCACCACTAGCGACGCCAACAGAAAGTTGAATTAACACCTCTCCGACACTGTGTCAACAAAAACTCTATATTACAAGGAATAGGGTTTATTGCAGAGCTGTTATGCTTGATTGTGTTAGATTGTGCAGATGTATAAAATAAGATGCTAACTCAGTGTATTTAGAGACATCTGGTTGTGCTGGTCGTGTCTCCAAAGAAAGACAGAAAGACAGAGTTTGACTATAGTACTGCAAACCTGAAAAAGCAGTCTTTATAGTTTGTCTAAGGCAAAACGCCCAATGCAAAACATTTTTTTAAGCCCTGCCATAGACGGCATGAAGTCAAATTGTCACGACACAATTGGCAGGTCTTGTTGCCACCCTGCTGTGATGTCGGCCCCCGCTGCTCTGGAGCGACGCATGCTTGTTATTTGATTGTGTCACTCTGGCCAATGAAATTTCATCACCCAGTGTCTCTCATCACCATAATGTGCATGCAGGGTGTTGTTGGCTTTCATCTTTTTTTAGATTTAAAAAAAGTAAGTCCTATAAAATAAAGATCAAATCAGATTAAACTTTTGGTAATTGAATAATTGAGGTTTTACGCTGTTGGTTGGACAAAATAAGCACTTTGAAGACATCGCCTAGGCCTCTGGGA
This sequence comes from Seriola dumerili, assembly GCF_002260705.1. NCBI lineage: Eukaryota > Metazoa > Chordata > Actinopteri > Carangiformes > Carangidae > Seriola > Seriola dumerili. Next base: position 1,525,835 of record NW_019174258.1, read on the forward strand.
AATTAACGGGCATTTTTTACTATTATGTAGACTATATTTTCTAAATGATCAATTGATCAACTGAGAAAATAAACGGTCTATTAATAGATAACAAATTGAATAGGTTCAGTCCTAGTTATTTGTAAGAGGGGCAACAGAGAGAGAGCGAGAGAGATCATGACTAAACCAAAACATGGTCTTTGTAACAAGCCTGTGTTCTCTTCTGACTCTCTTACTGTGCACATTTACCACCATTAGTGGCAGTGTTGATTGAAAACATAATAATTTCATGATAAAATGAACAGTTTGTTTCTGTGAGAAACGCGCAAACACTCAATACAATCAGCCCAGTTCTGAGAAAATACAAAAGATGTGAGTGGCAAAATATTGTGAAATATTAATTTGTTTGTTCTAAAAAAGGATTTGCACCCTGATGAGTTGTTTTGCTTCTGCCTACAGGGAGGAACAGTTTTTGTAGTTTCCCATTCTTCAAAGAAGCTTCAGTGGCTTTCTGATATATATATATATATATATAGAAAACAACAAAGTTGATTTGCATAAATTTTTCATGGTAAACAACTTATTTTATTATTTCATGATGTTTTGCTTTAGTTGTTTCTTTCAGTATGATTCCAACATTGAAGCAACACAGTCATTGAAGCCACATTAAATGGGCTTTTAGAATTAAAGTTAGTTGTTGTTGTGGTCACATTGCTAGTACCTGTGTACATGTTTTGTTTTGGTGATTTGCTTATTTCTTGTTCCTGTGCTGAGGATGTGTTGTGCTTTCAGTCTGATGAGGGGGCATGCTCTGTCTCATTACCTCTCTGCTTATCTCAGTAGCCTCCATCTTAACTTCAGCTGTAATAAAGTTTGAACCCTGTCAGGGTAGTGCCATAAGTCTAATCTTTATTATCATTCCAGATGGCAAGTGGGAATGTACCACATGGCATTCAGCATTTCTAAGATAACATCATTTAGGTGGAGCAGGTGGAGCAGGAGGTGGCTGGTGTTGTGGAAAAACCTACATATGTGGTTTTATCCACACGTAACAGAGCACTCACATGTATGTGTTGCATCGCTATCCAATCACAGTTTTCTGCTCAGGACACGCAAAAATAACCGGCTAGAGACCGGCATGCAATTTTGTGCAATAACATACCAGGCTAGTTGTCCATGCAATGTTAAAGGGAGGTACACAGGTTTGTGTCCCAGAACATAAATATACTGTGATCACAGACAACAGGATGATTCCCCACTGCAATGATCTACTTCTCCTCCATTTTGATGTTGAATGCCAGGCTGGACCTGCACCCAACCTGTTCTCTCAGTATATTCACTGTAGCGGCTGCGCAGGAACATTTGCATAAACGGGATTTGATTGGCTGACACCTCCGCTTGCTTGAAAGTTGAACTCTACTGCGAGCAAAGCGAAGCAACGGAACCTCACTGCACTTTGGCAAAGCATGACAAAGCCCCTGACACGTATGTGTGAGTGCTGCGTAATGCTCTTCCCCATCAGTAGAATCAGAAACCAGAACTGAAACAAAGTTCAGAAACTACAAAAATGTCTTTATATCTTCATGTTAGCGTTTGTTCTTCCACTACACCTTGAGAACTGTGAAGCTGGGTGAAGCAAGAAACGAGAAAGAAGTGCACTGTCTGTGGTATAAAATTCTCCCCTCTCATGGCAGTGCTAGTTCTCACTCAAAATATTTCAAAAACTTTTCATTCAGAAGCCGGCGTCTTATTTACAGGTATCAGCTTCAAGTATAGAATCTTCCCTGGCACAAGGTGCAGAGACATAGCAAACATTCACTGAACATTAAATTGATGCACACACAGCAGAGAAACACAAGAGAGCACAGTTTGTGCAAGTTTTACAATAGCTGGATGCCCGACAGACACAAACCCACATAGTAATTTTAAATTCAAAGCAGCTGGGCAAGTTTATTCTTTTCGATGGCCAGGGAGTATATATTGGAGAGAGGCTGGATGTAGAGGGAGCGGTGCAAAAAGCATCTTTGACTCCTTCGCACAAGATCACCGGCCCTTATGCCACATGTAAGAACTGTAGCTCATTATTCACCCAGGAGACTCTGCTGTTATCTCCATGGTGGTTCCAAACAAAGATTGTCTGGCTTAGATCTTTCAGTATTTATAAGTTTGTGTAAAAGTTATCCCCCTGTTAAGTTGAAAAAAAATTCTCAGTTCTGGCAAAAGTACAATGGATTAAACACAAGGTTACAGCAGTTGCTGGTTGAGAGCTTCTACCTCTGAGGGTGTCCACCCAAAACTAAATTTTTCAAGTTCCTTTCGTGTACCTACAACCCCTCATTTACCTGCCCCAGTTTGTTTCAGCTGACTTGCTGCAGAATAGTTCAACATTCTGGGAAAGACGTGTAATCGCTTTCTTACCAATAGTTGGATGAGAAGACTGTTTCATGTCTGTTTGTTAACAATGAAGCTACAACGCTGTGCTAAGCTAATATCTCCTATTTAAGCATATTTTCCTAGAAGTCAACTATTCCTATAAAATGAGTTCTGATTTCTTGATTTGTTTTTCTTGATACCTGAAAGGTGAAGCAAATGGCATAAAGAAAACCTAGTTCTGTCTTACATAGAATTTGCCAGATGAAAATTGCTTAAATAACTTGTCTTAATTTGCAGCATGATCTGAAAGTCAGAGCACCTCTTAAGCCAACACTGATGTTTGTAACATGAAAACTGCAATGAACTTTGATGTACTCCCTGTATCAGTCTCTGGTTTTTGGGATAGATGGATATTTTGGAAAGGGACTGGAGATACTTAGTCTCTTCAGCGAATCACATGGCCTTCTCACAGAGGTGCAGGCTGCCATGGAAACACTAGCAGCTCACTAGTGTGTTTGATGCTTTTGGAGAACTTCAAAGACCCAATGCTTGGTTACTTTAACCCATATATTGCAGCATGGAGTAACCTGACGAGCAATACTTCAGCAGGGGAAATTAGTTTGTTTTTAAGGTGTCTGATTTCTCACGTCTCTCTGTGGAAGAATGTTGCTGAAGGAGAAAGAGCTCTGTTGCCAGAAAAGCCTCTGAAATTAAGGCAGAAATGATATGTTTGGACAAGCACCTCGCTTTCTGCATATCTATCCTGCATTGTTCTGTCTGTGTGTTCACTGTATGTTTTATCTCTGGCACAACACATTATCTGCAATCATTTTAAATTTACCTTATAAATGAGCCTTATTTGAAGCCTGCCATTTAACATTGGCTGAGTTGTTCACGTCTCTTAAAATAAGAGTGAGTCTGATTCAATTTACACTCAGACAGCCGCACCAATTTTACCCAGACACGTAGAGGAAGACAACTAATGCTTTCTTTCATCTTTCTATCTGAATTTTCACTCTCAGAAATCTGCTTCACACTTGAGGAGGCAGTTCACCCACGATGCAATTGATCTCGTTCCATTTCTTCTTTTTTTTTTTCAAACCAACTCAAGCGGCAAAGCAAATCAATAGAGATGACGTTTGATTTACACGGTAGGCTCCATAATAACATCACAGTGGATGAACAAATAATGAACACCAGCAGCATGTGCTACACAAATACACATGGACAATGTGCAGCATTGTAAACAACTGTGTAACTATGCAAATCAAACAGCACCGCAGCAGCACTGCTGTTTCCCTACATGTGTCAATCGTTGCTGAACAGGATCACACTGTCAACAATATGAACCACAGCACTGAACTGCAGTCTATAGAGGAACAGGATCCTGCAAGATTGCCATCACCTGCAGCACTGTTTGTGTTTCAGTGTAGTTTTTTTATGGTAAAAAGAGTATTCCAGCGATTGTATGAAGTGTTGTATGCCTATAACATTGTTGGAATCATGATGGACAGTTAACAAAAGTGGATCAGCATCGACAGAGCCGAATCAGAGATGTTATGTTTTTTTATTCCACACATGCTTCTTCCTCGTCAAAAACCAGTTGCCTACATTACCCACAGTGCAACAAGACAGTTAGGTCAGGGGTTCAGTTGTGCCATGCTAGTAGCAACTTATGACTCAACACTGTTCATATAGATATCCAACAACTTGATTGAAAATTCAACAGTGATGGGGTACTGATTGCTGAAAGCTCAATATGTATAAAGCATAGCCAATGTAACTTGTACTACATACTAGATTAACATTAACAGTGTTAACTAACAACGGACACTAATGGTTTTGCATAGAAAATTACTCTTCTCAGCATTTTTAGCATTTCATTAAAGATATTTACATAAAATATATATATATAACTAAAGTGGAAGTCTTAGATCTATGTTCATTAGGAATTACATTTCATATTAGGTTTTAAAAAGATAAAATGCAAGTACTAAGAAAACCTTTCTTTTTTGTCATCGTGTGTGTGTGTGTGTGTGTGTGTGTGTGTGTGTGTGTGTGTGTGTGTACATTTGCATTTGTGAACATGGCTGCAGGTGTGCGTATGCTGGACGGTGAGGTGACTGACATGGTGGAGGCCCAGTCTCTCAGTCTGAATCCCCAACACATTGACATCTACAGCGCCAGCTGGGGCCCAGAGGACGACGGCAAGACTGTTGATGGACCTGCCAAACTCGCCAAAGAAGCTTTTCTGCGTGGAGTTACAGAGGTGTGTGTGCGTGTGTATGTAAGTGCTTGTGTGAGACAGAAATTATTTACTGCCTGTGTGTGGCTTCCTTTCAGCAGTCAGTAATTGAACTGTTCAAGCATGAGAGGACACAGGCGGCAAGAACAAAGCAGTTTTTGACCCTGACAATTATGAATGGAAAGGAATGTCCTCTAAAAAGCCACCAGGGATGAAAATTTTGGAAAATGAATAGAAGCAGCACTCACAAAAATTATGTATGAAAAGTTTTTTTATACATTCATTGTTAGTTGAAGGACGCTTCTTAAACTGCCAGCTCATCTTTTATCTCTCAGTTCTTTCAGTTAGTTGGCATGTTTTTTTGTTTCCTTTTAGAAAACAACAAAACATGCCAACTGGAAAAAAAAACAAGGTTGTTTTAAAATATCCAATCTGGAGTTTTAAGTACTTAACAAGCATTTCTAATCAAAGGCTTCCAGACACATGCATAACTATATGCACATACAAAAATAGAGATTTTAAGGGGGTAATCATGAAAATTAGTCTGGCAGCATCTAAGAACATGGAAATCTGAATATTGACCAAAAAGGCACCACACTGTCATGTAATCAGTCCTGTTGTTGGTAGCAGGACTTGTTTTAATGCATGTGGTACATTGGGACCGTGTCAGATTTGTAAAATGAACAAGTCAACAGATCAATAAGCATACAGATCAGACCCCAGACTCTCACATCTGCACGCCATGAATAAACACATCACTCAAGCCAACTCTTGTTATATACCAGTAGGATTCAAGGCATGTGCCATAAAGCTGATTGGAACTGCTGACACTGACTACCAAGATAATTGCCACAGTGACAGTACTGTCAGATGCTGTTGTGGGTGGTGCATAGCTGGGTTTGATCAATGCAGAGAGAGACAGTGCCACTCAATACAATAAAGTGGCTCTTAGATGAAAATTATAGCACTTCAAAGGCTGAGAGGTTGGATGATTTATTACAATGAGCTGTTGTCATATAGTGCCTTTTTGTTTTGCATTGCTGTCATGCGATATTTAGCTGTTTTTAATTTACTGACTGACCACCCCGGCCTCTGTGATGTATGCTGGGTTCTAATGGGCTCTTTTTGAAATGAGCCCTGAAATGAATTTGCCCTCCTATAATTGGGATTCCCATTAAGATTGAATGAGATTTTGTTCTTTTCTGGATAGTTGTGGTCTGAGGCATGAATGAATGAAAGGGTCTGTGGTCGTCTCTTTTTCTGCTTGTCTAAAAGTACTGTGCATTCTCCAGGGTCGTGGTGGTTTGGGCTCCATCTTTGTGTGGGCTTCTGGAAACGGAGGGAGGGAGAAGGACAGCTGTAACTGCGACGGCTACACCAACAGCATCTACACCCTGTCCATCAGCAGCTCCACCCAGAACGGCAATGTCCCCTGGTACAGTGAGGCTTGCTCCTCCACCCTCGCCACCACCTACAGTTCGGGGAACCTCAACGAGAAACAGATAGTGAGTTGTGGTTGTATCCAACGTCTTTCTGTCTTTGTCTGCTTCTCATTGTTTCCCTCACTCAAACTATTGGCATTCACACTGAGTTTCTACTTTAATTTTATGGTAAAATTGGGAGATGATTTATTTCCTAGGTGAAGTTTAGTTGAACCACAGTGTCTGTTTAATTGCAGTCGCTGGAATTTTGGACCTGCTGGAACTAATCCAGTCTGCAAATTAAATCCTTTTTTTTTTTTTTTCCAATAGCAACACATTAGATTTAGAGCAATGGGACATTATAATCAATGCTGAAACCATCAAACCATCAAACCATCAATATAATGATCAATTGAGAGAAAATCTAACAATGTTGATTGAATGTTGAACATTTTCTGCTTTATTTCATTGTTAATTGAACCTGGTTTTATGTCCAAAACCCAGCGATTTTTCAGTTTACTCTCAAAATAAACTAAATAAACCAGATAATATTTGAGAAATTTGAGAACCTGAAACCTTAAAAAAATACTTAAATGATATTTCTGTTTTTAAAATATGCCAAACAATTTTGTGTTGAGTGGCTACCCAGTTAACTGAGTAATTGTTTTAGCTCTATATGTGGATAGAGAAGAGAAATAGATATGTGGAGCTAAGAATCTAGCTCTGCAGCTTTATTCTATAATCACATGACTTGTTCATTCTTTCCTCCTTTTCTTCAGTCATCTTCTGCTCCATTCATTCAGTCTTGGGTCATTAAAATGATTATGAATAGTGAACGGCTGAATGTCCATCTGGCAATCTGTTGCTGTTTAACAATCTAACACATCACACGGACACATACACACACGCACGCACGCACGCACGCACGCACGCACGCACGCACGCACGCACGCACACACACACACACACACACACACACACACACACACACACACACCAGACCAACTGGACGGACAGCTTATGACATCTCTGTGACATGTGGCTGGTCCCTTAATGCTTCAGTGCTGTACTCATTTAATTGTGCCGTCACTCATGAACCCTGGAATGAAGAGACGGAGTAACACAGAGAGGGTGGGACCTTCGGATTGTGCGGGAGTGAATATCTGAATGTCTTTTTCTGTTTTTTTTTTTTTTTTAATTAGACTTAAATTATCCTTCTCTTTCAATTTAAAGTAAGGGAGATATGGGAAGCTCCTGAATGCATAATTGAACCATTAAAGTTAGTTCTGCCGATGCATTTATTATTCTGTTTCGTCTGGTTAAAGATCATTTTCTAGAGGCTCTGCATTGGTCAGCACATTGGGCAGATTTTTGATTCCAACTGCTTTTCACTCATACTCAGTTGCATATATTGACCCCCCTTTAAGGACTATACAGCAGAGGACTGGGGGCTTTTTGTGATCCAGTATTTTTTAACCTTTATCCTTCCTTAGTACAAACCCTCTGGTTCTCCAGCCCATTGCTTTATTTTCATGCAGCTGCAGAAATTCACACCTGGGAGCTGCCCAGTACAACCACAGCCCTCTGCTGTGGGTCACTGACGAGATCTCGGCTGAGTCCTGCTCAAAGATGCTTCACTGGTAGTTGTTGAAAGAGAGAGAGCATAAGTTATATGATTTCCTTGCTTTGATTTTCCAGCTGGTCCATGGAGTCATGCTGTAGACTGTGTGCTCTTAAGTTCCCCTTTCTTTAACCATTCAGCAATTTCTTCGTCCAGAAAATATATATAAGATGATAAAAGAGCACTTTTCTAACGACAACAACAAGTGAAATACAAATCCTGTATGTTTCAAGACTATTTTCCACTTTATCAGTTTTTGTTTGAACTGTCTTTTTAAGCCCACTGTGTTCATCTCCCATAGGTGACTACAGACCTCAAATCAAAATGTACAGACTCCCACACGGGAACCTCTGCCTCCGCCCCGCTGGCTGCTGGGATCATCGCTCTCGCCCTTGAGGCCAAGTAAGTGCTTATCACCATTTTTCTATGAGCATTACCAAGCCTTGCAATTCTCTTCAGCTGTATATCCTCATTCTAACCTTCCCTACCTGCATGTTTCCTTGACTTTTGTTGATTAAAATCAGTTTATCCTGTGGAGAAGAGAAGTATTAAAAATATAATTTGCACAGAAACAAACTCATGATTAGATTCTGGAGGAATTATTCCACAGAACGACTGGTCATTTTGAGAACCTGCATATACAATAAAATATTCAGAGAGCCCAAGTAGTTTGAATTAATGCCCCACAGTTATCAGGTTCTAGCATGTGGTTAGAAGTTCCCTAACTGCAAATTGGTAATTTAGTGGAAACAGGTCCTTTTTTTTTTTTTTGCACATACTTTTTGAAGCTCGATTATAAGTTTAACATTATTGTATTGAAACAGGCTTTAACTGGCAGTGCTGCATGTTTATGCATCAATTCGGCTTGATTATCCTATTTTATGAATAACTATTTAACCCCTCTCTGACACACTTCAACTGTGTCTTTACAAACAGCACAATTTGATGTAAGCACCAGTCATTCTTATCCAGTCACGCAGCACTAATGGAGCGACAAGCGTGAGTGTCAGAATAGTCTTGTGACAAAACAGAGTAACAGAAAAAAAACAGAAAAAGATTTATAATTAGGAGTGTATTTAATGTTTAAAGTGATTGAGCAAAGTTACCAAACAAAAAGCTGTTTTTTACTAAATCCACAATGAAATGTATGAATTTATTGATGTAGTTAATCGCAGCAGAGAAGCAAAACCCAACTGTGACCTCCTGTAACCCTTTTTATGTGACCGGTCTGTTCGAACTGACACAGCTGCAGCAGAATAATCACTTTTTCAGGTTTTCTCCTCACAAGACATTTTGCCAAAGGGCAGAAACTCACTTAAAACACATGTTGACTTCGGATTTAGTGTAATTCAGGAAAGAATGTGACTGGTACTTCATTGTATTCTGAATTTAATCAGCTGTCCACCTGCAGCTTAAGACTATAGGATGTATTGACAGAGTCTTCTGTTTGATCTGTTTGAGTCTTACCATTTGTGTCCTGTGTGTGTGTGTGTGTGTGTGTGTGTGTGTGTGTGTGTGTGTGTGTGTCTCTCTCTTTATGTGGCTGTGTATGTCTCTTTGTGTGCTTGCATATCCACATGTTGCAGTAAAAACTTGACCTGGAGGGATATGCAACATCTGGTTGTGCGAACTTCTCACCCTGCCCACCTGCTTACCAATGACTGGAGAACCAATGGGGTTGGACGCAAAGGTACAGCAACTCCATCCCAGATCTCTTCTGCCCTCTGCAGTTCCAGATGCCTTTGAGGCTCATTAATATGTTTTGCATCTAATAAACCAAATTGTCATTAGAGATGCAAGGCACCGGAATTGGGCAGAGAGGTTGTGTGAGAGCTTCAAATGGGATCCACACAGTGTGGTTCATCTGTAAATTCAGAGCCGGGAGAGTGAGGGTGCTGCTCACAGCAGGCCACCATTCATGTGTCTGTTTCCTCTTTTCTCTCTGGGTCTCTGCAGTTAGCCATTCATATGGATATGGTCTACTTGATGCCAGTGGAATTGTAGCACTGGCAAAGTCGTGGACAAGCGTGGGGCCACAGAAGAAATGTGTGATCGCCATGGTTTGTGAGCCAAGGTCAGTACACTACACATACGCACAATAAATCTATTTCAAGACCCTGGTTATAAGTATTTATACATATCATAGCTGTCACATTTTCAAAAGGAAAATCTGGTTCAAACTAATGACAGATAACAAGTAATTAGTTTGAAATAACAGCCCACATAGTCTAATCTTAAACTGCATTGATGTCGCTCTGTTCAACCGAAGCTGCCTCACATGTGTGACAAGCTAATGTTACTGTAAGATAGTTACATTTTACAAACTCTCCCACAGTTGTTTCATATATGTGTCAAACCCAATATTTCCTCACTTTACCTCTCAAATAGTTTGGTGCCATGTTCAGCGGGGTTAGCTAGTTTATTTATAGAGCAACAGGGCATTCACTATGTTAGATGGACAGTGCGTTTCAGGGGCGCCACCTGCTGGAAAACAGGTCACAGTCTGTTCTGACGTTCACTCAGAATTTTGAATTAGATCAGATCATTACGGGTCGAATATTTAATTTTCCCACATTCAAACAGCCGTTTAGATCTCGAATAAAAAGTGTCCGCCCTATCGTACAGTATAAACTTCATAATAAAAATAATCCCGATGATGTCATCAGGATTAGGAGGGAAGGGGAGTCTTAATGAAAGAGGTACGTGTGTTGCACAATAGGATATGAAGTCAGACTATGTCCTTTAGCCTGAAAAGTGCCTTGCTGTCATTCAAAAACAATCTTCTGTTTTACGAGAGCCCAAGCTAAGAGTGCAGCAGCACATAGAAAAGAAACATATAACACAAACCTACATTGAGAATATAACAAGTTAGTGTAAGGTAAATTATAAAGAGTTTTAATAAGGGATCAGCAAAAGCAACATGATCAGACATAATCCTTTCATTGTTAAGATGAAGTATTTCTCCTCAGCCATTTTATTCTTCCTCCTCTTGGTGTCACATTCGAAACGCAGTCGGACGTCTCCTCTTCATTATGCGCTCCCTGTCACTTCCCTCGCTGGGTTTGAGGTTTCTCTCTCTTTTACTGCAGCTATGAGATGCTCAGAGCAGATGGTTCGAGCGTCTGGGAGCAGCAGTCATGGCAGGTTATTCAATTTATTCAATTTAGGTGTTAAGCTGACTCACTTATCTGGAGTGACTTGAAATAAGTGAGCAGATAGGGGTTCTGCGTCTGTCTCACTTACAGCCAGTCATTACCTCTAACAGAATCATGACAGTATCCTCAAAAAGGAGGGAAGAAATTCATACAAGATAAACATGAACTGCACCATACACACTGCACTACGTCATCATCCTCATGATCACAGTCACAAGGCCGTTTGGCCATTTGCTTAGACTTGTGTAGCAGTGAGAAGATGAAAGAAGTCTCGAGTGATATTCTGTGTATCAGAAGACTGTGACTGTGAATTTCAGAGTGACAGAAGTTTGCTGTTCTGTGATTTGAATTTTATCAGTGAGACGAGCCTTGTGTTTACCTCGGAAAATGGACCGTGCTTCAAAGCACAACGTCGTAGCAGAAAAGCTCCAGTAAGCGTGTGTCGAACTGAATAAGTGAGCTGACAGGCTTTGTTTAAAATAGATGTCAGAGTTTTTGAATGTGATGGTTCTTAAGGAGGATTCGCCAGAGTTAATGCATATTACCACCAGGGCTGCAGAATTTTGTATCACTGAAAATTCAACTAACTGGAGTATTGCCTGAGCTACAAGCTCTGACATAGCTTTTCAAAAGTGATTTATGATTCAGAAGCACTCTCTCTCTCGTTTCTCTGTAATGTACTCTACCAAATGGATGGCAGTTCTTCAGGTTTGGCAGGTACCCAGAATATTTTTTTTGGTGGTTCTGAAAAGCTTTATACACATTTGTGTCTTCCTAGGATTATTATTTTGAACAGGTTTAATTTAAAAACAACTTCACAAATGTTAAATTCCAATATGGAATAAATATGTGATTGATTGATTGAGCAGAAAGCAACTAGACGATACAATAATACAGTTAGCATTGCACATTGTGTTGGTCTTTTGGCTTGTGTTGTGTTTTGCTGATGCTGATGCAGAGAAATCTTGTGTTATTTTACAGGCATCTTTAAATTTTCAGATAGTGTTTACCATTGTCACAGATGTGAGTTTCACCTGTAGCTGCTGCTGAAATATTGATGACAAAAGGGGCCAAAGTTGTCATCGACTGAGATGCTGGTTATGGGTTTGTAGGATATCCCTCGCTCTGTCTTTCTGTGTGTGTGTGTGTCTGTAAAAACAGATGCCATGCCTGCAACAGTGCCACAAATTTTGTTTCTCCGAGGCCTTAAATCACAGACGCCTGTGCCGCAGTGGTCAACTGGCAATGATTAATCAGCCTCAGCAGCTATTTGTATAAATTTACATTTCTTCCTCATATGTGTTGTGACTCTATTCCAAAACACCACGAAATACATATTCCACTTGCTTGAACATGGAAATAGTGAAATGCCGCATTGCTGTCAATTTGCATCATAATGAAATGACGACAGTCACTGTAGGACTCATCGGCGTAGTGTTGTAAATTAACATTTTACATTGTTCCCATGTGAGGCTGCTTTTGAAGGTCATATATGTAGTGTTTTAATCCATAATGAAAAATGAGAGGTGGACCTGGAGGGATTGTGTCTTAAAAGAGCGTGAAACCATATCTTGTCCGTGATTTGGGCACCTCAGTGTCACTAAAACCTTGCGCCTTCCTCCTCCTCCTCCTCAGAATTGTTGTGGAATGCGTTTAATCTCTAAGGGGATGATTGTGGGCGGGAGGCGGGGGTGGGGGGTGGGGGGCTTCCGCAGAGGACACTGGTGCTACAGGTTGTGAGACACTCATCCTGTTCAAGCAACAAACTGCTCACCTTTCACAGGCTCGCACACTGGCCAGGGGCAAAATGCCACTCGTACAGTTATCTGGCAGGAAGTTCATCCAGAGCTCGGAACAAACCAGTAATGATCTCAACAGCATACAACCTACAACTAATACACACCACTGTCTTAATGTGTCTTTGCCATATGTCGTTTCTCACATTTGACAGGAATATTGGCAGCCATTTATCGATTAACATGAGTGTGGACGCCTGCATCGGGACAGACAGTCACGTGACTTCATTAGAGCACGTTCAGGCCCGGCTCACCCTGTCGTACAACCGGAGGGGAAACCTGGCTATCCATCTCATTAGTCCTGCCGGCACACGCTCCACACTGCTCCACCCCAGGTACAAACGCACAGCTACACAGAGACACACAAGCGTACAGTAACCGATGCTGAACACAAACCATTTACACTTTGTTGTTTTCCTGCAGGCCTCATGACTACTCATCAGAGGGTTTTAATGACTGGGCTTTTATGACCACCCACTCCTGGGATGAGAACCCCACGGGGGCGTGGACGCTGGAGATTGAGAACGTGGCTGGTGCCAGTGACTATGGTGAAGCATCTTCCTTGTTGATAAGAAAAGACTCAAGAGATTAACATTTTGCTGGATTTTCCTGCATGTTTGTGTGTTCTAGAGTTTGCTGCTAGTTTAGATATGGTTGCAACAAATGATTGTTGATTACTTTTCTGATTAATTGTTTTGTCAGGAAATGGTAAAAAAAAAAAAAAAAAGGCCAAAAGTCCAAGAACCTTAAGGGGACATCTTGATATTACGTGTTTTGTCTGATTAACAGTCTTAAACCTAAAGATATTCAATTAAAAAAAAGAAAAGCAGTGAATCCTCACGTTTGAGAAGCTGGAACTATCAATGTTTTGCCATTTTGGCTTGATAAACAACTTGGGTGATAGAAAAAAAATCATTTTAATTATCAGTCAGTCGATTTATCAGTTTTTAAATCAAGAGACAAAAGCATAACAAAAACAAACAGTAATGACCCCAAAAACCCCAAAATCAAACCTATCTTAACACCAGGCTCAACAACAACTTTATAACAACATAAACAAGGCATAAAACAAAGTACCTAATCCTAATTCTCATACGAAGTAATGGCAATATTATGTTATGTGGGAAGCAAATTAAATTCACTAATCAATTGATCAGCTAATTGTTGTAGCTTTTATTTAATAGCGACACTAGAGATACAGAGAAGGATCAGAGGAGGTGAGAGAGGGGTATGACATGTAACAAAGGTGGATTTAAAGGTGGATTTAAACTGGGATGTTAAGATTATGTTGTGTGCTGCGAGACAGCATAAAATGACCTCACTTGTAAAACGGATCGAATGTTATTTAACACATGTTTTAATCTGAGACTAGAGTTCAGATCGAGTGTCAGGAGATTAGAGATTAAGTGGCTCTTGTATCCACAGTGCCTGTGCCTTTGTGCCTCTTTATAGGAGCTGTGAAGCTGACTCTGTGGAGCTCTGCAGTAACAAGTTTTCTTATAACAGGGAGCATGACAAAGCCCTGGAGTGAATACTTCACTTTTTATGTTTGCCCTTGGACCGCCCACCAACAACTGTCTGAATCTGGATGTAGCAGGTCCACCCACGACGTGATATTCAGAATCCAAAAAAACCCCAGAAAATAGCTGTAGATAAGTGCTTCACACCTCCCTCCTCAGTAAGGAGTGGCTTTCTAAAGTGGAACCTCTCACAAGGCCCCACACTTGAATCATTCTTGAGAGATGGGCACTTTGACACTCTTATTAAGCACAGTGTAATCATGACATCTTGAAATTGCAGCTCATTTCAGCATCATTTACTGTCACTATATGCAGAAAATCTAAGAGTCTAAAATGAGTAGAGGACACATTTACCAAATTTACCCTAGGGAGTGCCGGAGCCGTACTATTTTTGACAGGCTTACTTTTTTCCCCCCAGTTAATTTCAGATTTTTATTTCCATCTCTATCTCTCCACTCAGGCACTCTGACCCAGTTCATCCTGGTGCTGTATGGCACTGGCTCAATATCTCCCAGCTCCTCTGACAAGCCTCAGGCTGGCGACGGCAGCTGTAAGACCCTGGACCTGAGGCAGATATGCATCGGTAAGACTGGTATCTGTTGTCTCCGGTTTGGTCTTCACAGGACGTTACTGTCACAGCAGCTGAGGAGCGATAGTGTAATTACTGATTCATGTTGAGATGTGATATGTGAAGTAGTCTGGATAGTTTGAGGTGAGCGGGATGAAATCCCTTATTTGCTCAGCTGCATCCGTTTGCATTGTGTGCGTCTCTGAGTGAACTGTGGGCAGACTCATTTGAAAGTCACAGGCTTGTCTTATTAAACCTCTTTAAGCATCATATGCCGAGTCTCTTGAGTATTAGTATCCATTTTAAATATAGATCTAACTTCTGATGAGATCAAATTAAATTTTTACTTCAGGTCCCTTTTAATAATCTCATTTAAATTTAATGGTGTCCAAACTGCTGTCACCTACCAAATCCAAGTGCTGCTATAGGCAAGGTCTAAAGATACCACTGACTGAGCACTAACACAGTGTGAAGTCCACCTACTGTTGTCTGAACTGGTGACAGTCTGACACCTACAGGCTGTCAGAGGTACTTGCATACTGACAGACAAGATCATATACAGAATCGTCAGAGGGGGAACAGAATGTAATTATCATGTGTTTTGTTTATCATGTATCTTATAGTACACAGTGCTTTCTGGCTTGGGGCTCATAACTATAGTTTCCTCTGTTTTTTGAACGAGTTAACAAGACCCTACAGTAAATTAGATTTTCCTGCTTCTGTTGGCTCACACTCCTGTTTGTGGCTCTGTTACCCCCAGCACCCAGAGTCTGTTAATTGCTATTATAGGCAATGGTCTGCATCTGGACCTGCTGCATATGGAAATGGGTCTTCTCACTTAAACATGCTGCTCTCAGCATATAAATTGCAAAGCTTTTCGTCATCAGTTTTTTTTTTTTTAGTAAGCAAAAGTAGAACTAACAAAAGTAGAAATGGTGACTTGGAAGCAAAATTGCCTTTAAAACCTGGTGCCACAACAACCCATGGATGAATAAATACAGACATGTCAGACACATCGTTCTTTACCGTGTTAACTGAGCTCTCTGAGGCTTGACAGTCTGAGCAGGAATCTTGCTTCTCTGTTAATGGGAAGTCTTGACTCATATGAAGAAGTAAAAGGTGAGTACGGCTGTTTATTTCAGTTTCTTTCTTCTGTGTTTTAGAGTGCAACGCCGGCTACTACCTCTTTCAGCAGGGCTGTGTGAAAGAATGTCCAGCAGGCTTCTCAGTGGGCTCCCAGCCGCTCAACTACACAGTGGGAAACTTTATATTGCCAGCTTCCGTCCCAGCCTGCCTGCCCTGCCCACCGCCCTGTCTGACCTGCAGCAGCCTCAGCCCTCAGGCCTGTCTGTCCTGCCAGCCTCACAGCTCACTGGACCCCATCTCTGGCACCTGCCTGCACCTCAACCAGTACATGCGTGAGTCCCCTGGCAGCTTCATGGTGGGCCAGGGGAACCCGGGATTGCAGCTCCAGCTCAGCTCCCAGCTGCCCATCACCATTGCCGTGCTGAGCTGCATGGCCATCATCGCCACCTTCGCTGGGGTCTTCCTGCTGCTGCAGCTGCGCTCTGGCGCACTCATCAAGCTGCCCTCTCTGGAGGCTGGCGGCGGTCTCGGGGGCACCTTCAGCCTCGGGGGAAATAGGGTGGTGTCGTACCGCGGCATCCCGACGGTGTGGGGGGATGACGGTGTAAATACAGACTCCGAAAACGAAGAGTTTGACGTCCAAAATGAGAGGACTGCCTTTATCAAAACACAAAGTGCTCTTTAATGCCTCCCCCACATCCCTCCTTCTCTCCTGCTTTTAAAATCCTTGCAGCCCCGTTTGTCTGATAATTCAGGGCTGTGGTTACTGTCCTTTCACAGTCTTTTCTGGTTTTATCGCTCATCCCTTTTTCTCTTTTTCTGTCTTACCGGGATTTCATCTGAGTCCTGCTGCAGGATCTTGTCTTCCACTCTGCTGTGGGAGACCTGATGGGAAGCTGCTGTCTCTCAGAGCTCGGGATGGCCCAAGCTTTGCTTTGTTCACACTTCGACGCATTTCTATTAAACTGACTCTCTCCCTCCTCTTGCCCTCGATCACTAACAGTGTCTGTCTGTGCAGAGTCCATTTTCCCCTCCAGCTCCAGCTGCTTTTTGTTACAGTAAACAAATGATTATTATTTGCTTTCTTCCTATTTTTTCAGTCTCAGTGCAGTAGCCAGACGAGATTGCTGAATGTGAGGAGTAGAGATGTGTGTGCGTGTGTGTGTGTGTGTGTGTGTGTATTGTGCGCACGTCTGGATGAATGTGTGTGAATGAGAGCGTGTAAACCTAATGAATAGTGTAGTGCCCTTTATAGAGAAGCTAAAGCTGGTCCTGTCACATTTAGTACTTTGACAAAATAAGTGGTAACAAAAAAATTGTATTATGAGGCATGAAATCTGCTTTGGATACACTGACTCTCCAAAGTGTTGTTGAGTGACATCAATATCCAAAATCTGCTCAGAAAAGCCACTTATCTGTAGTGATTCACATTTTCAAGTACATTTTAAAAATCAAAAGCATAATGGCTGACAAGGAAATGTCCAGACTTCAATGGTTTATAATTGTGTGTCACCAGCCAGAGAAACAAAGCAGACTCTCTGAGAGCTTTCCGGACACGTCCTCCCCATTGTCCTTCTTTCCATGATGAGACAGTAATTGTATTTACTTGAAACTGAATCCATCTTTCATAGAGTCACTCTTTTTATCTGTTCGGTTATTGTTCTAAGTGTGATGGGGGCTTTAGTTCTCCTATTGTACACACAATCTGGAAAGATCTCAGCTCTGGCAGAACAAACTGTGAGTCACACAACTAGCAGAGCTTCCTCCAGACATTTGGGATTCACGATGGACTGAACTTATTCTAGTTTGGAAACTATAAATTCTCCCAACCTTATGACCTCCCAGCTATCACATGGAAGGGTATCAAAAAAAATAAGATAGATTAAGAGGAAAAAAACAAAAAACCCACACATACACACACAGACACTCACAGAGAGGCTACTCGTTCAACCCTGAGGCACAATCCCTTCCGGGGATATTTAATTTCTATGTCTGATGTGCTCACATCCCAGGGCTGAGACAGAGACAGTCGAGGTGCTGATGGGACCCAGAACAATATGTGACTGTTGAGCACAAGAGCCTCTCCAAGCAGCTGACAGGTGTTGAGTTACCTGTGATTGATTTCTTGACAGTGCAGAAACGGTAACAATACATCAAGGCTTTCCCTTTTGTCAGAGCACATTAGCACTACAAACACACATTATACACACAGCTCATATCATAATAGCTGAGAGTTTGTTTGTTTGTTTGTGTGTGTGTGTGTGTGCGTGTATTCGTTTGTGGCATACAAGGTTGATAAATGTTAATCTGCCCTCTGAAGTGCAGGTTTCCTCTTCCTCCCTCATCTCACAGTCTCTGCTCTCTTTCCCAAATCTTGAGTATAGTTTAGAAATCCTGCGTTGACTCCACATCTCATCAGCGTCTCTGCACTTACCCTCCAGTCTTCATCTAATCTGAATTTCAGATTAACTCTTCAGCGAACTTGCCAATTAATTATATTCTGAATGATACTGCAGCAAACTATTTATTCTGAGAGATTTTAATCATACCTTTAGGGAAGATTGTTTTAAAGTGATTTTTTTTCTCCCTGGGCTGGTTATCATCGAAAATATGCACCTCATGATTTAATCCAGTGTAGCCATTTTTCTACTATGTTGAAATTATTATTTTTCTTTTTTCTTTTTTTTTTTTTTCATTTCCAGTACAAAAACAGTGGAGCTTGCTGAGAGAGGTTGTCATGGTGATGACATGCATACAAAACTGCAGCTGCTCATGCTTTTATCTACCTCTCATATCATTCAGCAAGGTTTCATACGCTGTTAGAGGAGCTGTTAAATGATTATAGAGGTCAAATTGTATGTAGGTCAAACATGAAAACGCTTCTTTGGAAAGGTTTAGGAGGATAGGCGTGAAAGTCAAATTTATGTTTTAGAACAGAAACAGGCAAATGCAATTCAGAAACTGTAAAGCTGCTGTGTAAATTCGAGTCCCCTGAAACTCCTCTCGCTCCTAAAATTTATTGCCTTTATGATCAGCATTCATGGGCAGTCACACATGGGCTTTAAAACCTGTTATTGAAAATAGAAGGATTGTCCGTAGATCTTGTTAGCCAGCGAGTTAAATGCTAAATCAGCCTAAAATAGTTTGAGGCATATGTTTTCCCCTCCTCTCACACACAATTTCTACCCAGACGGCTCCACCCGGTGTTAAGACCTTTTTCTTTCTTTCACTGACAATCAAATAATCTCCTTGTTCTGTGGGTGGGAAGGTGCACAAGCAACAAAACAAATCGATTTTGAATTTGACCACTTTTGTTGCGTGAAGCTTTCTGAGAAGGTGTTATTCATAAATACTGTATGCAGAGTTGAATGTGATTTAAATTGCAAAAGCGTGTTTAGAGAGAAAGGAAAAAACATTTTAAAAACAGCAGAGAATAACGTATTTCGAACTCCAATACCTGCCAAAAATCCTGCACAAAAACACGGAGAAAGATGCTCTCAAACACAGCACTGCGCCAGGAAGCTTAATTCAACTCAGATGGCTGCTGCAGGTGCAGCACATTTTGGCTAAACTGGGTTGGAAACCAACCCGAGAATGTGGATTTAGAGGAAGGGCCCCTCAAAAGGAACAAAGCTAATGTGGCTACAGAATATTGAGTATGCTGCGTTGCTTTGTGTGATGTACATTAGTGCCTACTGCCATTTAGGCTTTGATTAGCCCCCATTCAAGGAGGGTGCTAATTTAAAAAACGTAATAACTGCAGCCTCAGACTTGAGCCACAAAATCTTATCGACTTCCCAGCTTGGTGTGAAGTGTGTAAACAACAGATATGGGGCTGAATTTGGCACCAAAATTGCTTCCATAAAATATTATAACTCTCCAGGCTCAGAGTTTGCTTCTTTTTTTTGTAGAAGAAGAAGAACTATATTAAATTGTGGGACTTTGATCAATTTCTTGCAACTAGTGTGGATAATTGATGCTCAGCCTAGTCAACATTGTATATTCTTGTAATCTTCCCTTACAAAGGATTTATAAATTTCTCCTACAAACATGTTGGGATGTTCAGACAGAAGTTTCTGTGGTCCCTCAAGTGCACACACAAAATTATGTATTCATCTTAGCTTGATGTTGTGTTCACTACAGCTTCATAGAGTCAGAAAACTTTAAATTGATGAACGCTGAGCTGTGTGCATTCAAGTGTCCAACTTTTAAGGAAATCACAAATGCAGCCAGCATTAAGTAGCTAGTGCTTCCAAAGCACAGAGAACTGCATAAAACCATTAGGAGCCAGCTTCCTCCTGTCACTGCTAGACGGATGGAAACTACACACTAAAAAAGAAGAGGTTCTCTAATTGTGCTAGAACGCAGCTCCTTATTATTAGGCAACCACTTCACGGGCTCTAATGTGTGAAGCCTTTTAATGTTGAAAGTAACAGGAATGTTACAGAAAATCTGCTCGTTGCAAATTGTCTCCTCTGATTATATAAAAAAGACTCGCTTGTGGGCACGATGGAGGCTTTGTCTTTTGTACCACTGATTTGTGTCATGTGGAGCTTGATGTTGCTTCAGTCCTGCCTCAGGATGTAGTCTGCAGTGATTAATATGAAGTCAGATGGAGTTAATAGGAGCAATATCTTTGGCGTAACCAAAGACAATCATTTCAGTGCTGTCTGTTTAGCGTTTAGACGTGTTGCTTTCAGGTTGTCACAGTCCATCGACCCCTTCACTTGTGTTCAAAGTGTTTTGTTGATATCATTGTGTCATCTCTGCCCGTTTGAAGATCTGCGGCGACACCCTGTATGTTCAGCAGCTGTGGAGGGAGGAGGTAGAATGTATCACATCTCCATTAACTTAAGGGCTGAATCAGATCTGCGTGCGTCCGTGTGTGCACATGCTTGCTTAAGTATAAATAAAACACTTTGTGATGGGGGGGAGGGCAGTTAGTGGAGCAGCCTCAAACGACTCTGTTGACATCCTCCCGCCTCTTCATGAGGTTCCTGGCCTGTGGCTGCACACAGTACCTTACAGATTTGTGATCTATGAATAATGTACAAGAATGACTATCTTACATGGGACATAACTCTAAAATAAGGCCTATTTTTGTACTATATGAATGGTGCAGTGTAATTTTCTTGTAATTTAAAGATTTTTTTTGCTCTTGTTTTTCTCCTTTTTATTTAATTGATGTCAATTATAGATTCTACTAAAATAAAGATCTATGCAAATTTGAATGTGTTTTTATTCACTTAGATGCACTTTTAGTAAATATAACTTGATTATGTTAATGTAGGTTCACAGTGGTGGAAGACGTACTCAGATCCTTTACTTAAAGTTCCAGTAGAACCAAGTAGAAATACTTAATTTCAAGTAAAAGCCCTGCTTTGAAAATCCTATTTAAGTGAAAGTACATTAGTATCAGCAGCAAGATAAAGTATCGAAAATAAAGGTGTCGCTGTCTTTGCATTTTCCTGAACATTTTTGTGAAAGACTTCGATCATTTAAGGACCATCTGCGGAGTTTAGAGGAGACGCGTCTCGTGGTGGAAACATGACATTAAAAATTCGCTAAAACCAAACATCAAAGATAAAACTGCAATACCAAGTTAAAAATAGCAGGTCTCCATAAAAGTGGAGGTAGTTCACTGACAATACAGAAGTACAGAGGTACTACACACACACACACACATATATACAGCAGGGAAAATAAGTATTGAACGCGTCAATATTTTTCTCAGTAAATATATTTGTGATGGGGCTATTGACATGAAATTGTCACAACCCAAGTAATCCACACATACAAAGAAATCAAAACATATATGTCCATAAATTAAGTTATGTGTAATAAAGTGAAATGACACAGGGAATAAGTATTGAACACATGAAGAAAAGGAGGTGCAAAAAGGCATGAAAGGCAAGAAACCAACTGAAATCTGTCAGTATTTAGAAAAGCAATCCTGCCCCCTATCAGTGCAAATTAATATCAGCTGGTTCAGTCCTAATTGATGGCCTATAAAAAGGTTTCTCATTACCAACGTGTCACACAATGGGCATCTCATGAGGGGTAAAAGCAAAGATCTCTCTCAAGACCTTCGCAACCTTATTGTTGCAAAACATACTGATGGCATTGGTTACGGATGTATTTCTAAACTTCTGAATGTTCCAGTGAGCACCGTTGGGGCCATTATCCGGAAGTGGAAAGAACATCATTTCACCATAAACCGGCCACGACCAGGTGCTCCTCGCAAGATTTCTGACAGAGGAGTCAAAAGAATAATCAGAAGAGTTGTCCAGGAGCCAAGGACCACTTGCGGAGAGCTTCAGAAAGACCTGGAATTAGCAGGTACAGTTGTTTCAAAGAAAAATAAGTAATGCACTCAACCGCCATGGCCTCTATGCACGCTCACCGCGCAAGACTCCATTGTTGAAGAAAAAGTATGTTGAAGCTCGTTTAAAGTTTGTTGCACAACATTTGGACAAGCCTATGAAATACTGGGAGAATATAGTCTGGTCAGATGAGACCAAAACTGAACTCTTTGGATGTCATAGCACACACACCATGTTTGGAGGAGAAATGGCACTGCACATCACCCCAAAAACACCCCTATACCAACAGTGAAGTTTGGAAGGTGGGAACATCATGGTGTGGGGCTGTTTTTCATCATTTTTCATTTACATGCTAACATTTGCGAATTAGCACAAAACACAGAGTACAGCTGAGGCTGATGGGAATCCCATTAGTGTCACAGATAGTCATAAACCAGAGTGAGGGACAAATATAAATAGTGATCTGATGATGGTGCGATGGGAAAAGTCAGGAGCCCAACAAAGTGTTTACACTTCACTTGCTCAAAACCACACATGTGAAACTCATACGTGGAAGCAGAGGAAAAGTCAGCGGTATGCAGCCTCTGGGGATCCTGAATGTCTGTACAAAATTTCATGGCACTGCTTTCCCACAGTTGCTGAGACAGTTCTCAGACAAGTATGGATCAAAGTGGTGGATCACAAATGTCACATCTGAACAACTTTTAAACAGCAATGGTATTCAGGTGAACCTTTACCATGACAGAGTTACATAAATCCTGACTGTGACTGCTGATTTTTTTCTTCTTCTTTGAACTCTGGCTCTTCATTTCTGAGTTTGGCTCTCAGCTGTATGAGAGTTGTGAGACAGGAGCTGGTGATCATTATGTATTTCTGGCAACACAGAGCTTTGAAATGATATACTGGCTAGAAGCTCTTCTCTCTTTTTTCTGTTGTGGTCAAAGTTTCAACAGGATTCAGAAGCAGAGTCTGGTCTTCACTGAGCTCAAGTCAACATGAAGCTATGAGCGTCCTGCTGCTCTCCCTGCTGACCAGCTCCTCTTTCATCTGTGGTGGGAAAACTGTGAGGATGTTGTATAAGGTAAGGTTGATACAGACCTGTTGTGTGTAAAGTTATTGCAGACTGTGCTGATGGTCAATCTCTTTGCAACATTAGGGGGAAAAAAAAAAAAAAAAAAAAAGACTTAATATTTCAGACTTTCATGAAGTTTGTCGAACAGTAAACTGAAGACGTTGTTTCTTCAACTGAACAAACTGCAGGTAAGACGACCAACACGTCTTAGTTTGGCTGGTTGTTGCACTGCTTGGTTCTGACTGTAGACTGCCATCTGAATAAATTGTGTAAAATACATATAAAAGTTGAACAACATTTTGTGAAATAATTAAAGAAGTTATTAAAACTTAACTAATTATTATAAAAATGTATAACAAAGTTTTATTGTAGTTCAATTTTATTTTGTTTTTTATTTATTTGAATGTTTCTAGTTCAAAATTTTTGAAAAGTCTGTTTTTATTTCATAATGGCATTTTCCCCTATGAAACTATTATTTCTCCTCACTTTTAATTTTATGACACTTATCATGATAATGTTACCGGCCTCTCACCTTTCAACCAGTCACATATCCCATCTCTTAAATAACTAAACTAAACAACTGCTGCCAGATTTGGCTAGAGTAACAACAATGGCAAAGTAATTATTAACCCTCAAATAAACATGGGGGTTCAGACATTCCTTATACAGTATAAAGCAGATAAACTACACTGTACTGTACAAGAAATGTTGTACAGACATTCATGGTGCCCTGAGGATGAATCCGACCAGTTTTACTGAGATCTACTAACTTTTCCTCTAGCGCCACCATGAGATTGACATTTGTAGTTTTAAGTTACATTTTGTGAACATCATGTCTTCAAAATAAATTCTAACAGCTTTTACTACTGAATGCCTGCAAAACTAATGAAATCCTAGGAAACCCAGTCGCTCAAGCAAATGTTAGCATGCTAACACATAAAACAATGATAGTGAACAAGACAGGGTAACACACAAAGAAAAACAACAAAAACAACTGCCAGAGTAACAAATAATTGTCCAACTATATGCAAATGTAATATATGTACCAGTGATGCAAGGATCGCAGTTAAATCTGGGGGCACTGAGGTTAACCCGCGGATCATAAAAGTTGACATGCTCATTAACAGCGGATGGGTTACAGATGGGTGAAATAACATATAGGGCCTTATGTATGAGGAAAATATTAATTACATTCTCTAAAATGTGAACATATTTTAAGCTTCACTTTTCATCATGGCACGTATAAGACTGTTTTTGGACTGCTGAGTTTTTTTATGATTCATTATTTATTATGGGCAGCATCCAAACATTATTAGAAGCTTTTAAATAGTTTGTGTTCAGAAGGTAGCAGTGACATTCAGAATTTAAATGTCAGCCTGTGTTCAGGCTATTGTGGAAATACCTGTTGCCATTTTACCAAAAAAGGACATCTTTTACATTAAATAGATGTTTATTTAAAACTGCCTAATTTAGTGTAACATGTTGTCATATCATCACACTTAATATCCCACTGAGAAATAATGGAATTACATTGGGTGAGGGTCTCTAAATCGTGGAAAATGATTCGTTCAGGTGGCTGGCAGGTGGATTATTCATGCATATATATGGATTCAGAATTCGGATGACATCAGAGCCAATCGATGCATATATTTTCATCTATCTATCTATCTATCTATTGTGAACATGTTAGCATGCATGCTGATGCACCCTCTAAAATGTAGTGGAGTAGAAGAACAAAGAAGCAGAAAATAAATAAATGTTAGAGTGTGACACATTTAG
>NW_019174258.1:1550797-1590086 GCF_002260705.1 Seriola dumerili
CTCAAGCAAATGTTAGCATGCTAACACATAAAACAATGATAGTGAACAAGACAGGGTAACACAAAAAAAAACAACAAAACAACTGCCAGAGTAACAAATAATTGTCCAACTATATGCAAATGTAATATATGTACCAGTGATGCAAGGATCGCAGTTAAATCTGGGGCACTGAGGTTAACCCGCGGATCATAAAAGTTGACATGCTCATTAACAGCGGATGGGTACAGATGGGTGAAATAACATATAGGGCCTTATGTATGAGGAAAATATTAATTACATTCTCTAAATATAGTGAACAATTTTAAGCTTCACTTTTCATCATGGCACGTATAAGACTGTTTTTGGACTGCGGAGTTTTTTTATGATTCATATTTATATTATGGGCAGCATCCAAACATTATTAGAAAGCTTTTAAATAGTTTGTGGTTCAGAAGGTAGCAGTGACATTCAGAATTTAAATGTCAGCCTGTGTTCAGGCGTATTGTGGAAATACCTGTTGCCATTTTACCAAAAAAAGGACATCTTTTACATTAAATAGATGTTTTATTTAAAACTGCCTAATTTAGTGTAACATGTTGTCATATCATCACACTTAATATCCACTGAGAAATAATGGAATTACATTGGGTGAGGGTCTTCTAAATCGTGGAAAAATGATTCGTTCAGGTGGCTGGCAGGTGGATTATTCATGCATATATATGGATTCAGAATTCGGATGACATCAGAGCCAATCGATGCATATATTTTCCATCGTTTATCCTATCTCTATCTATCTATCTATCTATCTATCTATCTATCTATCTATCTATCTATCTATCTATCTATCTATCTATCTATCTATCTATCTATCTATCTATCTATCTGATTGATAAAATCAAACCAGGTCAGCTTGATACTGGCATCATTGTGAACATGTTAGCATGCATGCTGATGCACCCTCTAAAATGTAGTGGAGTAGAAGAACAAAGAAGCAGAAAATAAATAAATGTTAGAGTGTGACACATTTAGTCAGTAAAGCACTGTTCTCTAGAGCTTCGAGTCACAGTGGTTTGTTACACTAAAGCCTATGACAGTACCTAAACATGAAAGCTGACATTTCCTCTGTGGTCCGTACAGACAGCCTGAGCAGAGCTGCACTTTTTCTTTGTATTTTTGTCGTCCTTCTCTTCAGCCTGTTTAATGATTGTATTTGATGATGTATAGTTGGTGTAATTAAGCCAATGAGTTTACAACACAGAGGTTGCACCCAACACTAACCAAGTCATAAATACAAGTAATGAAGTGAGACTGGGTTCACACTGAGGTAATAAGAAAATGAAAAGCTTTTTTTATTTAATGCAAAAAATACCATCAGCAGTTTTTATTACAGTCTGTGAACAGTTTACTTAAAAAAAAAAAAACAGCACCCACAGAAGGTTTCCCCACACTGGCCAATGTTCAAAGCTAAACAGCACTGGGCACTATGTTTATTAATTCTTCCCTATTTTATGTGTAAACCTGCACCTGCCTGCGTCAGACTTTCAGGTCAGTGGGGGGAAGTCTTGAAGCCACGCTGCTCCACTAACCTACTCACCAGATGTTCTTTTGTACATTTGTAGAAACACAATGTTAAAAGAAAATGGAAAAAAAAAATTTAACTTTCTGTGTTGGGTGAAGTATTCTGGTCATTTACTTGAGTAAAGGTAGCAGCAAACAACAGTCAACATTACAGAAGGAATGTGGCTCCTGTGAGCTGAATATTGTCATAAATCATGTAAGTGAATCATTATTAGTGTTGCACTGATGTGTACGTTGCATTTT
Organism: Seriola dumerili; assembly: GCF_002260705.1. Classification (NCBI taxonomy): domain Eukaryota; kingdom Metazoa; phylum Chordata; class Actinopteri; order Carangiformes; family Carangidae; genus Seriola; species Seriola dumerili. Next base: position 1,552,598 of record NW_019174258.1, read on the forward strand.
ACTGTTTTCAGTTGAATCTATAGCATCATATTTTATGAGATGATCATATGTTTTTCTATATAGTCTTTTTCAGTATAGTAACTACAGCAAAAAAATGAATGAAATGTAGTGACGTACAAGTATGAGCTATAAAAGGGAAATACTATATAAATATATATATGCAGACAGATAAACGTAGGAACATTTGTGTGTGTGTTGTTTCTGTATTTTATTTATTATTTTATACACTCACAACAATAGTTTTTTTGGCTCTAACATTGTTCCTAAATTGAAAGTAAAATTTCAATTTCAACAGTAACCACATTCAACAGACACAAGGAAGTGCTGCCTCAAACAAACCACTGTACTTTTTTTTTGCATACAGGGAAGTGAAACCCCTCTATGGCCACAGAGAAATAACTCCTCTTGGTCATTAGCAGCTGCTTCAGCTCACCACTCAGTTTCTGTCCCACTCTGAGAAAAAACAAAGGGGCTGTATAGGATTTACTGCTTACAACAAATCCCTGGGATAGAGGAGAGTGAAACTATTCAGAGATGGGTTTTGGGGAGGACCTTAGGTGTCCACAGGCACATGCAGCAGTCATGCGGCTGCTGGACTCAGAGCTTCACCTGATGGAGGTCATGAAGAAGTGGATGGGTCAACGGGCTAAGAGTGAGCGGGAGTTTGCAGTGCAGCTGCATAACATGGCTACCATAGCAGAGAAACTGGACCGACCTCAGCCTGGTGCAGGTCTGGACTACATCAGCCAGCTCAACAAGGTGAGGTCTCTTAGATCTTAGATCACTCTGCATTCACTCAGTCGTTCACTGATCATCATCCCCCCACTGGAAGAAAGCCACTGCACAATGCACAAAGTGTGTGACCTCAGTGTATTTCAAATTAGTTTCAAATATTAAGTTGAAATTAAAAATGGTTGGAAAATTAATAATCAACATCAGTGTTTTTTGTATATAGAATTTATTTAGGTGGTGAAATAGATTTGCAACCACCCAGTAAGACTAATTTTACATTTCATTGTTTTATTTTAGACTTTTTTCAAATAGGGGAAAAGACAATATGATGCGTAGACATACTGTGGAAAAAAACATTTTCCTAAAGTTCAGATTGTGAAACATCCATATAAACTGAAGTTACTGTTAAGGAGTCAATGTGTGTATTTGGGTGCAATGTGCGTAACAAACTGTGTGTGAATGGCCCAAAGTATCCCAGAGTAAATCTGTAAAAGTTGATTTTTCTCAATTTCTTTGAGGTACTCATAAAATTATGAGAGGCCTCAGGTTCTGCTGAAGGCTTAGATACCAATAACCCTGAGCTGAACCTTGTTTCATCTTCCCCTGGTTGACATAGTAAAAAATTATCTAAATGTTTAAACATATTCTCCGATCAGAGAGCACACACAGTATACCTCCACTAAGGCTGCACAATCCTCTAAATATTGACACTTTAATAATTTTTTTACCTGTATGGATTTCAGAACTATATTCGATCATCACAACATGGACTGTGCAAGAATGTCACAAACAGTAAAAATTGATTATGTTGCTGTAGCACTACCCATAAATGAAAGCACTGATATGGTGTGTGCACACACTATCTAAAAGTAGTTGCAATTGCTCTGTTTTCTATTTATGGCTATGTTAAGTCATATGAATACGGCGACCAGTAACAGGAAAACATTACATAAACAGAAATATGTTATCTATGGTTGTGAAAATTTTGATAAATTAGTCAGAGGAATGGAGAAAATAAAAAAAAATGGTGGTTAATTCTTTAAGTAACTAGTTGGTGACTCTATCTTCACCAAGATCCTGCTAGTTTGTCCGCTGACCAAGACGCAAACACACAGATTGAAATGCAGGTTGTGGTGGACTGTGCAACCTTGGTAGCAGAGGTTTACTAAGTGTCTCCTGTCTGAATGCCCTGTCTCCCTGACCTTTGCCCTCTGCCTGTCAGTCGTGGGGAGTGCTGGTCTCTCAGACGGACTTTCTCAGCCAGGTGATGAGGAAGCGCTCCGAGGATCTGTTGGATGGTCCCATCAGCAAACTGACACTGCTCATCAGAGACAAACAGCAGCTCCGCAAAACCTACGCAGAGCAGTGGAATCTACTGAGGCAGGAGCTCAGCAAGGTGTGTGACTAACACACACACAAACTTAAATACACTACTACATACAAACTGCAACTATCATGCCAGAACCACCTCTGAACAGTCTGACGTCCGACTGTGATAAAACCTCTCACTGCTCACACTACATATTTGCTGTGTTATGGACGGATACTGTTATATTTTGCTTTTTGAAAGTGCACACAATGTTTACTTTTTCTAAACACTGATATATTTGAAAAAAAAAGTGCATCTCAGATGTTATGAAGCAATGTCTTGTTTCTTTTGCAACTACTCTTGCACACAAAGACTCCAGTGTTTCTTTTTCTGAATGCTTTCATCATTTTAAAATGAAAGAGAACTGTGTAAATGACACATTATGTGTATGAAATAGTGATATTAGTAGTGGTAGAGTTTATGTACATGACATGACTCGTACAAGAGGCAGAAGTTGTTGCTTGTTTTCTCCAGTGCATCATCTTCACATGCAGATGAGCACTGCAGTGGCAGCTTTATAAACAGACAGCAGTCAATTGAAATGAGGTTCAATAGACTGGAAAGAATATGTGCAAATGCATTTTGATGGGATCTCAAACTGGTGGCTGCTCCACACTGTTTTTATTACCCAATTACATCAGGCAAATGATGTGTTCATTTTCAGTTATCCATATTGGGTTGCAGTTTTGCCGTTTGGCATTCAGTTTATTTATTTGAATTTTTTTACTTCGCCGTGCAGCCGATGCTCCGGCAGCTCTGATTTTGTGTACATCACTGTTATACAGATAACATTTCATGTTGTGATAGCAACTGAACAGCAATGTCAGAGTTGCTGGCAGGTGGAGGTTTAAGTATTGGCAGCAGCTACACAGCAAAGGTCAGACCATTTCCTCATATGTCTTCTCTCATGTTTCGTGTTCCTCTGCCGTGAAACATACCATGGTCTCTGTCCACTTCCTGTGTCAAGTAGTGCTCTCACTAAGAAGGGCAGTCTTTAACACACAAAAAGCTCCTTTGAATCACACTCATTTCTTGCACCGTATATTTTCCACCTGGATGTGTGCTGTAAAAGATGCTGTTGTGCGTCTGTGTGATGCTTCAGGTGACACAAACAGAGCTGGAGAGGCTGAAGAGCAGCTACAGACAGGCAGCGAGAGATGCAGCGCAGGCTAAGAGGAAGTATCAGGAGGCCAATAAAGGTGGGAATTCCTGGTATAACGTACTTCTCTGAACACTTTCACACTGATGGCACAGTCTAGCTTTGTTTTTGTTTTGTTTTTTGTTGTCGCTTTTGTGGATAGTTTTTTTCTCACACGGTGTCTGAGAACAGAGAGTGTTGTATGCAAATTTGTGATTGTGACACTGGGCTATTTAAATAACCTGTACTGTTTAACTCTGAAATGTGTATTCATCACATAATGTGTCTTCCACTTCCTGTAACAGATAAAGAGCGAGACAAGGCTAAAGAGCGTTACATAAAAACAACACTGAGACTCCACGAGCTGCATAATGAGTACGTCCTGTCTGTGCAAGCTGCCCAGGTTTACCATCAGCACCACTACAGTCAGATCCAGCCTGCCCTGCTCAGCGCACTGCAGACACTGCAGCAGGAGATGGTGCTCATACTGTAAGACCAAATACACTACAGAGTGGATATAAGACTGGCTGTGTGTGTGTGTGTGTGTATGTGAGAAAATGATGACGCATTAAAACTGACAAGGTCCTTTAATTTTCAGCCATTTGTTTTAATTATCATAAGAACTCTGTGCAAAATCAACTTGCACAGACTTGAAATATGCCTGAGCTGATGCATTACAGCCAACATCTAGCTGTATTTATTTTCCACTTGCTTTGTATGAATAATATTTGGACATGCTGTCGAGAGCAGTGACTGTTTATGACTGTTTTAACAGCTATTCCTCGTTTTTGTATTCAAGAAAAGGTTTCAAAAGGAGAAACAAGAAGTGAAACAGTGAAATGAATGATCTGAAGTTGGAAGCGTTATGTAGTAAATGTTTGACATTCAGGGGTCGGATCTTAAATGCCAAGCAATAATAACTCAAATTTGACAAAAGGTTAAAGCATCTAAATATTTACTGCTTGTCTCAGGCTATTCTCTCAAAGTAGCACTGATATGAATCAACCTGCAGCCAACCAACCTTATGCTTTGGAAAAGAGCAGTACTGAAAATGTAGTTTGGATTTAGCTAGATCTTACAAAACAGTCCTTGAAATCAATGAACTGGCCAACATCACTGTGCATCATGTGTGACGCATGTTTTTCATGTGCCCTGCCTGCACCTCTGAACCAGAAAGGAGATCCTGCAGGAGTATTTCGACATCTCCACGTTCCTTCATCATGAAGTGGTGCGGATCCACAGAGAGATATCTTTGGCTCTAACGGCCATCGATCCTCACAGAGAATATGAGAGCTTCATTCACCAGAACAGGCAAACTTTTCCTCTCAGATGTCCTCTATGCAAATCATGACATCCCACCCTGCAGAGCGATGATGCAATGAACTGTGTGTGTATGTGTGTGTGTGTTTGTAGGTCTGTAGGGGAGATTCCTGCTTGTGCAGAGTTTGACTGTAGCCTTCTGGAGGACACTGAGCAGCTAAACCCCAGAGATATCGAGCTGAACGACCTCACGCTTGAGACAGTCCAGCACAAGTGAGAGCAAACACACCAGATGACTAGACTCCAATTTCCTTCTTTACTATCAACTACTTCCTCCTCATACCCCTCCCCTGTTCTGCCCGCCACCTATTTCCTCTGACTGTTGTGCATCAATTACTTCCTCTCCCCATGCTATTTTACTGTCCTCTTCCCCCAGACTGACTGCGGTAGAGGAGGAGCTGCTGGACCTGGCTCGGACTCTGGGCTCCCAGCAGACCTCGGTTGAACAGCTGGAGCTGGAGCTGGAGGCCGAGCAGGAGGGTGTCAAAAAAGGCCAGAGGTGAGCGGACCACAGATATCAGCCAGAATAAGTGACACTGATGTTGTATTCAGAGGTTATCGAGGAGGTTTCAAAATAAAAAACACACAGCCTTTGGTTGTTGTGAGGACAAATTACCGAAGTTTGTCTCTGTGGGCAGTCCTTTCCGTCGGGAGAGTTCACTGTGCTCTTGGTTGGGCAACAGCTAATAACCAGTGTGGTCTCAGGGGGCAGTAAGTGCCTTATGAATTATAATACAGCTATATGGTCAGAGTTATGGAGCTCGACCCCTCATTTGTCTTGGTTGATGAGGCTGTCTGAAGGTGTTAGAGGTTTACAGTCCTGTGGGAGTGATCGAGTCATTAACAAACTCCTGGAGGACAACTGGAAGCAATGTGTTTGCAAAAGGTGGATAACTTGAAAGGGCAGCCGGAGAACACATATGGTGGTGGTGGTGTTAGTGAGGTGAGTGGAGGTTATGCCGCCCTTTGGTCTGAATTTTGAAGAAACATTTTATAAATTGACTGTGACAGTCTGGGTTAGGTTGACCAAGTGTGACCTACTGTAGCTGAGAATGTGATTACCTGAGGAAAATTCAGACTGAGTACACTTGCTTCTGTGGTTCCTACTCACCATCATTCTGATATCATTTCAAAAGCTTTCTTCTGTTTGATTGGTGCGTTCAGAAATCTGGTCAAGCAATAGCATATCAGCATTTGGCCTGTTCTATCCGGTTGACAAAACAATCTCATTACAAGGTCTATTAGTAGTTTTTTGTTGTTCTTTTTAGCTTTCAAACCACTGAATCACACTGCCCCAGAGCTGCATTATCAGCTACTCAAAGTAGACGGCTGCCCCGAGGACTTCTAGGGCTCTTGTACTGTCTTATTGTGTCACTTATGGTGTTTTATTGACTTGCTCATCCCTTTGTGTCGCTCAAGCTGATGAGGTCCTATACAAATTGAAATTACCTTTACTTACGTACAGCTGCTTTCTGTATTGTCCAGGGTCTACCAGTTCAGCAAGAGACATGCACTGGAGGAGTGCCGGCAGCAGGTCGCTCTGTCTCAGGGCGTGAGAGCCAAGCTGGAGACTCAGAGAGTTATTCTGAAGAAGAAACTGGAGCAGCTGGGCTCCAAAGAACCTCCCTCTGCTCTGACACTGGACCCAGAGACTGTTTCACTTTCATCCATCTCAAGCAATGTATGTTCTCCCTGCCACAGGCTTTCCTTCCTTTGTCTTTTGTTTTAGCTCCTCATCAAATTAGTCCTGTCAGTCAGCCAGATGCAAATGGGTTGGGTGTAGCATTTAAACTCAAAAACAAGTGATGGCATGAGGAAGGAAGATGTCGTGTTGGATCATGGACAACTGAAACTATTGTTGGTATCAACTACAAAGATGTCATGTCTGGTATAAACAAACAAACTCTAAACCTTATCAAACAGTATGAGAGTATGGCAATTTTTACAACTCTATTTCCACAACGTGTGCACCAGAAGTGGGACAGATTCATTGCAAGTCACAAGTCTTGGGTAAGTTCCAAGTCAATTCCAAGTCCTGAAGTTAGTCTATATCTTAGACCTTAAACAACTCATCATGGAATTAGCAACAGCAGCATCATCAGGCTAATTGTACTGACAACCATTAATAACAGACCATGGTATAAACTTTATACTTACTTAAAATCAGTACTGAGCTACTTAGCACGCTGGCATTAGCATGTAGCTCAAAGTGTTGCTGTGCCTATATGTAAAGCTTCACAGAGCTTGTGGCTGTAGACTCTTAGTCTTGTTTGTCAAGTTGAGACCAAAGTCACCAAATTTGTGACTTAAGAATGACTTTCATCCAACTCATGTTACTTTTCTCCACACACTTGTTTTGTACTGCAGCTATTCCTGTAGCTTTTTGAAAGAGTAAGTTCGCCTGTAATCATCGCCCTGCTCTCTTTACCACTAAACAGCTCTTTGTGGCTGGACCTGCCAAAATGATTTTATTGTAACTTTTCAAATATTGCTTTTGTTGGCATTTTTTGCTTTTACTTTGATAGTAATAGTGGAGAGATGCAAGGAAGGAGGGAAGTGTGGACACTTTTGCATTGTCATGATGTGCTCTTGATCTTTTTTTTTTTTTTTTTTTCAGGACCACAGCCACCCTTCTTCCAAAGTCCTCATGGAGGGGATCATAAACAATCTCAGTGGCCTGTTCAAACCTAAATGTGAGGTATGTTAAACAATTACAATAATTACACACCAAACAATGATTGGTAGAGTAGTGCTGGTTATAATAAAACTGTGTGCCATCACGTTGTACACCCTAAACAATATAGTCTATCTATTTCTTTATGTGTTGCTGAAGAATACTTCAACAGGAAGTACAATTGTTTCAACTGAAGGACACTTCCCCTCTTCAGTCTAACACCCTCTCGCTCTTAACTCTAACCGCAGCACAGGCTTTTCCACACTCAGACCTCTTGCTGCACAACAAACAATTCATCATGTTTTGGTGAAAGTGCCCGAGTTTCAAAATGTATCCTCTGTGCTGTTGAGCTCACTCAGGCACATGATCTTTCTTTGGGGTCTCCTGCTTGTGAAGGCACCATGGGACTTATTGAGGGTAGCTTTGTCGGTCAAGTTACTACTTTTGAAATTCTGCCTGACCTAAAACTAAGTTTACTTCTCATGCAGCTGGTTTACATTTCATCGCTTTATCATTGCTGACAGATGATAGTACACAGGAAGCTATGACCCAGCTGTCCTGCACACAAACTCTCAACAGGAAAAGGCTTTGTGCAGTCATTCTTTCAGTTTTTGATCTGTCAGAAAATTAAAAAGGACTGCACACATGCTGTAAAAGATCGTGTTGAGCAAATAATGTTTTAATGTTTATAATGTGTTGGATTTCAAGCCTAAATTATTTGAAGTGTGAACCCCTTCTCCCTCCAACTCCCAACTCTGTGGTATCCTGGAGGCATGAAGGGTGGTGCAGTTAGACTTTAAAGTAATACAGATTCTTCTTTGAAGTATCTCCATATAATCTCTGCAGAATTGTCCTAAAACCCAACCTCTATCACTTCTTATTGTTTCATTATTCATGTCAGCTTTAAAGATTCTGCTTTTCTCTGTTCTTGCCTTCAGGTTCTTCCGGTTCTCAGCCCGGTGCAGGAGGTGGATCGTCCCCTGGGGCAGCAGGACTGGTACCACGGAGCCATTCCCAGACTGGAGGTCCAGCAGCTGCTGAAGAGTGATGGAGACTTCTTGGTGAGGAAGAGTCAAGAGAAACAGGGTTATGTGCTCTCTGTGCAATGGGATGGATCCAGCAAGCATTTTCTTATTCAGAACACGGATGTAAGTAAACCGACTTAAAGCAACAGAAAGCTTTTGTTAGTTAGAGTTATAGAGGTACAGTTTACTTCATATGTGGTGTATATTTATGTAGATAAAGAGATGATGGTGATAGATTAACTATTTCCTTCCCAATTTCATTCACATGAGTGGAAGTTTTGAGAATATGTACATTTTGTGGCTATTTTGTACATGATGTTATTTCCTACAAATTAAACAGAAGTTTAGATGAATGAATACAAAATTTATATTTTGGTCATCTTTGAACATCAGTTAACTCCTTTTAAATGTTTTTCCATGTGTGTCAGTAGAATCTGTACCGTCTGGATGGACAAGGCTTCCACAGTATCCCACTGCTGATCCATCATTTACTATCGTCACGACAACACATCACCAAGAGGGCTGACATAGTGCTGAAGAAGCCTGTACTGAAGGTATTGCTGCAACACGCACGCACGCACGCACGCACGCACGCACGCACGCACGCACGCACGCACGCACGCACGCACGCACGCACACTCTCTCTGTAGATTATGCTTTTTAACTTGTTAGACCTGTACTAATATGTGTCTCCTATTGTTAATTTTTAACCCCATTAGGACAAGTGGGTCCTGGAACATGATGATATTATCTTGGGACAGCTCATTGGACGGGTGGGTAAGCTTGGCATCTGTTGACAGAAATGCAGAAATGAACAAAATCAAACATTTTATTTTTAATTCATTGCTTTTTATTATGCCTATTAACAGAGTTAGCCATGGGTAATGTGTCCATGTGTTTGTCATCTCAAAATAATGCGAACATATTTGCACGAGACTTTATGGCCACAGTGCAAGGAAGACCTGCACAGTGAGTCATATTAATACAATTCAATCAGTTAAAAGAACAAAACAAACAAAAAAAACAACAGTCTTTTGAAGACATTATTGCCAGTTTAAATTATGGATTCACATGTTTTCTGGTTTGTCTTAAATTAATACTTGATGAAGTTCTCCTCTCCATAAGAGATCTTGTCTTAAAATGATTTCAGTGTAAGTGGGGACAAAATGCAAAGTTCTTGTCTTAAGAAAAAATGTATTATATAGTTTAGCCCTAAGCTATTATGAGACTTCAGCAGTTTGAATTATTCAAATAAAGTGGGTATCTTGGAAAGTTACAGTCTTTTGGTTACTATCCCTCTGTTGTGGCTCAGCAAGCAAACACTGCCCTTGGAAAAACAAAGAGGGAATTTTGTACTAAAAGGCTGTTACTGTGGAAGGTTTGTATAATTCAGACAGCTGAAGTCTCATATTAACTACAACTGAACTTTGGAAATGATTTATACACAGCGGATGTACTGCAGATGTTGTCCTCCATCATTTACATTGATATTGCTTTGGTTAGGGGATCTCTTTATGGTCAGTATGGGCAAGAGGAACAACTACAGCCACTATTAGAATTGATGTATATGTTTATCACCCATTTCATCTGCAGTCATAAAATTGTGCACATATGGTAACATTTTACCAAGAAATTTGTTGATTTTAGAGAAAACCAGCTGTGGAACTGTCATATCTTGAATCATTCGGTGCTGGATTAGATACATACTCTGATGAGTGAGAAAAGAGAGTTTAAAAAAACTGTAACTGATCATGTTGGTGTTGATACCACACAGGGCAACTTTGGAGAAGTGTACAGTGGTCGATTACGCTCTGATAACACTCCTGTGGCTGTGAAATCCTGTAAAGAGAACCTGGCCCCAGAGCACAAGAGTAAGTTCCTGATGGAGGCCAGGTTAGTACATACACACACACACACACACACACACACACACACACACACACACACACACACACACACACACACACACACCTCTCTGTACTCCTTGCTGTCCAGGATCCTGAAGCAGTACGACCATCCTAACATTGTGAAGCTGATAGGGGTGTGCACTCAGAAACAGCCCATCTACATCATTATGGAGCTTGTTCAAGGTAAATATGATCATGATAGACAACACCTTTATATCTCAACAGCTTCAAGATTTATTGTTCCATTACTGGATCCCCACTTTGTTCCATCATCATCATCACTCTCTATATGTATGTGTGTGTGTGTGTGTGTGTGTGTGTATGCATTTCATAAGGTGGTGATTTTCTCTCCTTCCTGCGGCATGAGGGTCACAGTCTGAAGCCGAAGGTGTTGGTCAAAATGACAGAAAATGTAGCAGCTGGCATGGAGTACCTGGAGAGCAAGAAGTGTATCCACAGGTTGGTCAGTCAGTCTGTCAGTGTTTGTATAGCCCCCTTTGTGGGCACGATACAGTTTACAGCACTCTGTCTCATCACTAAATCAAGAACAGGTAAGATTGCGACTTTACATGTTCTGAGTCACATACACTTGCATCAAGGAGTTGACCATTTATACAAAATGGTTTTGCAATTAGAGGTGACCAGTGGCGGAAGGTAACTAAGTACATTTACCCATTGTACCTAAGTATAATTTTGAGGTACTTGTTCTTTATATAATTATAATAATTAGTGTTTACACTTAAACTCTGCTAAATTACATTTACATTTATTTGAAGGCTTTAGTGGCTGTACTGGTTATTTTGCAGATTCAAATTATTAATTCAAAACATAGTCAACATAGACAACATCAAAGTGATATGCACCTAAATGAAAGCCTTCAAAAAATGTACATGTATTTCAGAATATCTTAGTATTTGGTGTGCCCCCCCCTTTTGCTTTAATGACAGTATGCACTCAAGGTGGCATGGACTCCACAAGTTTGTGCAAAACCTGATGACCCATGTTATCCCCACACGATCCACAAAGCTGCCCAGAGCTTCTTGTGATGTCACACAGTGCTTGGCTTTCTCAGTCTTCAAGTAAAAGTATCAAGTATCAGTAGAAGTTCAATTGGGTTGAGGTCAGGTGACTGTGAAGGAAAGTCCTTGACAGTCAGGACTCCTTGGTTTTCTCTGGTCTGTTTGGGGTCATTATCCTGCTGCAGTATGAGTCCCTCTCTACAAAGATGCAAACTAGAGGGTACAGCATATCTATGAAGAATGGAGTGGCACTTCTCCTCGGTCAGGGTGTAGTCAATTTGGTGCAGGTGTTCAACCCCAGACTAGGCAAAACATCCCCACACTTAAATATTCCCAACAACGTGTTTCACTGTTGGTTTGATACACTGCAGTGTCATTCTCTCTCCTTACACACGGGGTGGCTCTAAAGCCACCATGAATTTAAGGAAACACATAAAACACAGTGCACTATGTTACACAAACGATGGTGCCAGGGAAAATGAATTTGTTGCATATTATAACATATTGATTTTACATTCTGTACTATGTAGTTTCTAAGTGTGTACAAGCGTGGATCAAGCTGCAGCAGACTGATCTCTAGCCTTCATGATACATGATAAAAACCTCATTCACTTCACCTAACTGTTAACCAAACTGCACTTTCCCAGCAGCACGTTCACATACATTGATGTAGCAGTCAAACAGTCAATTGAAAATGAGGGAAAAAGAGTTTCCTTAAATAATCGATAGCTGTGGTGTTCTTGAAGGTGAAACTAGAAACCTACAGTGTTTTTCACTTAAATTAAAAGGCAGAACAACTATGAATTCAAGAACGAATTCATTACATTCATTTTTGCTGAAGTGACTTACAAGAAGTGTGATCAAACTCAAAATGAACAAGCTAAATGTCATCCAAAATTAGAACTACCCCAAAAAAACATCAGCAAGTTTTCAGAGACCCACAGTGCAAGTGCTGGGTTTTCTTTCTCTCTCTCTCTCTTTTGAAAAGAAATAATGTGGTGTTAGGATGTAGTGTGAAAAAATAGGTTTTCAGGCTGTGGCAGAAGATGGGTAGTGACTACTGTTTTTACCCCAGTCGGAGCTCATTCCACAAAAAAAGAGTATTGACCGTACTAGTAATATAACTCAGGATCAAATGTTAAAATGCAAAGATACAGAGAGTATATATGAATATCACGATTATCTGTTTATTAATTGCTGACTTCTCCACTATTTGTATATCAACTCTCATACATTAAAAGTGCTGTACTAAAAACACATTCAAAATATTAAATGATTGAAAGTTTGCAAAGAAACACTTTAAAATACAATAAAACAGAGCAGAAAGTAAAAAAAATTAAATGAACAAAGCTACAAATGTTCAAATACAATCAAACCTTTGAAAAGACAGTTACAAAAATTGCAGTTCAGATATTGATGGACAGGTTATTTCACAGTTTTGGTCTAGAGCAAGAAAGGGCTGCCTCTGTATATTTCTCTGTAGCGCTTGATTACCTAATAGTCAACTTAACATGGAGGTGCTAAACCATTCAGAGCCTTGTACACTCACTAGGTATATGATTTTAAAATCTGTAAGCTGTAAAAGAGACAGAAATCCAGTGCAAGGATGCTGAACTGGCTGTGATCTCTGTTCTTTTTTTTTATTCTTCATTTTTCATTTTTAACAAGGCGACCCTGACTGTAGCTACACAAACAACTCACAGTTTTAAAGATCAAATATGGGGTTTTGTTAGCAGCCTACAAACAATGCATGTACTGAAAGAAAAATGAGAAAAAGCTGGGATCAAAAATACTGAAAAAAAAAGTGAAATTCAACATCATTTTTATGGTGAAAATAGAGTAAATTAAAATAGGTCTTTATGCATGATTTAAGGCATCTGTTGTTGGGTGGGAGCGAAAAGGGAGCTTAGGGTGAGGCATCCGTTGAGGTTGTCGTAGAGAAGACATGAGGTTGTGACATCCGGCTCATTGCAGGGGCGCTGTACAATTTGCCCAGCGGGTACAGATCACAGCAGGCTGCTGGTAGCTGCTCAGCCTGTAACGCTGCATGCCTAACTGCCTCACATGCAACACCAGAGACATGACAAGAACACTTGTTTCCCCACTCCTTTTATAGGGCTGTCTGTTCTATTGCTGTTTCTCTTTTTTTCCCCCATACAAAGCACAATATTTTTGTGTCACTTTCTCCATTTTTCCTCTTTATAAATCCCTCTTAAATCCTTTTTCCTCTTCTCTTTTTTTTAAGGGACTTGGCAGCAAGAAACTGTCTGGTTGCAGACCACAGTGTGGTGAAGATCAGTGACTTTGGGATGTCCCGTCAGCAAGATGATGGTGTCTACTCTGCAGAGGGCGGCCTCAGACAGATCCCTGTCAAATGGACGGCTCCTGAAGCCCTGAACTACGGTAAGACACAATTTCCTCTGCCCTGCAGTCACAGCTAGACACACTTCTCCTGTTTCTGTCTGCTAAACAGTCAGTTAATAACTGACAAAGACCTGTGTCTGTGCCTTTGCCATTGCTGCCCCCTGCTGGTGTTTTCAGGTCGCTATACCACAGAGAGTGACGTCTGGAGCTTTGGTGTCTTACTGTGGGAGACCTTCTCCATGGGAATGACGCCCTACACGAGCATGACCAACCAACAGACACGAGACGAAGTGGAGAGAGGTACAAGCTCATATCAGGCATATAAAAGTGTCAACGTGTTTGTGTTCATCTATTGTGTTTGATTCTGACACTGAGGCCTTTTCTGAATTCTGCATTTCAGAAAATGTGCACAGTGTGCTAAGATGATCTCAGTACCTGTTTTGACTGTCTGTGATGTGTTTCAGGATACCGTATGCCTGCTCCTCACAGCTGCCCTGTGGAAATCTCCAGGATTATGACCAGCTGCTGGCAGTACGACGCCAAAAACAGACCGTCTTTCAAGAAACTTCGAGCTGAGCTCAGCGCTATATACAACAAAATTACATAATGCAAGCCTGTTGATAGGACATGTAGATTTTTTTTCCTGTCAGTTTGATTGGTTGTTTGGTAGTGTGCTTATTTTTCCTTCAGAAAGAGTTTTGAAATCCAGCATATATACCAGTTGGTGGCAGCATTCTTGTTTCTTCTTGTCTCTTCTTGCCCCGATTGTCTGTTTTGCGTTGCTCCTCCTACCAAGAACAGAAGGTTGTCTTCAACATGTCTGTGTTCTTTGAGACAGAACAAATTTGTGCTAACATAAACACACATGCTGTGCTAGGTTATTAGCATAACTAGTGAAACATAACACCTATATCTGTCTCAAAGAAACCACAGAGATGTTTTAAACTGAGACATCCTCCTGAGGACTGCAGAGGCTGCCAACACTGACATTAAGACAATAAGGTTTGAGTTGAGAGTTGAGTTTAGGCCATTTCTGTCGGGGACTTTAGTTATTGAAATATTAGTATTGACTTACTTTAGTTCTGTAAGTCAGTAGCCTGTGGGATTCCAGGAAGGTGACACATGACTACCTTTGATGCCAAAAAATGATCTAAGATAAAAGGACAGGCCTTTTTGCACAGGAATTTCAATTAAAGCTTCAACAATCAATATGTGTACCTCAGCAACAGAAAAAATTACTATTTGTAATGCGAAAGGTGCCATTCATAGTGACAAACCCACCGAAAACTCTGCATTTCCTCTTGGCTCGACAGCGTTTCAGAGTATTTAAGTTCATTGCTTTAGTTTAAAACCCATAACTTTACTGTTTTGGTTCACTCTTACTGCTTTCATTTCCAGATGCAGCAGGCAGCTTCTTTTTTTTCATCATTATACAGATTTAATTGACACCTGCCTGGCACGGACACCTTTTCTTTTTAATGGCCAAGGCACAACACTATTTGAGTCAACATCCTGTGTGAAAAGGAGTCAGAACCTTTTTTTTTTTTTTTAACTTTAAAAAAATAAAAAAAAATAAAAAAAAATATATTTTTGAGGCATTAAAGGAAGACACATCCCTTCTGGTAACCTTATCCAGCAATTTACATAACATTTCTAATGTATTCGGTTTGCTTATTATTAATATGGAAAAGCATGACAACCAATTTTATATAATATGTTAATATGTTAGACTGACATAAATGTTTAGTTTTTTGACAATGATGTCAGAATCGCTGACTCTTGATAGAATATTTATGACGACTAAATTCAGCAAAGAAAGATTATCTTCAAAACTAAGTTAATTTTACACTGAAGTTGACAAAATTAAAACTGTAGGACATTATGGTATAATAGTTCAGCTGTTACTGCTATACATTAACATTGAAGTTTCTTGTTGTTTCTGGTTAAGGAAACAATTACAATTGTGTTGTTTAAATAAAAAAAAATATAATATATTCTTTGACACATGATCTAAATGATGATGATTTTTTGTACTCTTGACTCAGTTCGCAGCCCACACAGCCTGGTGGAGGCTCCTGACTATTATGTGTTTGTGTGAATGACGTCTGAGCACGTGGTGAGGATGTATTTATATTAACTCCACACTCCGCGCTCATAGCAGTGTAGCAGTATCTGTATGGGATAACTCAATGGATATTGGATTTTCTGATTGGACCAAATTCAACCTCAGCCGTCATCATCCTAACTTTATGCAAGCTAATATGCTAAATGCCACGAGCTGAATATTGACACTTGACATGAGACTGTCAACATGCCACTTAAACATGATATCACATTGAAATGCCACAGGTGGCCTATATGCTAACTACAGGCATACGAATGCTCAACTGATGTTAAATTGAAATGGATGTTAACATGTTAACAATAGACCTGTTGACATTCAGTTCAAAGCTGAGCTGCACAATTAGACTGATGAAACCTGACAAGTTAAGATGAGGGTAGGTCCACACTTCATCTACACCAAGTCTGTGATTCACAACCAAAAACCTTTTTGAAAATGGTGTAGAGTTAAATCATAATATGCTGGCAGAACGTTTTAGTGTGGATGAAGAAAACAATGTTGAAGAATGAAGAACAATGAAGAATCAACATCTACTTTTCTGTGATCATTCTGTGAGATCATTGAATCAATAACCACAGGCAGATGTGATGATGCAAACTGGCAAACTAACATGATCAGCTGGTTAGCCTAGCGAGTAGAAACAGGTAGAAACAGCTGGTCTGGCTCTGTCAGATTGTAATAAAATCCACCTGCAGACACCTTTAAAGCTCACTGATCAACAGGCTATATCTAATTTCTTTAATCCATGACTGAAATGTAAAAAAGTTACGGTTTACCGGGGGTTATGTATTTGACTGTTTCCTGGTTGGGACCTGCTGGGGTCCTGTAGCTTGTTGCTTGACAACAGGTATAGATATTTAGCTGTTTGCCTCATGTTAATACATTTTATTGTGGTAAAGAAGATCTTTACCAAAACAACTTGACAGTTTAAAGCACTTGTAGTCTTGTGAAATGTTTTCCCTGCTGTATGGTGACTACCACAGCTCTTACCTACTCTTACTGTATATCGACCGGCTGGACTAGAGATAGCCGAACATCATTCAGTTCAAGTTTTTCAGGACTCTGAGAAGAGAACAGAAGCCCATCAAATCGGATGCATCAGATTCACCCGGAGTTCCAGACATTTTGTTGAGACAAGGCAAGTGACATTGTTGAGTGACACTGACATGACACCTCATGGTGGCAGCGTGGGTGTGTGGTGTCATGGAGAGGTTACACAGAGTTGTTACACAGATCTCTGCAGACAATGCTATAGATGTTGCTGTCTGGCCCTGAATATCCTTGGCTCAGTGTCAGAATATCGGGGATTATATAATTGTTGTTCTCACTTGGTCTCTATAATTACACCAAACTTGTTCTTTTTTTTTTTCACTAGGAAACCTCACGTTTCCCATAACAACAGAAGGATGATGGGGTTTACCGCTCCAGCGCCTCCTCCTCAACTCTTGTGGAATTTAGGCTCTTGCTCTGAGCACAGTGGGTTTGGAGAGTGCAATTTGCTGATTGCAAAGGTAAAACTGTTGGCACGGCAACGCTGTTGCTCAACTTCTGTATCATCACTTAACGCTTACATGATTAAGGTTTTAAGACTAGTGAAACTACTAAATGGACTGATCACCAAGTATTGCTTTAAAATTGAATGTATCAGAACAGAAGTGAAACTTGAAATCCAAAAATATCAGATGACCAACTCAGGTGGGATGAGTCAAACACACATCCTGTAGACACCTAGTAATAAGAAAGGTGTGGCAGCTGTCATCATTACCCATCTGACTGGAGGAATGTATGATTAATTTATTTTAGCTCCTCGAACACACTGCTCCACCATGTTGTACTTGAAACCACCTCACCGGTTGAGCACGTTCTGTAACTCTTAGTTGTCACATGAGAGTCTTGTGATGCTGGAGCCTGCATTTCATAAAAATAAACACCAATACAGTGCATTGGAGTCCAAAAAAAACGAAAAATTAATGTAGAAGATTACATAAAGAGCTCATACCTCTCTAAAAAAACAAAAACAATTTTGCTCTAGTTTGAGACAATCTGACAGATAAATTGGTTAATTGGAAAAATTAGAAATTTATACCCATTTAATGTTTATTTTAGGTCTGATTTTGTTTCCTTACATTGCTTCAGTTGACAGTTGTGACTGCATTATTTTTATTCTACCTGCATGTGCATTGTTGATTTAATCAGAGGTTCTTAAATATCTCGTTTGTTGATGAGTTTATGTGACAATGTGTATGAAGCAGCTTTGTCAGACTGGGACACAATGTTTCCCTGTCAAGTGACATAAGTGGTTCAGAGAGAGACATCTCATCAGTTTTTTAAGCATTAATACAGCATTTCAAAAATAAGAAATGCCCCACAGATTTGTTTCATCCAGATTTTCATCTGGCAATGTCAGTGATGATTTATTTCTGAAAAAATATATATTTCCATAACATTTTTCTTAAGTTATAAAATGCTGTACAAGGAACGGAGAAAAAAGATAAATGCATAATAACAAAACCCACAAGTAAAATGGTCAAACACAAGGATGATAAAAAGATGTTAATCCACAAACTTTCACAAAATGTGACTTGTGAAATTTCAGAGGGCTTCATGAATATCTCAAAAAAGATCAAATGGATCAATGGATGAGTCAATTACAAGCTATAGTTGTCGCTCTTGTGTGCCGTGCATTTATTTCACACACGTCTTGTACACACAGATACAGTGACAGGGACCAGACAAGATGAGGAAAGATAAATCTGTATTGCTGCTGCTTCTATTTCTAGGGCCTTTGTGGGCTTTATTTGAAAACTCTTGCAAATGTGCACTGCAAAAAATAAGCACAATTTATGACTAAATGTAAAACTTTGAGGTTGTTTATTATGGGATATGGAAATAGAAGGTTTAATTGTATTTATTTACTTATATTATTGAAAAAGTAATGTTACTTACTTATTTACTATATATTATATTCATTGTCCATTTCATTATTGCTTATATTCATAGACATGCCAGACGTGCCATCTATAAAATGAAATAAGGTTCAAAAGAGCAGCAGCAGCATGATGATGCTGTCCACTGCAGTTTGCAGGAGAAAACAACAGCAGGAGCTCGATAGCTAGCCAATCAGAGCTTTTGTTAGTACTTTGTAAGGTTGGACCTAATTTCATTTTTAGGTGGCACACAGTTAAATCACAAAATGGTAACCGACTGTTATTGTTAAAGAAAAAGACAAATGGATTGTGAGACACGATGGGCAAGATACATTATTAAATGGAAGAAGTCCATAAATATAGGTCTGGAATCTGGAATTACTGAATGAAAATGAATACCCTTACATAAACGCATGTGGGTTCAGCTGAACCTGTTGAAAAACATGTTCGCTCATTGGCTCTGTTCAGGTTTCCTTCGGGCTGATTAGCCTTGAAGCCTGTAATCTTCTTCATACCATCCTTTGCATTGTTTTGCTGTTTACCAGCCTCCTCCTGTGAGAGTCTTTTGCTTTACCTAAGTCTCACTTTCAAGACCCTCTGCACGCTCTTCAGTAGGTCTCTGTCCCCGTCCCTGAAGGCTTTCCTCTTCCTGGTCAGCAGCTCCCTCAGGTCACTGGTGATCCACGAAGAGATCCAGAAATATTGCACTGACCTGGTGGGGATGGTGTTGTCCACAAAAAAGCTTATGTACTTTTGTTATGTTGTCCTTCATGGAGTTTTTGTCGTCTCTATGGGGCTCATAGAGTACATTCCAGTCTGTGGCCTCAAAACATCTCTGCAGAGTTTCATTAGCGTTCATGTGTATACCTGAAAAGTGTGTCAGAGGTATAGCTTAGAGGTATTAATGGTGATACAAATTAGGCCAGCTGGGGATCCTCAAACAGCTTCTCACATCCTGACTGAAAAAAAAAATAAAGAATAGAAACCTGAACTCAGGCAATAAATCACCTCAGATGGAATTAACTCTTCAATCCTACAGTCCTGCCAGTAGAAAGGTCGACACATTTGCAGCCAAACATTGCTCAAACGCACAGACCTTCAGTTTGCCTTCTAGTAGAGATCTCAAAGTTCACAAAAATACCGGATATATAAGGCTAAATTGTGGGCAAAGGGTATTAAGTGATACACATTTACATTTGATGGAATGATATGAGTATTGAGTTTGAAAATTTTGGTTGGTTTCTGTGGAGAGCTGTAATAAGATGTTAAAGAATAAGCATATCATGTCAGACATGGGATTTTACTGTGTAAAATTTCAATAAAATATGCCACCCACTTAATCATGATCCCATATGAGTATATAAGAATCCTAGTTGCTGCATTTTGTCCACATTGTAACAAAAGTTGCAACTTAATCAAGAAATATCAAGAAAATTATACCACATAAATGAATTCCTTGTATATGCATCAGTGTTTGTAAACATGCACTATTATAAACTCCTGAAGTTGATTTTTTTGAAATAGTAATTCTTTGTAACAGTTGTTCAAACTTAGACTTTCCACCAAATATTAATTTGGTTTTAGTTATTTATTTCAGTACAACAATCTACAGTTTACAGCAAACAATTTCAAACAAACATTTACAGAAAATTTCTATGAAAAAAATTACAATTCACAAAATTATAAAATGTAATTGAAATGAAGTTTGTTAGTGTAGAAACACCCAAGAATAAAAGATGAAAACTGTGATTACACTGTTGTAATGTAGTAAAATGTGTTGACTAAGTCACCTGTATGGCTGACTGAGGCACATGAGGTCGTGTGACACCTCCAGACCAATTTGCATGTACGCAAACTTGGAGTCGCATGGTGAAACATGTGAGGGACAAAGATGCTGTTTGACAAAGTAAAAGTTCTGTCTCCTCTGCTGATTGTAACACTGTGGCTGAGGGTTATCTGAGTGTCAAATCATCCTCACGAGTGTGCAGTAGTTTTCTGTCACCAAGAAACTGCCGACTGCCTGACGCTGTCATATCTCTGGCATCTGACTCTGTGTGCTGTTATGAACTGTACTTGCAGAGTTCTAGGAAATGCTTTTCTAGTTAGTCACACTCCACAGACGGATTATATGAAAGTGGCAAACACTTAACATGCATTTTATTTCTGTGAACACATCTTAAGAAAACAATGATTTTATGTGCTCTGCAGTAAAGATCTATTTCACATAATTGGCTTGCCTTTTGTATCCGCATAGATTGCACAATAGAAAATTATAGAGCTGAATGATGAGAAGCTAATTGATTCCAAAGAAAACAGGTTTTCAGTCATACTAGAAGGAAGCAATTATTTGATGCCTTTTCACTTTTCAAGCTTTGAAAGTTGTTAAGTCAAATGTATTCATGAAGCTCATTTAACAACAACAGCTTTGATGTACAACCAAAATAGAAAAAACCCCCCCAAAAAACCCCCAAAAAACCCCAAAACCAGTTTAAAAGACAATAGAATAAAAAATACATTAAGACCATAGCAACAATAACAATGATGGCATATTTTATAGGAATGAACCCAAAGGGGTGAGGATTGTCCCCAGAATAGTACCCTGAGGAACTCCACAATGGAGAGGCGCTGAGGAGGATACAGAGTCACCACAGCTGAGAGAAAAACTTGTTTAAAAAGTTTTAAAGTGCAAATTCAGAGATCAGACTAGGACATGTATATATAATAAAGATTGCAATTGTATTAAATAAAACTTTCTCTGAAACATTTTTTTTAAAGAAACATTTTGGTTTTTTGTCTAAAATTGTAGAGGACTGAGGTGTGCGGATTGGATTTCAGTCAGTGGTTGCACAACTGTATACTTAAAATTTGCTGGTACAACACCTGAAGCGAGACTGCTATTCATGATTATTTGGATGTTTGGTCCAACAGTCTCAAAAATCTCTTTACAAAGGCGAGAGTTTGGATATGTTTTCATATGACCAAAAATTTCCCTTAAAAGAGACAGACTCAAACTAGCTAAAAACAGAGCAGGTGACAGTAAAGGACGAGGTCATAGGAAAGGCTGATCATCACAATCTTGTCAACAAAAAAGTGGAGGAATTCTTCAGAGGTTTCTGAGGAGACAACAACACATGCAGATTCGGGAGGAGGGTGTTTAAAAACAGTCGTTTGTGATAATTACAATAAAACAATATCTGAAAAATATTTGATAATATTTGTATTATTTTTTACACCGTGTACAGTTCAAATTAAGGCTGTTTGTGCGTCATTTTTCCTTTTTCAGTCCTTTTCTGTGGTTTCTACACTCGAACTGTAAGCGATGTCAGACGGCAGGCCTGACTGGATGCCACAGTTACTGTATTTTTCAAGACAATTCCTACATGAGCAAAGAAAAAGGAAGAAAGCTGAAAAGCTTTGTTGTTTGAATAGCTGCAATGCACTGATCTGTGTCTCACTTACCTGTAGATTGACAGGAGATCATAATATCTCCAGCGGCATTGTTCCAGGGCTCTGTGTGGCCAAGGCAGAGCATACCACACCATGTGACAGAGAACATTGCTGAAATGCCTTAAAGCTGATAAGATATGAAGCCTCCATACTGCCCCCCTGTCACATGTTTAACTCCAGGTCTGAAATATGTTAAGGTGACATTGTATCATTTCAGCATCTATTAAGTTGAGTGATCAACATTTCACTTCACGTCTATTGGTGCCAACTATTGTGCAGTTTCCTTCGTGAAAATAATTTCTATTCTATGTATTTATCTTAGAAAGAGTGTGATCATTCCCTGCAGTGATTTCTGCAGCGTTAATTATGCAATTCTACTAATTGTTCCCTTAAAGGCAGAACTTTTTGTTTGAGGGTACACTTCCTGTGACAGTGTTTTAACCTTACCTAACACTCTTCCTCCTCTGTGTGCCACCCTGAGAAGTCGGCGTGTGCTTTAAAATTAAATTATTCAGCCTTTGTTGGTTGAACTGGTTTCATCTGGTAGACAGTTTGTAACCAGCGATTAGACCTTTGTTTTAAGGGATACATTTTGCTTTGCATCTTACATATAAAGATCACATGATGTTTTAACAAAAGCTATAGGTTAGCACATGTTCAAACTGAGCTTGGAAGAACTGGTTTCAGGTACTACAAACTGCAAAATGGACTCAGACCTAAAGGCATCTCTGATTTAACTGTACGATGCAAAGCATCCAGACCCTCTGTAAGCTCATTTAAATCAGGGCTTAAAACATTTTTGTTTGCTTTTCAATAAATCAACTTTTTAAAATCTTTTTAACTCTTTTTAATTATTAACTATTTATTTGCTTTGTGTTGCCTTTGTTTCTGTTTTCATTGTCATGTAAATACAGTTTTAATGTCTTCTTAATGTTTTATTTTGAATGTATTTTTATGCCTGTGTAAAGCACCTTGCATTGCCTTGTGTCTGAATATTGCTATATACATAAACTTTCCCTGCCTTGTGCTGCAAAAAAATGGAACTTAAATCTTTCTTTTCACTTATGGATTTTACAGTAAAGGACTCCAGTATACTTAATTATTTGCAGTTCCAGTAGTAATTGTTTTTCTTAATATAAAACTAATGTAACTTTTTTGTGTGAATTTTATGTGTATGTGCCTGTATTTAAACTGTTTATGTTTATTTCTTGTAGACGAGTCTCTCTTGAAAAAGAGGTTACAATCTCAATGAGACAAAAAACAAACATAATTTAGTGAATCTGTAGACTCAGTGGTTTGATTCGATTGGGTTAATTTGATTCAGGTGAGTTAGTTGTATTATTCAAATGCCATTACTGTGTAGCTGAAACACCAGCCAACAGTCAGTACAACCTAACACAGTGAAAACATCCCGTAAAGCCAAGGCAACAACTCCAGCTGTCCTAAAATGCATGCCAAATATGTTTTATATGTTTTTTAAGCTAAAAAATATTCAATAAATAAATCAATAAATGAAAATTGACTGTCCTTACTAAAATCCTTGTATTCTGTCTCTTACATCTTTCAGGGATCTCAAGCCTGTTTTTTGTTTTTGGAGACCCATTGCTGTGGGCACAGTAATACAATGCACATGATAATGGCAAATATGTACAAATTAAATTAAAGTTTGTATTAAAGTTGAATTGGAATAAATGCTGTAAATCATAGTTTGACTCTTGAGCACATCCTGTGATATTATCAAAGAGGCGAATCAACAATACATATGTTACATAATGAGTTTGCTGAGTGTGTTGAAGAAGGAAAACAGATATCATCTGGAATGTTCTTTGTGTGACAGTGACACAAGAGAGCACCAAACACAACATATGATGAATCCTTAAACTGGAATCTCTATTGTGAGATAATCATCAAGATTGGAAAATAAAACAGGAACACAAAGTACACATGATTTGTAAGTGAAGGACACAAATAAGGAACGAGCATGTGATACTGAGTGGACAATGCCTTGTGGTTTATTTTATATTATAGACAGGCTTAGTTTAGTTACTTTTATGTAACAACTCTTAACAACTGTAATAACTCTTTGCAGCTATTATATGCAGTGCTTCAGAGGTGTCTTCGCACAAATTTGTTCATATTGAACCATCAGTCATTTTGGCTCATACTGATATTTATTTTCTGTCACTGTCTGATATCACGACGTCTCTTGTCTTCAGGCAGAGGTGGACAGGAAACAATGGAGAGGCTCAGTGGTTATTTGCAGAATAAATCTATGGCTCCACTTTAAAACTGGAAATGTACATTCATGCTCAAGAAACAGATCCTTTTTTAAACGTTATAAAATAATATAAAAAGATAAGTTGCTGTTATATAGTTGTCCAATTCTTTCAAAAACACTGCCATGTCTTCTAAGTTACCACACATAAATTCAGAATGCAGCACTCGTGATGGCTTGCAAGCCTGACTGACAGGTGTGTTCACTCAAGAGCAGTTCATTACTCTCACAGAGTACATAGCTGAATACTCCAAATCATTTTCGAGCACAGGACCAACTGAACAGTCGTAGCAAGAGATTATCTCAACAGTTATTCCAGGTGCTGGATTCTGGAGCAGCATATAGTTACCGTTACACTGAGGCCTGATACCTACTGTGTTTTCTGATTGTGCTGACCGCCTGGCAAATGTGAACATTTTGTTTTAACTGCTAGAAGTTGCCATATCACAAAAATAATTCCATATCAAAGTCATGCCCACTGCACTTGCTGTACTGTGTCATTCCCATCGCATATTTCGCAGCATTTATTTTATTTCCTGCTGTGCTATCTGCTGTAGGAGGAATTTTCCATTTTTTGTAGTTTGGTCTGGTTATGATAACAGGCTTACAAGTAAGGAGTGGTTTACATGCTTACAGGTAAGGTGTCCCCACCCCTTGAGTGTGAAAGGGTGAAATGGGGCCCACACCTCTCTAAAGCCTCTATAAATACCTGCTGAGATACTGCTGCCAATGACAGCAGAGAGAGAGAGGGAGAACCCAGCTGAGGAGTGATCAGAGCATCATCAGCAGAGATCATCAACATGGGAAGCTGTTGTGAGTGCATGAAGAATTTTTTCGGCCGGCAAAAGAACACCAATGTGCGTGTTAGTCTGCCGGCTGTCTGCTTCGTCTGGCAGATTGCTATGATCATACTGTTTGGAGTTTTCATCCGGTATGATGAGGAGTCGGATGCGCGTAAATGGATAGAGCACAAAAGGGATCACAACATCACTAGCGACATTGAAAATGACTTCTACTTCAGATATCCCAGTGAGTACAAAGATGGACACTGAGTTAAATACAAGTGTTATTTTGATCATCCTGTGTGTTTCAAAAGAAATATTTATGACTAGTCAGGGCTGTTGCTTGTATACATTCTTTCTCATTTTGTACTTCCGTACTTGATATTTTTCCACTCATGGCAAATGGATGACCATGAATTTCTAGCCATTTTTGAAATATTTATCTACAAAAAAGATCTATATCTCACAACTGGAACAGTTGTCCATATTGTATCTGCTTTACCCCATCTTAACTCTCCTGCATCTTTCTTGTTTTCTGTTCACTGCTAGACTTTGCCACATCATAAAATGATGTTGCATTGAAATATCAATGGTCACAAAACAGTATTAGATTTTTGATCACATTCCTGGGCTTACATGTGACAATATGGCAGCAACCGTATACTCAGTGTATTGCCCGTAAATACTTTAAGTAATTATTTGATTGCAATTTGCTTATTGATAAAATCTTAGCACCCAACTGGAAATGAAAGCATAAATGGGAAATCTATAATCAATTAGAAACCTTAAGTTATTATTTAAATTAACATAATTTAATTCATGTGAGTAGAAAACTGAATTTTTGTTTTCAACTGTTGCTCTATTTAATTATTCCACAAACTCACCTCATACCATTACACCTTGACACTCATCATTCTAATGTTTTATTGCCATCTCTCAAGGCTTCCAAGATGTCCACGTCATGATCTTTGTTGGATTCGGATACCTCATGACCTTCCTCAAACGCTACAGCTTCGGTGGTGTGGGCTTCAACTTCCTGATCGCCTCCTTTGGTCTGCAGTGGGCTCTTCTCATGCAAGGCTGGTTCCACTCCCTCGACCCAAACACTGGAAAAATCTACATCGGAGTTGAGAGGTGACTCTCTTCACTGCAAGCAAAATTAGATTTTTTATCATCAATAGCATCATCAATCATGTGCTTAATTGATGTAGGCAGGGATGCACACGTGTTATGTAACCCATACAAGAAACCACATTCTTTAAGAACTCTAGGTCTGGGCGTGGAGTGACAGAAGTGAGTTTACCTTCCCTTTGTAGTCTGCTCCTTTTTACTGCCTGAGGTCTGAGGTTATGCAATGTTAAATAAGTGGAGTAGTCTTTTGAGTACAGTGACTACAGCATACCACAAAACAATTCAGCAATTCAAACCAACCAACATTTTCAGGGGTAGGTGGGGGTCTGAGGTCTTGGGGCAATTGCCAGTTTTGTCCAGTCCAGCTTTACTTTGACTCCTCACAGTGATTTGTGCATCGTTTGTTGCTATTTGGTCATTTGGACCATGTTCTTGTCCTCATCCCCCCACAGTCTGATCAACGCAGACTTCTGCTGTGCCGGCTCTCTGATTGCCTACGGTGCCCTCCTGGGAAAAGTAAGCCCTGTCCAGCTGTTGGTTGTCACCTTATTTGGCATCACACTGTTTGCTGTGGAGGAATTCATCATCCTCAGTCTCCTACATGTAAGTCTCACCAAACATAATCATCCCACGGGGAACTTAATTATTAATTGTCCAAGGAGTGATAATTTTCCTTCAGATGTTGCAATTGCTGCTGTATGTATCTACCTATAACAGTTAAGTCTTAATGTTTCCACAGTGCAGAGATGCTGGTGGCTCCATGGTCATTCATGCCTTCGGAGGATACTATGGTTTGGCCATCTCCTGGGTGCTCTACCGACCAAACCTACACCAAAGCAAACGGCTCGATGGATCTGTCTACCACTCCGATTTGTTTGCCATGATTGGTGAGTAACCGGAGGTTTATATTTTACACTCTGTTTAACCTCACATGTTAGTATTTTCTTCTTATTTTCTTATCATCTGCCATATCTAAAATTCTAGATTCAGATGTGTTTGCTTGATTGTAAAAACCAGCTTGGGTTTAATTGATGTTCTCTCACCTCACAGGTACACTGTTCCTGTGGATGTTCTGGCCCAGTTTCAACTCAGCCATCACAGACCATGGTGATGGACAGCACAGAGCAGCCATTAACACCTACATCGCACTCGCATCCTCTGTGCTCACGACTGTGGCCATCTCCAGCATGTCTCAGAAGAGAGGAAAACTGGACATGGTAATGCTGTATTGCTAAAAAACACAGAAAAAAAGACCCAGAAAAACATGAGCACATGACAGTTACTCAATAACTCAAAAACTAGTTATGGAACGTTCATGTATTTCTCAATCTCTCATGACTAACATGCCCTTTTACCTGACAGGTGCATATCCAGAATGCCACTCTGGCTGGTGGTGTTGCCATGGGAACAGCAGCAGAGTTCATGATCACTCCTTATGGTTCACTCATTGTGGGTTTCTGCAGTGGCATCATCTCCACCTTTGGCTACTTGTTTGTCTCGGTGAGCCTGCAGTATTTCACCTTCTAAAATTCTGATCTTGAAGTCTGTGCTGTGGCGCTGTCACTGCAGAAAAGTAAATGAGGAAGGGGAGAAAAAAGGTGGCATAAATATGAATCAAGCAACATGAAGGAGGCAGAATGAAAAGGAGTCTAACTGAAACAAGTTGTAGTTGTTTTCCAGGAAAATAACAGTGTTACAAGAGCTGATGACTCAGTTTAAAAGCGTTCACTGTCCACTTGAATTTGGACTTATGACTTCAGTGTTGTTAAGTTCACGGCTCTGGCCTGGTTACAGACATCTAATTAACGTATAACTGGTTTTCTCATTCTCAGCCCTTCTTAGAGAAATATCTCAAGCTCCAGGATACCTGTGGTGTCCACAACCTGCATGCTTTGCCTGGGATGCTTGGTGGCTTCGTAGGTGCCATCGTTGCTGCAGCTGCCACTGAATCTGTCTACAGTGCAGAGGGGTAAGTGACACAAACACACATACAGCTTGAAATTCAGAAAGCCATACCTTGCCTGTTTACCGACTCCAACATAACAAATGGAAACTGTCACCCACGCGACTTTGTCTTAGTCTAATTGTTTGTTTTTTTTTAGTTTTTTTTTTACGGTTAAAGTACTTTCTGCTGTTTTAATTAATTGTAAATGAACTTGACCTTGCAAGGACTGTCTTAATTTTTTTTTTCTTCCTTTCTAGGTTGAGGAACACATTTGACTTTAAAGGCGATTTTGCAAACAGATCCGTAGGAACACAGGGAGGCTTCCAGGCTGCTGGCGCATGTGTGGCAATTGCATTTGGACTGGTTGGAGGTGCAATTGTTGGTGAGTTTGAAAAATGTGTTGTGTATCAGACTCAGCAAAACAGTAATGTTTCCCTATCAAGCGATCTGTTCCAGGGATTATTGTAAAGTGATCCAGAGACATGATCATTTTTATTTCTAGTTTTATTTCTGTTGAAAGGAAATGTCTCCTACCAAAATATTATAATATTTTGATAATATTAAATAAGAAAAAACATAACATAAGAATCAATGTCACAAAAAACAGTGTCAAAAAAAAAATTTTTATACTCCCCCAAACAAAAAAGACCGGAAAAAATTTATATGAAAGTGGCAACACTTAACACTGCATTTTATTTCTGTGCAACATCATCTTGAGGAAAAAGAGTGAGAGTTTTATGTGCTATCTGCAGTAAGAAGATTATTTCATCATAATTGGGCTGGCTTGCCTTTTTGTATCAGCGCATAATTGCACAATAGAAAATTTATAGAGCTGAATGATGAAAGCTAATATTCCAAAGAAAAAGGTTTTGCCCACAGTCATACTAAGAAGGCAAGCAATTAAGATTTGATGCCTTTTCACTTTTCAAGCTTTGAAAACTGTTAAGTTAAAATTGTATTCATGAAGCTCATTTAACAACGAACAGCTTTTGATGTACCAACCAAAATAGAAAAAACCGCCTCCCAAAAATAACCCCCAAAAAACCACAAAAACTCATTTAAATAGACATAGAATATAAAAATACATTAAGAACCATAGCAACAATAACAATGATGGGCATATTTTAGTAAGGAATGAACCCAAAGGGGTGAGGATTGTCCCCAGAATAGTACCCTGAGGAACTCCACATAATGGATGCAGGCCCTGAGGGAGGATACAGAGTCACCACAGGCTGAAGAAAAGACTTTCTGTTTAATTTAAAGTTTGTAAAGATGCAAATTTCAGAGATCAGCACTAGACATTGTTATATAAATAAAGATTGCAATTGTTATTAAAATAAACTTTCTCTGAAACATTTTTTTAAAAGAATACATTTTGGTTTTATGTCTAAAATTGTAGAGGACTGAGGTGTGCGGATTGGATTGCAGTCAGTGGTCTGCACAACTGTATACTTAAAAATTTTGCTGGTACAACACGACACCTGAAGCGAGACTGGCTATTCATGTATTTATTTGGATGTTTGTTGGTCCAACAGTCCTCAAAAATCTCTTAACAAAGGCGAGAGTCTTGGGAGTAATGTTTATATGACCTAAAAATTTTCCCTTAAAAGAGACAAGCTCAAACTAGCTAAAAACAAGTGAGCTCAGGTGAACAGTAAAAGGAACGAGGTCATAGGAAAGGCTGATCATCACAATATGGTCAACAAAAAAGTGGAAGGAATCTTCAGAGGTTTTCTGAGGACGACAACAACTCATGCAGATTCCGGGAGGAGGGTGTTTAAAAACAGTCGTTTGTGATAATACAATAAACAATATATCTGAAAAATATTTGATAATATTGTATTATTTTGTTACACCGTGTACAGTTCAAATTTAGGCTGTTCTGTGGTCAGTTTTTTCCTTTTATCTTTTTTCTGTGGTGTTCTACACTCGAACTGTAAGCGATGTCAGACGGCAGGCCTGACTGGATTGGCCAAGTTACTGTAGTTTTTCAGACAATATCTACATGAGCAAAGAAAAAAGCGAAAAAGCTGAAAAGCTTTCGTTGTTTGAATAGCAGTGCAAAATGCACTGGATCCTGTGTCTCACTTACCTGTAGATAGACAGGAGATCATAAATATCTCCAGCGGCATTGTTCCAGGCTCTGGTGTTGGCCTGAAGCAAGCATAGACTCATAGGAAATGCACCTTTAAGAGCTGATAAGATATGAAGCCTGCCCATACTCTGCCCCGCTGTCAGCATGTTTAACTCCAGGTCTGAAATAATGTAAGTGTGACATTGGTAATCGATTTCAGCATCTATTTAAGTTGAGTGGATCAACATTTATCACTTCAACGTCTATTGGTGCGCCAACTTATGTGGTGCATTTCCTTCGTGAAAAATAATTTCTATCTATGTATTTATCTTAGAAAGAGTGTGATCATTCCCTGCAGTGATTTCTGCAGCGTTATTATGCAATTCTACTAATTGTGTCTCCTTAAAGGCAGAACTTTTTGTTGAGGGTACACTTCCTGTGACAGTGTTTTAACCTTACCTAACCACTCTTCCTCTCTGTGTGCCACCCTGAGAAGTCGGCCGTGTGCTTAAAATTAAATTATTCAGCCTTGTTTGGTTGAACACTGGTTTCATCTGGTAAGACAGTTTGTAACCAGCGATTAGACCTTTGTTTTTAAGGGATACATTTTGCTTTGCATCTTACATATAAAGA
This sequence comes from Seriola dumerili, assembly GCF_002260705.1. Lineage (NCBI taxonomy): Eukaryota > Metazoa > Chordata > Actinopteri > Carangiformes > Carangidae > Seriola > Seriola dumerili. Next base: position 1,583,482 of record NW_019174258.1, read on the forward strand.
TCATCATGGAGTTTTAACAAAAGCTATAGGTTTTAGCACATGTTCAAACTGAGCTTGGAAGAATGGTTCAGGTATCTACAGAACTCAAAATGGACTGACTCAGACCAAAAGGATTCTGATTTACGTACTGTCATGCAAAGCATCACGAGAGACACTTCATATTTAAATCAGGGCTTAAAACATTTTGTTTGCTTTTCAATAAATCAACTTTTTAAATACCTTTTTATACTCTTTTTATATTATTAACTATTTATTTGCTTTGTGTTGCCTTTGGTTTGGTTTATATTTGATTATAGTACAAGTCATTTAATTGTCTTCTTAATGTTTATTTTTGAATGTATTTTTATGCCGTGTGAGATGCTCTTGTTTGTAATAGACCTTGCATTGCTTGTTGTCCTAATATTGCTATACTACATAGAAACTTTCCTCTTGTGCTGACATGAAAGAATGGAACTAAAATCTTTTTTATTCACTTATGGAATTTTACAGTAAAGGACTCCAGTATATCTTAATTATTTGCAGTTCCAGTAGTAATTGTTTTTCTTAATATAAAACTAATGTAACTTTTTTTGGTGAATTTATTATTTATTGCCTTGTATTATAACTGTTTAGTGTATTTTCTTGGTAGACGAGTCCTTCTCTTGAAAAGAGGTTACAATCTCAATGGAACAAAAAACAACATAATTTAGTGAAATCTGTAGATCAGTGGTTTGATTCGATTGGGTAATTTGATAGGGTGAGTTAGTTGTATTATTCAATGCATTACTTGTTAGCTGAAACACCAGCAAACAGTCAGTATACAACCTAACACAGTGAAAACATGCCGTAAAGCAAGCGAACAACTCCAGCTGTCCTAAAATCGAATGCCAAATATGTTTTATATGTTTTTTAAGCTAAAAAATATTCAATAAATAATATATATAATGAAAAATGACTGTCCTTACTAAAATCCTTGTATTCTGTCTCTTACATCTTTCAGGATCTCAAGCCTGTTTTTTGTTTTTGGAGAGCCCATTGCTGTGGGCACAGTAATACAATGCACTGATATGGCAAATATGTACAAATTAAATTAAAGATTGTATTAAAGTTGAATTGGAATAATGCTGTAAATCATAGTTTGACTCTTGAGCACATCCTGTGATATTATCAAAGGAGGGCGAATCAACAATACAATATGTTACATAATGAGTTTGCTGAGTGTGTTGAAAGAAAGGAAAACAGATATCATCTGGAAGTTCTTGTGTGACAGTGACACAAGAGGAGCACCAAACACAACATATGATGAATCCTTAAAACTGGAATCTCTATGTGAGAATAATCATCAAGATTGGAAAATAAAACAGGAACAAAAGTACACATGATTTGTAAGTGAAGGACACAAATAAAGAACGAGCATGTGATACTGAGTGGACAATGCCTTGTGGTTTATTTTATATTTTATAGACAGGCTTAGTTTAGTTACTTTATATGTAACAACTCTTAACAACTGTAAATAACTCTTTGCAGCTATTATATGCAGTGCTTCAGAGGTGTCTTCGCACAAATTTGTTCATTATTGAACCATCAGTCTATTTTGGCTCATACTATATTTATTTTCTGTCACTGTCTGATATCACGACGTCTCTTGTCTTCAGCAGAGGTGGACGAAGGAAACAATTGGGAGAGGCTCAGTGGTTATTTGAGAATAAATCTATGGCTCCATTTAAAAACTGGAAATGTACAATTCATGCTCAAGAAACAAGATTCCTTTTTTAAACGTATATAAAATAATATAAAAAGATAAGTTGCTGTTTATATAGTTGTCCAATTCTTTCAAAAACACTGCCATGTCTTCTAAGTTACCACACATAAATTCAGAATGCAGCACTGCGATGGCTTGCAAGCCTGACTGACAGGTGTGTTCACTCAAGAGGCAGTTCATTACTCTCCACAGAGTACATTAGCTGAAATACTCCAAAATCATTTTTCGTGATCAGCACAGGCAATATGAACAGTCGTAGCAAGAGATTATCTCAACAGTTATTCCAGGTGCTGGATTCTGGAGCAGCATATAGTTACCGTTACACTGAGGCCTGATACCTACTGTGTTTTCTGATTGTGCTGACCGCCTGGCAAATGTGAACATTTTGTTTTAACTGCTAGAAGTTGCCATATCACAAAAATAATTCCATATCAAAGTCATTGCCCACTGCACTTGCTGTACTGTGGTCATTCCCATCGCATATTTGCAAGCATTTATTTATTTCCTGCTGTGCTATCTGCTGTAGGAGAATTTTCCATTTTTTGTAGTTTGGTCTGGTTATGATAACAGGCTTACAAGATAAGGAGTGGTTTACATGCTTACAGTAAGGTGTCCCCACCCCTTGAGTGTGTAAAGGGTGAAATGCCACACCTCTCTAAAAGCCTCTATAAATACCTGCTGAGATACTGCTGCCAATGAACAGCAGAGTAGAGAGATGGGAGAACCCAGCTGAGGAGTGATCAGAGCAGCATCATCAGCAGAGATCATCAACATGGGAAGCTGTTGTGAGTGCTATGAAGAAATTTTTTCGGCCGGCAAAGAACACCAATGTGGTGTTAGTCTGCCGGCTGTCTGCTTCGTCTGGCAAGATTGCTATGATCATAACTGTTTGGAGTTTTCATACCGTGTATGATGAGGAGTCGGATGCGCGTAAAGGGATAGAGCACAAAAAGGATCACAACATCACTAGCGACATTGAAAAATGACTTCTACTTCAGATATCCCAGTGAGTACAAAGATGGAACTGAGTTAAATACAAGTGTTATTTTGATCATCCTGTGTGTTCAAAAGAAATATTTATGACTAGTCAGGCTCGTTGCTTTGTATACATTCTTTCTCATTTTGTACTTCCGCTACTTGATATTTTTCCACTCATGGCAATGGATGACCATGAATTTCTAGCCATTTTTAATATATTTATCTACAAAAAAGATCTATATCTCACAACTGGGAACAGTTGTCCATATTGTTCTGCTTTTACCCCATCTTAACTCTCCTGCATCTTTCTTGTTCTATCCATTGCTAGACTTTGCCACATCATAAAATGATGTTGCATTGAATATCAATGGTCACAAAACAGTATTAGATTTTTGATCACATTCCTGGGCTTAACATGTGACAATATGGCAGCAACCGTATACTCAGTGTATTGCCCCGTAAATACTTTAAGTAATTATTTGATGCAATTTACTTATTGGATAAAACTTAGCAACCCAACTGGAAATGAAAGCATAAATGGGAAATCTATAATCAATTAGAAACCTTAAGTTATTATTGGAATGTAACACTTGAAAGAGTGGAGTGTGAGTTTCATGTATATATATATATATTAGTGTTCAATATAATCTTGATGAGAGTATGTATTAATTATTGTCTCAAGCACACACAATGACTGCATCATACGCCGATTACAAATTAACGTCAATTTCAGATTTCTGACACTATTTTTATATGCTCCAGTTCAGATAAGTGTGAGAGATGGTTCCACGCGTACCATCATTCTATGTCGGATATTCGAATACTGATCACGATGCACGTTCCTCCGCTAAAGTGTGGCGTTTTCGGTGGCGTGGAGTGGGCCATTCAAATACCTGAATTGTTACGGAGAGTTTTGCACGGTGCCTCCTTTGGTCGCACAGTGGGCTCTATCTTAAATTATAAAGGCTGGGTTCAAGTACATCCTCCTCCGCATCGAGACAAACGACTGGAGGAGAGAGCTCACTACATCGAGTCTCACTCCACTTTACATTCGTGTTCTAGTCAACTGGCAGTAGCAAAATTATAGATTTTTTTATCATTCAATACATCATCAAGTCGATTGTTGAGGCTGTTGTAATTGAGAGATATAAGAGGAGAGCTTATGTGTGGCTTAATGTGAGAGACACTTCTTAGAAGAAACCACGTTTTTGAAGCTATATACTCAGGGTCTCGGGCGTGGAGAGTGCGGAGAGAGAATTGGCAGGTTTGGAGTAAAATTCACTTTTGTTTATGCTGGCGTGTCCTTTCTCTCACACTGCCCAGCTGAAGAAACGTGCTATGCTCTCAGGCAATGGCTTCATATATAGGCATGGAGGTAGTAGCCTTTTCCTGAGTTATATATATCACTTGGGAGAGCTAGAGATATCCTATATCTATAATCAACTCTTGGTCAATTACGAGGAGCGCGACAACACGAAATTTTCAAGGGGTAGGTGGGGTCTGAGGTCGTTGGGGTACAATTGCCAGTTTTGGTCCAGTCCAGCTTTACTGTGACGTCCTCACAGTGAGTTTGTGGAGTCGTATTGTTTGCTTATATTTGGTCAATCTTGGACATGTTGTTCTTAGTGTTCATATGCCGACCCACACTCTCGGAGATCATAATGCAGACTACTGAACTTGTGGCCTGCGGTCTCTGATTGCCTGAGCTGTAGTGCCGGACTCCATGGGAAAGAATATATACAGAGCGTGTAATGCGTCGCTCTCACCAGGCATGTGGCTTTGACTATGGCTGTTGTGCATTTGGCTATCAACGAGAGATGCACGCTGGGTGGTGAGTGGGAGATTCATCATCCCTCCGAGAGTGCTCTGTCGCTACATAGGTATAGTGCTCAGCAGAGAGCATTATATATATTATCCAAAATGCGAGCACCACACAGTATATTAACTTATCAAGTTGTCCAAGGAGTATGATACTGATTCCGCTTGAGGAATCCATTAACCTTGCTCTGCTTCTGTTAATCACATGAGCATAGTAATCGAGGTTAATTTTTGTAGCGTAGCTGTGAGAGTGTGTATCCATCACTCACAGGAGATTAGTGCCTCTGAGATCAGAGCATGCAAAATCACTGGTCGACCTGTCGGAATTCTGAGCGGGTATGGTCTTCGCTGGTGACCGATGACCCTGCATATAGGCACAGAGAGACCAAACCATGAAGGCAAGACGGCTATGATGGATACTGTCGATTTCGGTACCACAGTGAAGTGGGACCCGGTGAGTGTGTATGGTCATTAGTGCTCCGAGTGCATGTGGCTTGAGATAGAGAGTAGGTTATATATGCACTCACACTCTCTAGTAAAGTTACAGTGTGCTTCTTATTTGTGTGAGTGAGGGAGAACTGGCCGATTAGTTCTCTAAATTCTTAACACTCTCGAATGTTCATGCGTGCTTAGAGCTTGGGCTCTCCCACGTTCTAGCGCGTTACACAGACTATACAGGGTGAGCAAAGGCTGGTTACTGTGGATGTTCTGGCCCAGTTTCAACTCAGCCATCACAGACCATGGTGGAATGGACAGCACAGAGCAGCCATAATGACCTACAGTCTCACTCGGCATCCCAACTGATGCTCGACGACCTGTGGCCAGTGCAATCGCACATGCTCTCAGAAGAGAGAAAACTGGACATGGTAATGCTGTTTATTCCTAAAAAACACAGAAAAAAAAGGACCCAAAAAACATGAGCACATGACGGTTACTCAATAACTCTTCAAAAACTAGTTATGGAACGTTCATCGTAATTTCTCAATCTCTCACTAACATCCCTTATTCACTGACAGGTGCATAGTAGAATGCCACCTGGCTGGTGGTGTTGCCATGGGAACAGCAGCAAGTTCTATGATCACTCCTTATGGTTCACTCTATTGTGGGTTTCTGCATGGCATCATCTCCACCTTTGGCTACTTGTTTGTCTCGGTGAGCCTGCAGTATTTGCACCTTCTTAAAATTCTGATCTTGAAGTCTGTGCTGTGGCGCTGTCACTGCAGAAAAGTAAAATGAGGAAGGGAAGAAAAAAGGTGGCGAATAAATATGAATAAGCAACTATGATAAGGAGGCAGAATGAAAAGGAGTCATAACTGAAAAGTTGTAGTTGTTTTCCAGGAAAATAACAGTGTTACAAGAGCTGATGAACTCAGTTTAAAAGCGTTCACTGTCCACTTGAATTTGGACTTATGACTTCAGTGTTGTTAAGTTCACGGGCTCTGGCCTGGTTACAGACTCTAATTAACGTATACACTGGTTTTCTCATTCTCAGCCCTTCTTAGAGAAATATCTCAAGCTCCAGGATACCTGTGGTGTCCACAACCTGCATGCTTTGCCTGGGATGCTTGGTGGCTTCGTAGGTTGCCATCGTTGCTGCAGCTCGCCACTGAATCTGTTACAGTGCAGAGGGGTAAGTGACACAAACACACATACAGCTTGAAATTCAGAAAGCCATTACCTTGCCTGTTTACCGACTCCAACATAAACAAATGGAAACTGTCACCCACGCGACTTTGTCTTAGTCTAATTGTTTGTTTTTTTTTTAGTTTTTTTTTTAACGGTTAAAGTACTTTCTGCTGTTTTAAATTAATTGTAAATGAACTTGACCTTGCAAGGACTGTCTTAATTTTTTTTTTCTTCCTTTCTAGGTTTGAGGAACACATTTGACTTTAAGAGCGATTTTGCAAACAGATCCGTAGGAAACGACAGGAGGCGTTCCAGGCTGCTGGCGCATGTGTGGCAATTGCATTTGGGACTGGTTGGAAGGTGCAATTGTTGGTAGTTTGAAAATGTGTTGTGTATCCAGACTCAGGCAAAACAGTACAGTGTTCCCTATCAACGATCTTTT
>NW_019174258.1:1590111-1597244 GCF_002260705.1 Seriola dumerili
TCCAGGGATTATTGTAAAGTGATCCAGAGACATGATCATTTTTATTTCTAGTTTTATTTCTGTTGAAAGGAAATGTCTCCTACCAAAATATTATAATATTTTGATAATATTAAATAAGAAAAAACATAACATAAGAATCAATGTCACAAAAAACAGTGTCAAAAAAAAAAAAAAAAAAAAAACTAAGCCAAAAAGCTGCCGAGTTGCAGGGAAAGTAGTCAAAATCTCCCCGTCCTGAGTAACAGCATTGAATAATGGCCATTTGAATATAAAATGTCATCACTTCATCATTTTTCCTACTAGTCTTAATTAGCATATGAATTCCTGAGTCATGGCGGAGACATAAAAAATAGTTTAAAAGAGAACAGTTACATCATACATCAAGAAGGAGGTATTGAAATTGAGACTAATGTTGCTTAATGCCTGTTTCTCTCCTCAAAGGTTTAATCCTGAGGTTCCCTATCTGGGGCGACCCCGCTGATGACAACTGCTTTGATGATGAAGTTTACTGGGAGGTGAGAGAGCTTTTAGACGGTGTTCTTTCCCTTTAACTTGAAAGGAAACATATTCTGTTGTTTCAAGTAAAAATATTGCACTCTGAAATCGCTCAGAAGTCAGTGAGCTTCTGGCTTGACCTGATCCCCATGTGTTGGTTTCAGGTTCCTGAGGATGAGGAGACCATCCCTCCTGTGTTGGAGTACAACAACCACATGATCCACAAGCACCAAGACATGTAAGGTCACTCACACTCACACACATCCTCATTTATTCTTCCCTCTCATTCATTTCTCATTAACTGTCATTTTCCTCTTTTCGTGCAACAGATCTGAGTCGAACTTCTCCGTGGAGCAAAGTTAGAGCCACACATCAGGAGATCAACCCCCTCATATCACTTTGAACTTGATACAGCTGTGAAACACACTTAATCAAAGAAGGAGCCACCCTCAAAAAGGATACTTCTGCAAAAGAGGAACAATATTTATGACATGCACACCTATTACATTTGTCTGGCACTTTTTTCTATCATTGGAAGTTCAAGGTTATGACGACACTACACAAAATGGGGACCAGATATCTCATTAATGGAGAAATAATTCTGAATAAAAAGTTTTACTCTTAAAAGAAAATTTTAACCTGCATTTACTTTCTATTTCGGAAGAAACTAAATATAATCTGCAGATGCTTAATAACTGGAAAATGTCAATGACAATCTGTTTATGCTGTGCAAGATAATTATAATGTGCAGAAGAACTGAGAGTTATTTTCATGAGTTTGGAAATGCATCACTGTTGACATCAGTGAGTAAATTCCTCTTTTTGAAGGACTATACAAAGCTATGAATTCTTTCATGTAATGTACCTTTTAATTGTTGAGTATTGTCTTTGATAATGCTTGCTATTTTATTTCTTCTAAAGAGTCTGTTGGAGCACAATTTATTGTGTTGTGTATAAAAGGCATATAGGAATCAAAGTTATTTGTGCTGCCAAATGAGGCAGTTTTTAGATTCTATATCAAAGTTATGTCTGTCAAATTATGTATAGGTCTTTGTAAGTTGTATGTACAAATGATTCTACTTTATTTTGCATAAATGACTTGTTCTTGAGATGGACTGTTTGACTAGCTATAGGAACTATGATGATATTGTCAGCAATGGTTTATTTGCTGTAGTGAATGTTACCTCCAGTACACTATATGTGATGGTATGTGACAATCTGCTTGTTGTATTATTGACGTATTATAGTTTCAGTATAGAATAGTTAACAAATTCTTTGATCATATGTAACTAAAATTAAATAATAAAGTTATATTATCTTTAAACTGTTTTTCCTCACATTTTTGTGCGACATATGAAGATGCCTATAATGAAAATCCTCTGTGTATACAAGGAACATGCATAAAAAGCAGTTTTATAACTTTGTATATTCATGAAAATTGTAAATATTTGCTATGTTGCTATACTGCCCTAATATGTGCCATGGTGAATGAAAGCACAATATGAGTGAAACAACTGATCATGGTCAATTTAAATAATGAACTAATTCAAAATCAATAAACACAAAATCATTGGACACAAGACACTGCCCTGACAAAGAAAATCCTAAAAGAGAAAGACATCAAAATACCAAGTTCATTGCATGGATGGGAAGCTGTATGTCTGGCTTGATGGATGGATAGAGCAGACAGAATGGACCGATGAGCTGTGTAGAAAAGAATGAAAACTTGACAGATTGTGCACTACTGGAATGAAATACATTTTTGACATAACTTGTATGCTTGTCCGTCTTAGATTCAAATTCAGTCACTCAGATTGTGTCTGTTGCCCTGTGAACAAGTGTAAGTGCCTTGTTTTGAAGTTTTGAACTTAAATGATTAAAATAAGATAATAATATAATAATAATAATAAGATAGGGCCTCAAGATTAGATAATAATACAAGTGCAAGCCTTCAGGCCCTTTGCATTTCACCTAAAGTGAGCTTTAGTGCTGCGTGGTATTATTGTCAAAAATGTTAAATTTATGAAATTTCCATAAATTTTCCACATGGTGAATCTTTTCTTTTGAGGGTCTGGGGTCATTGCCCAGTTGGTAATCTATTTTTTAAACCACCCTTTGCTCCAACCTTAAGTTATAACATCTGTGCTCTGTGAAACATCATCTGAACATATTCACACCTACAAGTAATTTTCCACTTCACCTGACCCGCACAGCAACACCTGACCATGCAAATTCCATTGACATTCTTGCGGTGTGGCCACCTGTGTATTTTTAGGCCGCCATGTGATGCATCACATTCTTAGATAACCATCGAAGACCATATAAAGAGGCATGAGTGGAATATAAAGTGTTCCTAAGTAGTGAAGACTGACACAGCTTAATAAGGTGAACATGAACATTATTGACATTATGGGAACAGTCAGAAGCCAAAGCAGTTCTACACAGGGTCACTTTTCATGGCTGTTTGTCAAAAAAAAAAAAAAATCATCATGGCATCAAGAAGGTGACTCAGCAGGAAAACAAGTGCCCAGTGAAGGACATAAAAAAGTAAGCAGCTCACAAATTTGACCATTATTGGCAAGTATCTCACCACTGTGGCAGCAAAAGCAGTGAAAAGTACTTCTGACCCTGTGGCAAAAACACTCAAGATTCCTGTTCTAGCTTCTGCCATGTAAAAACAAATTGCTACCAGCACAATGACAAAAACAGTCAGGATCCCTGCAACTGTCATGGCGGAAACATTAGAGATGCCTACTGTTACCACAGTTAAAACCTAATTTTGCTACTGCTGGAGCAGAAGTTACAATCTTCTGCATTAAAGAGGTGGCAAGTCTGGAGAGTAACTCACTGAGCACATCAACAAGTAAGTGCCTTGCCTTTTGCTCCATGAAGTCTCAGGGTGGAAATGAGACCTTGGCAGAGATGCAGCACACCGGGCTCATGAGTCAATATTATAAATCAAACAATAAATTCTCTCACTCGCTTCCCCTGGTCTGCCATCGGACATTGCCCTTTGTTTGTGATCTGTGTTTCATACAGTCACTGCTTACACTTCTGACATGGTCACATAACTTATTTGTTACATTTTATTTTTAATTAAAACATTTTGTATTATTTAAGAACTCTGTGTGGGTGGTCTCACATGTTTATCACCAAGGGTGTAGGTGTGCATATGAATGGTAGGGACATTTCCCTATCAATATTTTGGGAGGACAGAATTGTCCCTACCAATATTGGATTGAACTTGTTCGCACTATGTTTGGAGTGCAGTCATATTAGATCATTCGAATGTGCCGTCAAAGAGGCTATGTCTCCAAGACAATGGATTTAGGCATGCTAGCATTTGACGTTTTTATGCCTTACTATACTTTTACTTTTTTATGCCTTACTATACTATTACTTTTTTATGCATTACTATACTATGGGTTTTTATGCCTTACTGTACTACAATGATATTATTATGCTTTACTACACTGTCGCATTTTTTGGACATAGGAAACTATGACATTATCTAGCTGTACTATGCTTCGACTTTTTATGCCATACTATACTATGACTTTCTTTGACATTATTATGCCATACTTTAGTCTAACGTCTTTATGCCTAACTATGTTAAGATGTTTTTAGACCTTAAATTTATGTGTCTTCGTGTTGGGTTTATACGGTAGTACAGTGGTTCAAACTCTCTCAAATTGTAAAAGGTTGTGGGTTCGAAGCCCGGGCAGGGGGCCCTTTAGGTGTTGAGTTTGCATGTTTTCCCTATGAATACATGGGTATTCTCTGGCTATCGCCAGTAATCCAAAGATGTCCAATTGATTATGATATTTTTATGCTGAATACACTATGACTTCTTATGCTATTACTATACTATGGTGTTTTTTTTTACATTTTTAAGCCTTACTATAATGTCATGTTTTTTGACGTACTAAACTATGACACTATCTAACTGTTCTATGCTACAACTTTTTATGCTATACTATACTATGACAATTTTTGATATTTTAATGCCATACCATAATATGATGTATTTGATAATATTATGCCTGTGTATACTATGACGTATTTGACATTTTCATGCCTTTCTATACTATGACATTTTTTAACGTTTTTATGCCTTAGTAAAGTATAACGTTTTTTGACATTTTTATGCCTTATTATATTATAACTTTTGAAGCCATTACTATTCTATGTTTTTTTGACATTTTTACGCTTTAGTATACTATGATGTTTTTTGATCTTATTATATTGTGACATTTTTTCGAAGTACTCAAATATCTAGCTGTACTGTTACGATTTTTTATGCCATAGTATTATGATGTTTTTTGACATTTTTGTGTCTTACTATACAATTACTTTTTTTTTTACATTATTATGCCTCAGTATAGAATGACATTTTTTGACATTTTTATGCCCTACTATAATATGACGTTTTTTTTACATTTTGATGCCATTACTATTCTATGACGTTTTTTGACTTTTCATGTCTTACTATACTATGATGTTTTTTGATTTTATTATGCCTTACTATACTAGGACATTTTTAAATCTTATCATTTTGTGACATTTTTTGACATTATCTAGCTGTTTTATGACATTTTTATGTCCTCCTATACTATGACGTTTTTTGAAATTATTATGCCTTACTTTACTGCATCATTTTTTTACATACTAAACATTTTTATTTTTGACATCCTAAACTATTACATTATCTAGCTGTACAATACTATGACTTTTTATGCCTTACTATACTATGGTGTTTTTTGACATTTCTATGCCTCACTATACTATGACATTTTTTTTACATTTTTATGCCTCACTATACTATGACTTTTTTTGACATTTTTATGTCTTACTATACAATGCCTTTTTTTTTACATTTTAATGCCTCAGTATAGAATGACATTTTTTGACATTTTTATGCCCTACTATACTATGATGTTTTTTGACATTTTTATACCATACTATACTATGATGTTTTTTTGATATTTTTACGCTATACTATACTATGATATTTTTTGACATTGTTATGCCATAATATACTATTACGTTTTTTGATATTTTTATGCCATACTATACTATGACCGTTTTGGGCATGTTTATGACATACTATACTATGATGTTTTTTGACAATTTTATGCCATACTATACTATGATATTTTTGGATATTTTTATGTCATACTATACTATGATGTTTTTTGACATTTTTATGCCATACTATACTATGACGTTTCTTGATATTTTTACGCCATAATATACTATGATGTTTTTTTTATATTTTTATGCCATACTATAATATGAAATTTTTTGACATTTTTATACCACACTATACTATGATGTTTTTTGACATTTTTATGCCGCACTATACTATGAGGACTTTTGACATTTTTATGCCATACTATACTATGACGTTTTTTGACATTTTTATGCCATACTATACTATGACGTTTTTTGACGTTTTTATGCCATGCTATACTATGACATTTTTTGAAATTTTTGCCCCATAATATACTATGCCGTTTTTTAAATATTTTTATGCCATACTATACTATGACACTTTCATACCCTATTTGATTATTTTATCGATTACACTTCCTCTTGCCTCAGGCAAGTAAGGCTGTGGGTTCAAATCCTGGTCATGGGGGTTTTTCTGTGTTGAGACATGCATGTTTTTCCTCTGCTTGTGGCTTTTCTGGCTACCTTCCACAATCCAAAGAATTAAGAATTACATTGACATTTTAAGGCATACTATACTATGATGTTTTTTGACATTTTTAAGCCATACTATACTATGATATTTTTTGACATTTTTATGCCATACTATACTATGACATTTTTTGACATTTTTATGCCATACTATACTATGATGTTTTTTGACATTTTTAAGCCATACTATACTATGATATTTTTTGACATTTTTATGCCACACTATCCTATGATGTTTTTTGACATTTTTATGCCACACTATACTATGACGACTTTTGACATTTTTATGCCATACTATACTATGATCTTTTTTGACATTTTTATTCCATACTATACTATGACGCTTTTTGAAATTTTTGCCCCATACTATTCTATCACGTTTTTTGACATTTTTATGCCATACTATACTATGACGTTTTTTGACATTTTTAAGCCATACTATACTATGATATTTTTTGACATTTTTATGCCACACTATCCTATGATGTTTTTTGACATTTTTATGCCACACTATACTATGACGACTTTTGACATTTTTATGCCATACTATACTATGATCTTTTTTGACATTTTTATTCCATACTATACTATGACGCTTTTTGAAATTTTTGCCCCATACTATTCTATCACGTTTTTTGACATTTTTATGCCATACTATACTATGACGTTTTTTGACATTTTTATGCCATACTATACTATGACGTTTTTTGACATTTTTATGCCACACTATTCTATGAAGTTTTTTGACATTTTTATGCCACACTATTCTATGATGTTTTTTGACATTTTTATGCCATACTATACTATGACGTTTTTTGACCTTTTTATGCCATACTATACTATGACATTTTTTGACATTTTTATGCCATACTATACTATGATGTTTTTTGACATTTTTAAGCCATACTATACTATGATATTTTTTGACATTTTTAT
>NW_019174258.1:1601426-1602787 GCF_002260705.1 Seriola dumerili
ATTTTTATGCCATACTATACTATGACACTTTCATACCCTATTTGATTATTTTATGCATTACACCTCCCTATGCCTTTGAACTGCATTAACATGGTGGTACAGTGGTTAGCACTCTTGCCTCAGGCAAATATGGCTGTGGGTTCAAATCCTGGTCATGGGGGTTTTTCTGTGTTGAGATATGCATGTTCTCCCTCTGCTTGTATGGCTTCTTTCTGGCTACCTTCCCAATCCAAAGAATTAAAAATTACATTGACATTTTAAGGCATACTATACTATGATGATTTTTGACATTTTTAAGCCATACTATACTATGATATTTTTTGACATTTTTATGCCACACTATACTATGATGTTTTTTGACATTTTTATGCCACACTATACTATGACGACTTTCGACATTTTAATGCCACACTATACTATGACGTTTTTTGACATTTTTATGCCATACTATACTATGACATTTTTGACGTTTTTATGCCATACTATAGTATGACGTTTTTTGACATTTTTATGCCATACTATACTATGACATTTTTGACGTTTTTATGCCATACTATAGTATGACGTTTTTTGACATTTTTATGCCATACTATACTATGACATTTTTGACGTTTTTATGCCATACTATAGTATGACGTTTTTTGACATTTTTATGCCGTACTATACTATGACACTTTCATACCCTATTTGATTATTTTATGGATTACACCTCCCTATGCCTTTGAACTGCATTAACATGGTGGTACAGTGGTTAGCACTCTTTCCTCAGGCAAATATGGCTGTGGGTTCAAATCCTGGTCATGGGGGTTTTTCTGTGTTGAGATATGCATGTTATCCCTCTGCTTGTGGCTTTTCTGGCTACCTTCCACAATCCAAAGAATTAAAAATTACATTGACATTTTAAGGCATACTATACTATGATGTTTTTTGACATTTTTATGCCATACTATACTATGATATTTTTTGACATTTTCATGCCACACAATACTATGATGTTTTTTGATATTTTAATGCTATACTATAGTATGATGTTTTTTGACGTTTTTATGCCTTACTATACTATGACGTTTTTCAACCTTTTTATGCCATACTATACTATGACGTTTTTATGCCTTACTATACTATCACGTTTTTTGACATTTCTATGCCATATGATACTATGTCGTTTTTTGACCTTTTTATGCCATACTATACTATGACATTTTTTGACATTTTCATGCCATACTATACTATGACGTTTTTTGACATTTTTATGCCATACTATACTATGACGTTTTTTGACGTTTTTATGCCATACTATACTATGATGTTTTTTGACATTTTTATGCCATACTATACTATGATGTTTTTTGACATTTTTA
>NW_019174258.1:1602848-1705348 GCF_002260705.1 Seriola dumerili
GTTTTTTGACATTTTTATGCCACACTATACTATGACGACTTTTGACATTTTAATGCCATGCTATACTATGACGTTTTTTGACGTTTTTATGCCATACTATACTATTACGTTTTTTGATATTTTTATGACTTACTATACTATGATGTTTTTTGATATTTTTATGCCATACTATACTATGACACTTTCATACCCTATTTGATTATTTTATGGATTACACCTCCCTATGCCTTTGAACTGCATTAACATGGTGGTACAGTGGTTAGCACTCTTGCCTCAGGCAAATAAGGCTGTTGGTTCAAATCCTGGTCATGGGGGTTTCTTTGTGTTGAGATATGCATGTTCTCCCTCTGCTTGTATGGCTTCATTCTGGCTACCTTCCACAATCCAAAGAATTAAAAATTACATTGACATTTTAAGGCACACTATACTATGATTTTTTTTTGACATTTTAAGCCATACTATACTATGATATTTTTTGACATTTTTATGCCACACTATACTATGATGTTTTTTGACATTTTTATGCCACACTATACTATGACGACTTTCGACATTTTAATGCCACACTATACTATGACGTTTTTTGACGTTTTTATGCCATACTATACTATTACACTTTCATACCCTATTTGATTATTTTTTGGATTACACTTCCCTATGACTTTGCACTGCATTAATATGGTGGTACAGTGGTTAGCACTCTTGCCTCAGGCAAATATGGCTGTGGGTTCAAATCCTGGTCATGGTGGTTTTTCTGTGTTGAGATATGCATGTTCTCCCTCTGTTTGTGGCTTTTCTGGCTACCTTCCACAATCCAAAGAATTAAAAATTAAATTGACATTTTAAGGCATACTATACTATGATGTTTTTTGACATTTTTATGCCATATTATACTATGATATTTTTTGACATTTTTATGCCACACTATACTATGATGTTTTTTGACATTTTAATGCCATACTATACTATGATGTTTTTTGACATTTTTATGCCATACTATACTATGATATTTTTGACGTTTCTATGCCATACTATTCTATTACGTTTTTTGACATTTTTATGCCTTACTATACTATGATATTTTTGACGTTTTTATGCCATACTATACTATGACATTTTTTGATGTTTTTATGCCATAGTATACTATTATGTTTTTTGACATTTTTATGCCATACTATACTATGACATTTTTTTGACATTTTAAGCCATACTATACTATGACATTTTTTGACGTTTTTATGCCATATTATAATATGACATTTTTTCACATTTTTATGCCATACTCTACTATGACGTTTTTTGACATTTTTATGCCATACTCTACTATGACGTTTTTTGACATTTTTATGCCATACTATACTATGACGTTTTTTTGACGTTTTTATGCCTTACTATACTATTACATTTTTTGATGTTTAAATGCCATACTATACTATGACGTTTTTTGACGTTTTTATACCGTACTATACTATTACATTTTTTGGACATTTTTATGCCATACTATACTATGATATTTTTTGACATTTTTATGCCATACTATACTATGACGGTTTTTGATATTTTTACCCCATAATATACTATGATGTTTTTTTATATTTTTATGCCATACTATACTATGATATTTTTTGACATTTTTACGCCATACAATACTATGACATTTTTTGACGTTTTTATGCCATACTATAATATGACATTTTTTCACATTTTTATGCCATACTCTACTATGACGTTTTTTGACATTTTTATGCCATACTATACTATGATGTTTTTTGACGTTTTTATGCCTTACTATACTAGATCATTTTGGACATGTTTATGACATACTATACTATGATGTTTTTTTATATTTTTATGCCATACTATACTATGATATTTTTTGATATTTTTATGCTTTACTATACTGTGATGTTTTTTGACATTTTTATGCCACACTATACTATGACGTTTTTTGACATTTTTATGCCATACTGTACTATCACATTTTTTGACATTTTTATGCGATACTATACTATGACGGTTTTTGTTGTTTTTATGCCATACTATACTATGACGTTTTTTGATGTTTTTATGCCATACTATACTATGATAGTTTTTGACATTTTAAGCAATACTATAATATGATGGTTTTTGATATTTTTAAGCCATACTGTACTATGATATTTTTTGACATTTTTATGCCACACTATACTATGATGTTTTTTGACATTTTTATGCCATACTATACTATGATGTTTTTTGAAAGTTTTGCCCCATAATATACTATGCCGTTTTTTTATATTTTTACGCCATACTGTACTATGATATTTTTTGATATTTTTACGCCATACTGTACTATGATATTTTTTGATATTTTTACGCCATACTGTACTATGACGTTTTTTTGACATTTTTATGCCATACTATACTATCACGTTTTTTGACATTTTTATGCCATACTATACTATGACATTTTTTTTGACGTTTTTATGCCTTACTATACTATGACATTTCTTGACATTTTTATGCCATAATATACTTTGATAGTTTTCACCATTTTACACGATACCCCACTATGAGAATTTTTGACATTTTAAGCCATACTATACTATGATGTTTTTTGATATTTTTACGCCATACTATACTATGATGTTTGTTTAATATTTCTATGCCATACTATACTATGATATTTTTTTTACATTTTTATGCCTTACTATACTGTGATTTTTTTTTTGACATTTTTAAACCATACTATATCATGATATTTTTGACATTTTCATACCATACTATACTATGATGTTTTTTGATATTTTTATGCCTTACTATACTATGACGTTTTTATGACTTTTTAAACCATACTATATCATGATATTTTTGACATTTTCATACCATACTATACTATGATGTTTTTTGATATTTTTATGCCTTACTATACTGTGATGTTCCTTGACATTTTTATGCCATATCATACTATGATATTTTTGATATTTTTGTGCCATACTATACTGTGACCTTTTTGGACATTTTTATGCCATACTATACTATGACCATTTTGGACATGTTTATTACATACTATACTATGATGTTTTTTAACAATTTTATGCCATACTATACTATGATATTTTTTTATATTTTTATGCCTTACTATACTATGATGATTTTTGACATTTTTATGGCATACTATACTATGATGATTTTTGACATTTTTATGGCATACTATACTATGATGATTTTTGACATTTTTATGGCATACTATACTATGATGATTTTTGACATTTTTATGGCATACTATACTATGATGATTTTTGACATTTTTATGGCATACTATACTATGATGATTTTTGACATTTTTATGGCATACTATACTATGATGATTTTTGACATTTTTATGGCATACTATACTATGACGTTTTTATGACTTTTTATGCCTTACTATACTGTGATGTTTTTTGACACTTTTATGCCACACTATACTATGATATTTTTGATATTTTTATGCCATACTATACTATTATGTTTTTTGACATTTTTATGCCATACTATACTATGATGATTTTTGACATTTTTATGCCATACTATACTATGAGAATTTTTGACATTCTAAGCCATACTATCCTATGATGTTTTTTGACATTTTTACGCCATATTGTACTATATTTTTTTGTGAAATTTTTACGCCATACTATACTATGATGTTTTTTTTATATTTTTACGCCATACTATACTATGATATTTTTTTTTACATTTTTATGCCACACTATACCATGACGACTTTTGACATTTTTATGCCATCTACACTGTGACGTTTTTTTGACATTTTTATGCCATACTATACTTTTAAGTTTTTTGACATTTTTATGCCATACTATACTATGATAATTTTTCACATTTTAAGCCATACTACACTATGACGTTTTTTTGACACTTTTATGCCATACTATACTATGATGTTTTTTGATATTTTAACGCCATACTATACTATTACGTTTATGGACATTTTTATGCCATCCTATACTATTATGTTTTTTGACGTTTTTATGCCATACTCTATTATCACTTTTGATGCCATTACTATTCTATGTTTTTTTTTTATTTTTATGCCATACTATACTATGATGTTTTTTTTACATTTTGATGCCATTACTATTCTATGACGTATTTTGACTATTCATGTCTTACTATACTATGATGTTTTTTGATTTTATCATGCCTTACTATAGTAGGACATTTTTAAGTGTTATCATACTGTGACAGTTTTTGCAGTCCTAAACTATGACATTATCTCGCTGTTTTATGACATTTTATGTCCTCCTATACAATGACGTTTTTGACATTTTTATGCCTTACCATTCATTGACTTTCTTTGAAATTATTATGCCTTACTATACTGCATCATTTTTTTTCACATACTAAACTTTTTTTATTTTTGACATCCTAAACTATTACATTATCTAGCTGTACAATAATATGACTTTTTATGCCTAACTATACTATGATGTTTTTTGACAATTTAATGCCTTAGTATACTATGACATTTTTTAAAATATTTTTATGTCTTTATATGTTAATAAACCATTTGGTTGACGGCATTAAAAAGCCAATCTCTTTCTTTTGGAGGGGAGGCGATGTTGTTGCGTCCCTACCAATGTCGAGACCAAACATGTGCCCTTGTTTGACACACAACCTGGCTAAAAAAATTGTGAAAATAGGTTTTGATATTCACAAGGTTTATAACTTGTTTTCATTTGATTTTTTCTTGTATTAACCTGAAGGTTCACTTTCTGCACATACAGTAATAATAATAATAATAATAATAATAATAATAATAATAATAATAATAATAATAATAATGAGAATAAGTTTATTACATATATTTTTATCAAATAAAACATTAAAGTTTATTAGTATAAAACTTTTCAAAACTAATGTTACAAAGTTAGAAACCAGGAGACAGGAATAAAATCAATAAGGCAGAAACCGGTAAAACCAGTGTTACAACCAATGACAGTAGTATTGTTTTTGTTTCAACAGTGAGGGAGGAAATGAAAACAAAGACTATCAAAACTTTTTGAAAAGCTACCGTTGAGCAGACTGTTATCATGTCACGAAACAGCCCTGCTCATCAATCACTATGTCAAACAGAAATAATTTGACCATTTGAAATATTTTTCTCTTGATTGTAATTTCTTCTTTACTCCACAAGGTGGAGCTATGAGGTAAGAAAATATATTGGTAAGTGCCGTTTTAGTTGATATTTCTCTGATGTTAAACTGGTTAAAGATCATAACCTTCAGTTCTAGTCCTCCTTAAATCAACACTTAGTGATATGTTCTTAAAGATGCGGAATAAATGTATATGACCATGTGATATGAAGAAAATTTAGAAAGAACAGTAGTCAGTGTTTTAGTTTGTCACAGGTTTTATAATTAGAGGAACAAACAGGATACACAATTGTACTTACATACTTTACTGTTCCTACTCCAGGGTAATAACAATAATATCCTTTGTTTTCTGTACATTTGCTTTATGTGGGGACTGACTTTTCACTCCAACCACAGACCAAAACAGCTTCCAGAAGAGCAAAATGCCATTTCTATTTTTTGATCTAATGAGGACATCTACTGGACATTACATCAATACTGACAGATATCTTTTGTATTTAATGATTTTATGAATTACTGACAAACAACACATAAGTCTAATTGCCATGTGATGTGTATGAGTATGAAAGTCAAAGGTGGAGGTCCAAAGGAGAAAAGACACACTAAAAAAGAAAACTGTATCAATTACATTTACATCAGATCTCTTGAATTCTGCTTCCAGAGCAGTTTCATGGGAATCTGACTGGCTCTTACTGTTACGTGGCCTGAGGGATTCAGGTATTCAGCTTTGAATATCTGTGACTCCCGATTAGTTCCTACAACTGATGAGCTCCTTGAATGAGTGGAGAAATATATTCCTCTCTTCAACAACAGTCTTCATTTTGACATGACTCAAGGTGAGAGTCTGGAGAGTCAAATAAGAGTTAAACTGGGACCAGTGGACGTCCACTGGGCATCTCGCCCCTTTGGGCCATCGAGCGCTTGCTTGTTGCCTCCAGGGCTCTGGTCTCTCTGCTCCTTTTATTCTGATGCTAATGAGGCCTGGACAGGGCAGTCAATAGGGTCATTTCCTGACCAATCACTGTGACATTAATGAACTCTGGGTGGACATATGCTTTGTGCTTGTCTTGTCAGGTTGGCTGGTGGCAGAAGCTTTATTGAGTGAAGAGGTCTCTAAAAAGGCCTGTTAACAAGTTAACTGTGAAGTTACCTGTTTAAACACTGTTTGGGTCACATCCTTCAGACTCTGTGTTATTAGTTCAGTGAAACAACATAATTTACATGGCATCATATTTATTTAATTGACCCCCACTTTTGTATTAGATACACTGCTTTCCTAAAGTTCAATGTTAATAACCTCATGTGTGTCCCAGGTTCCAAGGCCTCAGTCTCAAGGCCTCATCATAGGTCTATATTATGCAGCGTCCGTGTGTTTATGATGACATGATAATGGTATACTTACTATACCTTTCCCAGAAAGGGAGTTGCATATGTTTTGGTTTTTGGACAGCTACGACTTTGAGAGTTAAGAATGTGATAGTTTGATTATGATTTATGGTATTTATCAAATAAATTAAGACAAGATAATTTACTAAAAACCTTTTGCATGTTAGAAATTTTGCATGTTAGTTTTAAGTTTTGATTATAATCATACTAATTTCACTGTGTCTATAATGTTCTTCTGACGACTTGTTGGCAAAACAGCTCAAATTAAAAATCCCACCACAACCTTCTTGTCTGCAGAATTGTTCATTAATTATCATTTTTTCAAAGGTTGTCAGATGTTCCCCAGAACACAAAAATGTGGCAATATTTGAATGGCTCTTTTAGATGTTTACACAGCAAGGCTATGTCATGGTAGTGGGTTTATTAACAGTGACATAGACAGATGCTGCTTTTTGAGCATTTTTAAAGAAAGGTTTGCTAAAAAAAATTGTATTCATTAATATATTTATTTGGACTGACTGAATTCATGAAATCAAGAAAGAAGGTGTGGCAGGGATTCCAGTTATTTCAAACAAGACACTTTAAAATAGACATAATGAAAAGGGTATTCTCTGTCCATCCTCCAGCAATGTTAAGCAAAACCAGCTGCTTCTCAACAAACTTCTGGGGGAAAACAAGACAGGAACATTGACTGATTTGTAGCCTCTAATAAGAGCCAAAATCATTGAACCATTTCATCAAAACATCAGATTCAACAGAGTTTGACAGTGATGAAGGCTTGGAAGTGTCAAAATGTTAGTCTGTGTGTGTTGTTATTCAAATCAGTCTTGACTCAAATCCAGTCTTTTCAGAGACTGTAAAAGTCTTCTGAGATTTTTTTAAGGGAAGGATCCCAAAGGTGACGGACAGTGTCACTGTAACAGAGATGTTTCTAGACAGGCCTTGCTGGGACCTGATACTGGAGGAGAGTGGCTGCAGCTCCTCTTGTGAATCATATGACCCTGGGGAGAATGTTTGTGAAACCACTTGGTCTGCCATTGTCCTCCTGGGACTGGCCTCCTCTGAAAAGCTGCAGAGAGCCTGTAATCAGATTAAAGGTTGCTGGGAAGGGGAGGAGGGATTTTTGAGGAATAGCGAAGAGGTCGTGGAAGTTCTCTAATCAGTACCTGCCATTGAAGTGCAGAAGAGAGGCTAAATAACGCAGCAGGAGGGAAGGCGGGAGCCAAGCTGGAGGGACAAATTGGCCTGTTGTTGGAGGGGGATAATGGGACAATGAGGGAGGGGAGTATAATCAGTGAGTATAGAGTGGGAGAGAATAGGTGCAATGGGAAAAGGAGGAGACTGAAGAACTCCAAAGGCGGTGGCCTTGTCCCATCCTGCCCTGGCAATTATATCACCTTTGTGAGCTGATTGGAGCAGGCTGCAGAGTCCATCTGGGCTTATAGATGGACGTAACAACCTACATTTTCTCACTGTCCTCGCCAAGCGGTCTCACATGGCCACTGAGCAATATATCAGGGGCACTAGAGGTCTAAGTAAAACTCATCAGCACGCTCCTGAAAAGCTCCTGTCCTTCTAGCAGTCCATAAAGTGCCACATGACATTGACAATCATCAATTATTAGTCACATCTTTATGCTTTATGTTGTTCTTTTGTGAGGCAGTTTTCTAGTTCTCATGACAAAGAAGCAAAACAAAAAAAACAAAAATTTGTTATTAATGCAATGAGTTGTGTTGAGAGATGACCCTGTAACCAGTAAAATGACCCTCCTCACTGTCCAGAGCTTGTAATGCTCATGTCATATCACAAGACATCCAACTGAGTGCTGAGCTCCAGCACTCTCTTCTTAGGATCCTTTCTGTCTTTGTGATTACTCATCAAACATCCATTGCCTGAACACCAGGCATCACTAAAGGCCAATCACTTCTTTTTTTATTCAGTTGACAAGAGTCCATTTGTTGGGGTCAAGGGGGAAAGTCTTGGGGGAGAAGACCTCTCAGCCAGCACTAGTGAGGAGGAGAACCAGAGAAATCACTATTCATAGCAGGGGAGTGCTTTGATTCAGGCACAAAGGCCACTAGTTCCCTGCCTAGATTGAAAAAGAAGAAATCAGAGCTGCTTTAAAACATATACGAGGGATCCAAACTGAATGGTTTAGCTAATTCACTACTCCACCTGCCCCTAAATCCTAATTTGTGCATAGAAGATATTATTTGATTATTATTATCATTATTACTATAGAATAAAATAAAATAAACATTTTCTGCTTGTGTATTACAATACTCACATCTGATTTTTTTAAAGTTTTTTTTGGGGCAGTTTTTGCCTTTATTCATATAGGGACAGTGAGAGAGTGACAGGAAAGTTGGGGAGCAAGAGGGGAGGACATGCAGCAAAGGGCCATGGGTCAGAACCCATGGCCGCTGCGGTAAGGACTGAGCCAAGTGGTTCGCCCATACTGTCCAGTTATGTGTATTCCAAGTTTCACTTCACTTTTCACTTCCATCCTAGAATAACAATTGTCACATCAACATCTAAACTATACTTTTCAGCTAAATATGTTACACAGCACCAATTTCAGTGAGTCAAGAAAAATCTGGTGTTTTTTGTAATCACATTTCAACCCACAACCACAGCAATGAAAACAACATAATCTCTATGACAAGGGTCTGAAAAGCAGTTTTTCTGATCCCCAGAAGCATGAAAAGAGAATTATTGTGATGTATATCTGGGAGCCGAGAGATGGACTCAAGAAGCCTGTTTTATTGCACATATACTGTATGGACACCTTTTCAAAATGTATTGGGGAGAACTGCAAGCAGAATGTTATTACACAGACTGAAGCTGATGGCATAAGAGAGTGGCTGAACCTCTTCCCCCCAAGACCTGATCTGCATGAGCTCCTATCCCATGAGTCCCCTGCTGTGTTACTATCCAGATCCATCCTAAAAACACATGCTCACTCTAAATAAGATGAAAACTGATATGACACTGTCATCAATAATAACTGCAGAGGTACTGAGGGACATGGCAAGACTACAGACAGATAGCGATTATAAAATGGCCATAAAAAAAAGTGATCTCACATAAACTGAACCTATTTTGTCCTGTGGCCAGTATTTTGTTTGATTTAGCTTTTTTTAAAATTTGAATCCTCCAGAGCACCTTATCCCTGGACTTACTACAAGTGACCGGCTGAGCACTTGGCCTCTTAATTCTTCTTTACAGAACAACATTACCTTTAAAATTTTAAAATCAGAGTATGGCTGACTGCTGTATGTAAGTTAGGATAAAAATGGCCAATGGCATCTTGACATTAAATATTTACGCATGGATACATCAATAATTCCTCTCCTGAGTGATGGTCTCAAGTACTGGTCCTGCAGTATCTATCTTGTGCAAAGGAGAGCCTTGTAGGAGTTGGCCTTAGGAAGGAAGAGGCATTTAAAACCAAAAAATGTACTTTTGTGAAAGCAGAATTACTGATTTTAGAGTGTATACAAAAAAGGCTACTGGCTTACTTTTACAGTAATGCAAGTGGGAAAATAACTGTTCTACACTCCTTCGCATGACTATGTTTCAGGGACTGTACTAGTTGCACTAAAGCATCTCTGTACCAAAATCATCAGTGCTCCTAATGGGAAGACCTAAATTATTCATTCCTGAATGCCAGCTGTATGCCACCCTTTAAGAGCACATCGTAATTCTTGCAGGTGACTTATCCTCACAGAAGCCATCAACTCCAGCTACGTTAATGCTGATGAGACACACTGACAGAGAGGGGGCAGTAATCTCACAAATAAAAAGGAAGGAGGGAAAGTCATGGAGAAAAAAAAGGAGGGAAAGAGGGGGACAGGAAAGGAGGGGAGAGGAAGGATTCTCTTGGGAAGGGAGGGTGTTTGGGTGAAAAGCAACAGCATATGTATTGTTGGAGGCCCTGACTCGCCACCCTGGAGAGCTCCCTGTTCCCACGGTTTGCTCAACAAACAAACGCACACCCTCCCACCCTCCCCTCACACACACACACACGCACCACACCACACCACACCACACCACACACCACCACACCACACACCACCATGCACCCGCACGCAGTGGTGATGTCATTAATTACCATCAAAATGAGCATGACAGCAAGCAAGTGTGCGTGCCTCTGCCGGCGAGGTTTTGTGTGTGTGCGTGCGTGTGTGTGTGTGTGAGGGAGAGAGAGGGAGTTGTAGGGAGTGAGAAAGAAAGAGACCATTGTCCGTTCTGAAATAAAGAAATCTCCACTGAAGCATTGTAAATGGAAAAGGCATAAAAATGGACCAAATTCGGGAATCTTTGAGTGAGAGCTGGGCTGTCACATCTCGTCAGAGCCTCACAAAACCTGATGTGCACACATTGCCCTGCCCGGCTACAGAGACACACTGTGGCCCTGTGATTGTGTGCTCTCCTGATGAAATTCAGGCCTTTTTCCCTCCCAGCCTGAGAGGCTAAGGGCTCCTGTTTTTATGAACACTCTGTTTGTGTTTATATGTATGCACAATTGTATGTGTGAGATGTTGTGTGTATACTTTTTTTGATCAGTAACACTTTAGAAAAGGTCCTCATTACGGCAGGCATACTGTACTTAGGTAGACCCACTGGGTTAAAGATAATTTTACTGTGTAATGTAACATTTGGATCAGTTATTGTGCATGCAACCAGCCTGTTAGGAAAAGCTGCAGCATCTGTCTTGTAGTGGAAACTGTCAGTACACATTTTTTTTCTATGTTGTGATATCTCCCTCTTGGGTTCATCACCTCATGAAGTCTGACAGCTTTGGTAGCAAATGTGAGCCAATTCACCTGCTCTTGCTTGAACCACTTATTATTTTGCACATATTTATATAAATATGTTCATGTGCATGCGGATAGACTGTATACCTTATGCACTGTATTATAAATCTTTTATTGCACTCAGGTTTTAGATGATTTATGATTTGTCTTGAAGCTTTTCTGATTTCTCTGATGTTCACTTAAATGATGTGCTCCTGTTGTTGATGTTATTTGGTGTTTTTTGCCGTTGAAATGAGAAATAAACTTGAACTTGAAACAATATCGGCAATATAAGGTAACAAAGATCAGATTTATTAAATCTGAATGTGAACACAATCAAGTTTGCATGTAAACTATGAACCATAGCTGGTTTGCTTATCATATGATAAAAAAATAATAAATACCGGCATCTACAGCCAAGCTATCAGCTTTGTGACACTCTAGGTACAGCAATGCTATGAGCTAAATGCTTATATAAGCGCAAACATTCTGCTGTTTAGCAGGTATAATGTTTACCATGGTCATCATCATAGGTGAGCATCTTGTCTTTATAGTATTTTTATGTTTCAGTTAGTATGAAACATACAGTACAGCTAAGGATGATGGGAATGTGATTTGTTATTTAGTCATAAACAAAAGGATGGGAAAAGCTGAAATTCTGACCTGATGATGGTGCTATACGAAAAGTTAAGGGATCACCAAAGAGATAAAAATTCATCCCGAAGGGGAAAAAAATGTCTGTACCAAAGTTCAATCCAAACAATAGTTGAGACGACTTTTACTCAATAACAGACATGTGAATGAGCTGGTGGTGCTAGAGGAAAAGTCAGAGGATCACCAAAGTCAGTAGGATAAATTATCTCTCGCCCATGAATGTCTGTGTAAAATTACATGGCGATCCATCAAATAGTTCATGTTGAAAACATGAATACTTCCAGACTAAAGCACAGCGATGACCTCCGGTCGGCTTTTTGTCTGGTTTGGCTGGAACACAGCAGAGACGTGGCTTGGTTGTTAAGATGGCAGAGCAGAGAATGGGACAATTCAGCATTTCAGGTGTAAAACACAACTGTCCAAACTCTCAGCCTGCTACTAAACATCCTGCTGTACAGCTTGAGAGTCCAGCTCGCTGCAGAAACCCGTTATATTCTCTTACCTCATGAATTTACAAAGATTTAAACGGGATTAACAAAAAGATAAGATGACTGAATCAAAACTTGTTACAAACTGAAAGTTTGTAACAAATGATCAGAAAGAAACCATAGATGTATGTGTGTCAGTGTGTATGCAAATGTGTGTGTGTTTGTGACAGTGTGTGGTGTGTGTGTGTGTGTGACAGCTCTGCGTCCTGTAGTTTTTTGGCACGGCATGGATCATTGTATGGACCTTCATTAGAGATCATTAGGTTTTCTTGCATAGTGGGCCTCACTAAGCTGTGGTTGTGCAGTGAACCAGTCCGGGGACTGAGATTATTGTTGAATGTGCAGCCATGAATGCATGGGATTCCACCTCATCAAAGTTTGCACAGATAATTGCTACTATTTGATCTCCACTATCTGAGAAGAAACCGTGTTCATTAGAGGCTTTGATTGGACGTGAAGAGAAGAGAAACAAACGTGTGCTTTGTTGTCTTGTACAAATCTCTCCTCTCAGGGGGTTTATGTATCTGCAGAGATGGAGGGTTTTTTGTGTCCTAAACTTTGATGAGGTCCTTGTTTCAGGACCAATCCCATCTCTGTGTTTGGGAAAATATCCATGTGTGCCCCATCCTCCAAGCTCATCAGCCATCCCAGGGAAAAAAACCCCACAATGCACTGCATTGAAGATGTGAGTTTGACGGTTGAAAGTCCTTTACTTTGAGTGGTAATTTACATCTTATCTATTGTTTGCATGGTAAGCTCCTTGAGATGCGTCATCTTGTTTTTGAAAGGGTTTAAAAAAAAAAAGGTTACACAAGGATAAACATAAAAACATGACAAAAACCTAGCCCAAGTTTGTGCCTTTTATGTATTATTATTACACTTCAGTAACAGAGCAAAGCATAAGTTTTTCTGTTGGTGAAGTTTTAAAGCTTGTACATCAACACTCACTGTGGTGCTCTGCATCAAAAAAGAAAAGAAAAACAAGTTGAGAACCAACATCTTAAAATCAGTTATATTTGTCTATATTCATATTACCTGCCAATTATTTTGTATATTCATTCATAAAAATGTGTCCATATTTGCAGCAAACAGAATATTTTTTCATCTATAGATGGACAAAAGAGTCTTGGATCCGTGACATCAATAAGAGAGAAACAACCTGGTTCTGGGGGAAGATGCATGTAAAAATGTGAAGCTAGTTAAGCAGAACTTGCAAAATAATTTGCAGATAGTTGAATTGAACGTACATAAATGCTACTCTCTGTGTTGGTACTGCTTTTAACATATTAGCTAAATTAAGATTTTCAGTTTATTTAGACTGGGGATATCAGGAAAGCGCATGCAAACACAACTTCAAGCGGTGAAGCTGAATGATTGGTTGCATTGTCATTTGTGTGCATGTTCTTGTGCTTTTTGTGTGTGTTTGTGTGAAGAGGTAAATGCAGGTAAGAGCACAATAAAGCGAGGGAACACATTGAGCTTTATTTCCAGCAGGTGGTGCCACAGCGACAATGACACAGGCTGGTTATCTGTACTCACATGAAAGCACACATATAATTTATTGACTTAAATTTCTTCCTTTTTAGTGTACTTACTCAGGCTACACGGTATGGTGGGAATTACGATGAGTGCATCTTCCCTTTTCTACCTTTATATATTCAGAGAAGGTGATTGCTCTTCTCTCAATAATGCTCTTCATGCTCACATACATTTACATCTCTCTTACAGTCGAGACCTATCTTCAGACAACCTGCTTCTCTGAAATCATTGGTGACATATAATATTTGTGAGAATGAAATATTTCCAAACTGTAAATGTTATTGTAAACTGTAAATGTAAAAGATGCCTATTTTCTTTTCTTTTTTTTCCTCTTCCTTTCTCCACCTACCTCACTTCTTTTCCTTTCTTCATCACTGATTGGCTCTTGTTTTCACCCTTACCACCCCCCATTTACCTGATTAAGTTCACCTTATCACTCCAAGGATATTTAACAACTGCACTCCAACTAGACTAATCATTCTTTTTAACCTTTGCATGGGGTGGCAGTTCTGGTAAGGTGAGTGCATGTTACTCTTTAGTTCTTATACTATGTCCATGTTAATCTAACAGAACTTCGTATGTCTTTAAGAAGCCATTTAGAGAGACATTTATTGTGTTAAATTTAATCTCTATTTGTTTCCTTTCATATTCAACAGCCCATGTGTGTTCCTCCTTCACGTTCACAAATGTAATTCCTTTGAGATCTGAAAATTAACCTTTGGTCAGCAGATTTTAGCTTTATTTTCAATGCATTCTCACCTGGTGCATATGATGGTTAATATTTAATTCTGAATCTCCTAATTTACAGTAATGGGTGAAGAATTTAACCCTTAAAAAAAAATCACACTTGTTTGTTTTTCTGCCATTTAAAAACTGCATTCAACACAATGTAGAAGAAGATATTTTTAAATTGTATTGATATTATATTATTTTTTATTTTATATATACATTTTTATTTATATTTAAATTTATATTTAAATCACACTGTGAAAGCTGTAACATCTTTTTGTCTATGACAATAATAATAATAATAATAATAATAAAACAATAGATATGATACTCATGATGTTTTACAGTTGTTTATATTGGTTGACTGTCTTCAGTTTCAAGTATTTCAACTGAGCTCAACAACCTGGTGGGAAAAATATTGCCCGTATCAGTTTATAGTTAGGACAAACATTAAAAAAATTCCCAGCTGTAGATCTCAGATCCTCTGAATTAAATTGGCACACACATTAAATTATAACAAGAGTTACCCGTTAAACAAATGAAGCTTTAAAAAACAATCACTTTAACTGTCTATTTCAGCAAATGATGAGTCAGTTAAATGGCTTTTTAATTTGCAAAACAATTAGCAGATATGTGGCTCACACACAAGTTGCAAGCCCAGACATGCATTTGGTTCTGGGGTTAAAAACATCTGAAGTTATCGCTGCCAGAAACTCGCCATTTAGCCAGTTGTAGAAAAAGCGCTGATCAGAGGGGAAAAATGTTCTGAAAAATGCATTTAGTCCTGTTCTTGCTTTCATTATCGGAGATGACACAAACACTGACTCAGCATCTTCTAATCTCATGAAGATATTCATTGTTTTGAGGAATGAAAAACAAGTTCTTCACATGTCATACTTCGTCACCATGTAATTTGCAGCATCTCATAAAAATGGTTGTATTATTGTTGTACATTATTATGTGCTGCTTTGCTTTACAGTGTCTTCAGCCCTCAGTTTGTATCATGGTCAGTGGTACACAGCCACAGATAATTAGATGATTTGTATTAGGGTTTTAATGCAAAAGGTGCAGGCCTTCCTGCAATCTGCGCACTAGACTGTTACTGTATTAGTTAAAACATACCCTCTCAATTATATTTCTTGTAGAAATTCATATGTGCTTGTCAAATTTAGAATATTTTACAGGTTAGAAATTTTAACGCCTATTGTATTTGTCTGCTTATAGTCACTGTTAAGGTCTTGTTTCATATTTTCTCACCTGAAGGGGTCATTACAGCGCATGTGCATTTTGGGAAGTCTGGGATACCTTCTTTAATAACAGATTGGACAGCAAAGGGGCTTGGATGAGCCATTATGAGAGGAGAAAAGTCGACACTTAAAATCCTGTTAAAATTCTAACAAGACTGGGAAAGAAGTTTGTCTGACATGACGTACTGCCTCAAAATTTCATTTAGGCTAATTTTTGCCATCTTTCTCTGCACTTTGTTTATCACCTTTTAAACTGCCCTTATGACACACAATTTACAAACTATAATACAGTCTATTTACTTTCAAAGTGATTTTTTTTCCAACAAATTTTTTGCCTTTCTCATTCGAAATCTATGTATCCCTAAATCACAAAAAATGTCAATAATTCACAATTTAAAAAATATTTAAGAAACATGGTCTACAAACACAATGAGTTACTGTGTGAAAGGCCCACACGACCATTTTCAGCTGGTCTTCTCAGCTGGTCTCTACATGACATGTAAATGAAGTTGTTACTAGAAATAAACACGCTCACTGTCCTGGACCTAAAGCTGCCACTTGTGATGCACTGGTGCAGTTGAGACATCTTCAGTCTTTCCCAACATGTTGTTCTTCATCTGAGATTTTTACTTTTTTTTCTAAATCAAAAGATTGAATAATAAAAGGAAAAAAACTTTTTTCTAATTATATGGAGTCTGGGCTTATTTAGCTGCTGAAAAGGAACTCCTAGTGCCACAGCAGCCCCTTAAATTTACCAAATAAGGAGTAACGCTGATGAGGTGAGAAGCAGAGAATGCCTAAAACAAACTGTAGAGAGGCTCCAGCAAAACAGCCAGGCTTAAGATATATTAAATTACCATGATTGGGACTTAAGGCATGGTTAAAGCCTGTTTGAGAGGCTGGGGAGCCTCAAAGCAGTGCTATTCATGTCTGGGGAGCTGGGTCAATAGGTTGGGGAAGTTCACAGGGCCTGATTCTATTCTTATGCAAACGCAGAGTACAAGACCTAAAACTCACTGAGTTGGAAGATATAAATGACTGGACAATCATCTGCAGCCCTCCACAGGCACACCCCTAGTCTACAGCTGCCCACTAGTCGTTGGTGAGGTAAAGCTACAACATCTGAATTCACTCTGAACTCTGTCCCTGGTTTGAAAAGTGAAATGTACCCGATGATGTTACTGATACTGATTCTACATTCTGGCACTTGACAGCTCTGATAAACAAATGTGTTAAACTCAGTCCTGTCTCATAGAAAATGTTGCCTATATTCCAGATTTTGGAGTGCACCATAATAAGTACTAGTTTATTTATTTATGCATAATAACAGCACATAACAAGTGTGCTTTGTTCTCTGCAGCTCAGCCTGGAAATGAATTTCTTAGCTCTGGTGAGTAATGTGACCTCTGGTGACTCCAAACACAATAGACAACATCTATCTCTATCTGATGACAAGTAGAAAATCTGAGTAGAATGAATGAATGAATGCACACTGAGTGCCGTGAGAGAGAGCACCTGCAGCCAGCAGCTCATGAGTTCCTCTGGTCATCTCTGTCTGACAAGGTTTCGCATCACACACACTTACAGTGCTGGGCACAAATTTCACATGTGTGAAATGAGAACAAATGATTCAATGACTGAGCGTGGTGTTACTTTGACACAAAATCATAGCTGTAAGATAAACTTAATAATAGTTGAACATGACTAGGTCAAAGCCTATATAGCTGGACCGTATATGGTCAATGTGCGAAATTGAGGACGTATCTGAAAATTGTTATGGATTTCTGTAAACAACGGACATTATTGCGTCGTATTTGCATTCTGCCAGGTGTCGGCTGGTTTCCGCCCTTTATCTGTTTTTCTTCTCTCCTACTCTTTGTGCTCACATACACAGTATTTTAATACAGCCAGATTTCATATAAAGATGATCTCATTTACATGTTTTTCTGTTTCTGTTGTAAGACAATGGAACAAGTTTGAAATAGTGACTGAAAAATGGCCCATTAAGACTATATGTTAACCAGCATTCACTTTCAAGACATCCCTAAGCTGCTGCTCTGCAATGCTAAAATCCTGATTTTATAACCACAACGTTGCCTGACAAAATCACCAAACAAATAAATTAAAGAGAAAAGCTGTGCTTTGGCTATATTCACTTGTAAAATCATCAATCAGTGAGAAAGTTAGAGGCAACAGAATATATTTCTTATTTCAACTAGTGTAACTCTAAAAGCCATGAAAAGGGGAATATTTGAGTCAAAGACGACAGAAGACGAACTTTCTTCAGCTCATGTGTGTAATGACTGAATTATCACAACAATCACAGGCAACAATCACAAATGTCAGTACATCTGTCATAATGCACAGCTATCACGCCAGACATCCACAGTGCTGACACTGAACAAACGTCAGTAATAAGCCACGCAAAATATCAAGCACAGTAGTTTACAAAATATACTGGAGCAGCTTACATCTAATAAGCTTCCAGTCAGTGCACTCATACAGTGATACAGAAATTTCAGCAACATATCTACAAAATAGGTTACACGCTACAACACCAACCAAGTGCTTGTTTCCATAGCTACAGTATACCACAGACAATAGTGGGGTTAGCATTGCAAGGAGTTAGTTTAAGGTAGCTAGCTTAATCATTGTCAGACAGTTAACTTCATTACTCCGCATTACACAAACATACCTGGGTATACATCACCCTGAGCATGTACACATTGATCTAACACACTCACAAAAATTCAGCATAGCAGTTACCTATGGCTTCTCTCTCTTCCTCCCACTCTCCTACTCTCTCTTCCTTGATTTGTCTTATGTTTAATTATTCCTCTGCCTCCATTAATAATAACGATTCACGTAATGTAAGTAGTTTATTTTTCCTAATGGATGCAAAGCTGCTTCCCTGCAGCTCCGGAGCTGCCAGGAAACCAGGGCGGCAAGGTGACTGCTTGTAACAAGAGGTGTAGCCCTAAGCCCACGGTTGGCACCCATACAGTTCAGCCATATACTAGGTTTAGCTTTACCAAGATTTGTTTGGGAAAAAGTCTCTGAATCTAGAGACAAATGCATTAGGTTGGCAACACTGCAGGCTGTAAACACCCCCTAATAGGAAAAGTTTGCGCCAATTCATCTTGAAAGAATAATAGCCAATGGGGAGACTGCAACTCAGTGACATGGCATTCGGCGGACCAATAGTGGAATTGTAGTCAGTCAGTCACTCTTCGATATTCGCTATGGACTGGCCTTACATGTTGTGGTCCAGCCAAAAATCAGGCATTGATGCTCAAATGTGGAAAAAATCAAGAAAAAGCAGAGGCATTATATGTTACATGGCCAAAAATATGTGGTCACCTGGAAACCATGGGCATTAATCTCATTCAACGTCTGGAAAGGTTTTCAAGCATATTTTGCAGCAGGGATTTGCTAGCATTTCAGCCACAAAAACATTGGTGAGGTCAGGCACTGATGTGTGAGTGATAAAACCTGGCTCTGCATTCCAGTTCATGTTCAATGGGGCTGTCAAAGTCAGAGTTTTTCCATGCCAAACTTCCAAAGTGCATTGACAGGTTTAGCCATATAGTGTATTCTGATCAAAACAGACCAATGGAAGATTGCATTGACTGAAAAATGGTTGTGATGTCTTTTGTTTTGATAGACAGTAACATATAATGACAGTTTCATGTTGCATTAAGACAGGACCAAAATTAAGATTTCACTAAGAAATATTCCTTGATGTTAAGAATATTTTCTGATAGTGGATTTTACTTGTTAACGCTGTGTCAGGTACACTGTGCTAGGATGGTGAAATTCCTCAAGTCAGAAAATGTTAGGGGTCACAGATGCACATGTCTGTCGGCTTGTGCCGGGTCACATTGTGTCCCAGGAGAGTGAGAGGTCACAACTCCCTCTGTCTGTGTCCAGCAGCAGACTGGCACTCTCCACGCTGAGGGGGGCAGTTTAACACAGACAGTCTGATGTTGAAATGATGATGATGATGATGATGATGATGATGATGTGTGAGTCTTATGGTTGGCATGTTATTTACCACATTACACCATCTTTAGTGATTGTGTGGCATCTCTCTCATTATAACATGAGAGAAAGACGTAAAAATGGCTGAATATTGTTCCTCACAAGACATGAACAGTGAATGTCTGCATTCAGACTTGATGCTGACTCTTTGGTTTTTTTTTTGGCGTGGTTTTTAATTGTTATTCTTTAAATTCTTATGACTACAGAGAAAAACGATGACATCATATTTTCCGGATTTTCCGGAATGTGGCGAAATTACTTGGATTGAACAAGTTAGTGCAATGCAGTAAAACTTTTATTAAGGCTTATTTATTTATTTAAAAAAACAAAAAAAACACCATATGAAGAGAGATGCAGTCACGTTATTGTCATGGAACAGTACATTGTAGTCAGAAAGGTGTGCTTTTTGTGCTCTTTGTTATTTATACGGTATAGGCCTGAGCCAAGGCCTTTCCATACACCCCCCCACCCCCCACCCCACCCCACCCACCCCCCGTGTTGCTACATCTTCTGCCATTTCCTTGCTAACTTTGTGAAAAAGCATTGCAGATTCAAACAGTTCCATAATGAAACAATTAGGTCCTACCACTTCAGGCTGTTAGATCTCACCCATGTGTTTCCAAACAGCCCACAGCGTGCAGCGCCTGTTTTCAGCCTTATGCCTCTGTCCAAGGTGCTGACAGAGAGCAGCCTTTATGAACTGTTTCAACAATATCACAAATAATAACAGGTTTACCATGTTTCTGGAATAATTATTTTATTGAATAAAGAACAAAAACATGTCTTTCCTTTATCTCTGACACTATGAAATACTATAGTCATATGAATACATTATCCACAAAAACAACAACCTTTCAATTGTTTCTAAGGCCTTCAACACACCATCTGATTACCAATTTACATAAATAATCAACTAGAATGACAAAAAATTCAATGATTAGGATTACATTTCAATCAAAATCCATCCAGAGTTTTATTCATTTTTCAGAAAGAGTTCTCAAAAAAAAGGTTTCAAAAATAAATAAGACTTAATACAAGTGTATCTAACGAAAAACCTTTTGAGGTCTCAAAACTCATTTTCAAACCTACCGTCTTTATGAAAAAAGGTTAGTGACAGACTAATTCTATTTATGAACCATGTTTAAAACTGTATTCAGTTACACTTGAAGTCCATTCATGGAGAAGAGAACATTTTCATGCAGTTGCCTAATTGCACAGAGAGAGACAAAGGCTCATGTTTGGCCGAGGAATCCATGTAATTAACACAATGATGCACTGAAGATCCTCCACAGCATGCAGGCGTCAGCATCATTGTATCTCTTTTTCTAAAAAAACAAAAGGAGCAAAAAAAGGACAAAAACAGAACAACATAAGAAATCAAACCCAGCTCTGTAATTCAACATTAACACAGAACATTCTTTGCGTACAGATATTGTCATATGAAATCATGTCAAGTGAACCACTCTGAACATTTACACTGTTCTTTAACTGGTTGCATCATCTCAGCATATGTATCTCTTGTCAGATGAAGTTCAGGTGGGAGCTTGATGTGAAATCAGGCTGAGTTCAGCCCTGCAGCCAAGCTGCTGCCAGATTCACCAAATTATATAGAAAGAAGTTCCTGGACAATTTAATCCCACTGGGAGACGTGGTAAGACCCTTTCTTTGCCAATTTTCACCCTCTCTCTTATTCAAACCTCCTCTTTCTTCCCACTGCTCCACAATTCACGATCATGCTTTCTTTTTTTTTCATGTTCTCTCATATCTTTTCTCAGTGTGGCTGCCACCCCCAAGCCCCTCAGACAGCATGTAGTTTATGCAAATGATCAGCCTTTCATGCTCAAAGTTGAATGAGACCTCAACAAAATCTCTCTTTCTCCCCCACACTAACACACACACACACACGCACACACACACACACACACACACACACACACACACACACACACACACACAGTGACTCAGTGCACTCAGGCATCGTCTTTGGCATCATCATTCTTCTCATCTCAGTTTTTGTTTTTTAAATTTGAAATCCTTTACTTGATTATAAGATACAGATTGGCATAATGAAGTGAGATGTAGTGTGGGTACTGAGGAGGAGTGAAGAAAAACAGTGTGTGTGTGTGTGTGTGTGTGTGTGTGTGTGTGTGAGGAAGGTGGCTGGAAGTGTGGGTGACGAGTGATGCTAAGTGGTGGACGGATGCATGGATGGACACAAATGTTAGGGGTTGGTTGGGGAGGAGTGTGAGAGTGGTTGGTGTGTGTATATGTGTAAGGATGATGAATGTGAAATTCTTGGTGTTCCCAGGGTCTGGGAGATGTTTGAAAGGCCTGAGGGAGGGTGGCTGTAGGGGGGCGGGGGTTGTCTGTGCTCAGCTGTTGGGGGGACCTGAGTCTCTCGTTCTCTCTCTCTCCCTCTCTCTCTCTGTCTCTCTCTCTCTCTGACAGGCTGTCCTTTTCACCAGCACATAGCCGGGCCGTCCAGCCTGCTGCCATAACAACGCCACAGCCCCTCTGTCATAGTAACGCCATGCAGTCACCACAGAGCGCGGTGGGGAGAGGGAGGGAGAGGGAGGAGTTTTGGGGGGACGAACGACAGAAGTGAATGAGGAGTCGAGACGTTTCTAGCCCTGTGAACTTGAACTTGACTGACTCGTCTGAACGACTGGCGGGGGAGAATGGAAATCTGTTCCTGAGAGATTTTGTTCTGTGATTTAGTATCTGAAATACTTATATGTCATGAATGTTAAAGATCTGCTGTGTAAGTCATGAATGAACAAATGTTTAAACAACTTACAGGCTTTTTCTGGAGCTTTCTCTGGAAATGTGGTTAAAGGCTCCAGAAAATGTTTGAAAGTGAATCTTGACTTAATTTTTTCTTGTTTTTTGTCTTATTTTCATTTATTTGTTTTTTTTAATCACATCAAGAACATCATTATAAATTGCTCTGTTATAATGAAATTAAAAACTAAACAAGAAATAATATAAATGTTACCATAAAATAAATATTAATATATACTAATACATATGCTACCACTGCTACAACCATGACTACTACTGATAAGAAGAATAATTTCTACAACTTATCAGTTCACAAAAAACAGATTAATGAAGTCACACAGTATCTAAAGGGAACAGCTCAGTTACAGGGGGATAAAGAGTGTGAGGAGCTGCAGCTCAACAATAATGCAGCTAATATTTTCAACATTCAGTGTTTATCTCCATCTATCTGCCTCAGGATCGGTGTGATATGCCTGTTTGCTCCAGCCTAAAGCTGATGAATGGCGACTGGTCCACATCGGGGGTCTTAGCTGCTCAGACCCACTCGACCATGGGAAAAAAGGAGCTGTGAAAGGTCCCCTGTTGCTGTTACAAAGCCAAGAACAAGCCATAGCAGGATAATCGCGTTTATCCCCCAGATTAAGACAGAATCGCAGCTGCGGAATCCTTGTGGGGGGGAAAGGGGGCTGTGGGGACGTCCTGCCTTCAGGAGAGCTAACAGTCGCCCCTGTTCTGCACAGGTTCTGGTACTGAGACAGGACGGGGTCATTGCTGTATACTGGAATACCACGGGTTTGTTCCGGTGAGAGCAAGTTCTCACATCAGAAAATGGATGAGACCTGAAAGCATCACTATCCATTACCTGTCTTCCCTTACCAAAAGAGCACACCTGACCCACACAGAGCTAATCAGAGTCTGATTTGTGCACTGTAGTGTATTTGAATATCCTTTCTATTAGCATGTTGCCTGTCGCTAAGACACATAGCAACAGAGACAAATCAGCTAACCACCTAAAAACACACTTCATGTGCCAGATCTCTCATAATCTTCACAGACTTTGCAGGTGGAGCCCAGCATACTGCATATATGTGTTTCTGTCTCTTATAGTTTTGCTGCCAATATTTCTGTATTGAATTATAGCCCATTTACAAAAAAAATAAAATCATCATGTCTTATCTTGTGTATTGTTGGGACAGATTTAATAAGGGAAATCAATAATAGATAATAGCTCTTACTTAGATTCCTCTTATAAATGTTCATAAAGGAAGAATTGTCTATTGAATGTATTTTACTTTTACCAATGAAGCTGGTAGGAGGTTATGTCTATTCTGTTTGTCTTCCTTAAGACAAAATGAATTTTAATGGACAGATGTTAGATTTTAGAGATTTTCTGGATGTAGGATATGTAAGTTTAAACCATTTTTATTAGTGACAGTGAGAAATTCACATATCCAGAATGCCCAAGTTAACATTCATATTAACTTTTAGTTTGTGCTTCTTGCCATTTTATGTTGAATGTCTAGGCCCCATATTGAACTATTGAACAGTGTTTAATTTAGGTTTTCTTTTTTCTTTTTTTTTGTTTTGTGAACATTTGTGAATACAAGTGTGTCATGTGGGTTGTTTATGATAGAATAAAACTAAACCAAATATTTAGGAGGCTACATCTTTGCAAAGCTGAGTTCCTCCTTTATGAATCAAGTAGGATACACATTTGGTATAATGGCCACATTCTTTTTCATTAGCATTAGTTCTGGCATGAGACCACACACTCATACACACCCATATACTCAGTATGAGAGAGTCCCTCGCAGACATAAAGAGTCAGGAAGACAAAGGGCCAACTTTTCCAGGAGACCCTCTTATGGCTGCAGTGCTAATGCAGTCATCTGCCACTGTCTGGTCTGGAGCGTCGTTCCCACCTCATTGCTCAGGGTTTACTGCCGCAGCCTCTCACATACGCAGTGTTGGGAAAAAGAGGTGGCAGACCTTTGTCAAGTGCTCCTTTCACAAAGCAGCCATTGTGGAGCGAAGCCAGGATCAGAATGATAATGTGGACTCTGGCTACTGTTTACCAACAGGTCTCGTGCAGCTGCGGTGGACAGTGCAGTGGCTGTACTGTGTTTGTGCATCAGGGGGGAAAAAACAACACTTGTACTTTGCATGTGTACAGGTGCATATCGAGTGTGGGTCACTTGGTGTTTGTCCATGATGGTTTGTAAAACTGACTAAAATCCAAATGGTACTTTTTCCTCAGAAATGATGTTCATGAATTTACAACAGTCTCATTAGAGCCAACAGTTGTTGTGCAGAGTGGCTGAAGGCCGCAGAGAAAGAGAAGGTAAATTGATGTCAAATGTTATTTCACATACAAACAAATAGTCATTGTCACTATAACTAGACCCAGGCACATTGATTCCAAGCCTTCTGAGATGTTTAATTGTTTTTTGGCACTAAAACAAATAATTTGTAAATATTATACTATATTTTCAGCAGTGCCAGGTTAAAACTTCTTTTTGTTGGTTTTTAATTTGAGAATAAAATACATTTTTGAATCAAGCCAATGAGGCCGATTTACACATTTGCTCTGTGCTGGTAGTCATATAGCATTTTGCTTTGTGAGCTCATATTATCACCCAGCTTCACACATGGCCCCTCCCCCCTGCTGCTTGTCTAATTACAGCCTGCTTGCTAATAAAGGAACAGTTCCCCTTTTATTTTCCAAGCTATGGCGCCGTCTATTAAAACCATTACTTCTTTGCCATCATAAGAAAGCAACAACTTTGAAAACTCATTGTTAAATAAAACACAGGTGGGCCATGGAAGACAGCCAAAAGCATCAACAATAAAGCTGACCTTGGTGAGAATTGGGGCATGATTCAACTCTATGGTCTTAATTAATGTCAACAGCTATTCTAAATTTTAAGGACATTAAAAACAGAAAAGTTGAAAGCAGGGCCTTGATAGAGACACTCAAGTCATGTCCTTTACGTTTTTTCATGGAATTTTGTTGGGTTTTTAATTCAAATCAGACTACTTTTGAGTCAATAACAGAGAATACAGCATTTCTCCATCAGAATTTAAATCCTGGCTTCATAACAAGATTTACCTTAATGCTGAAACATAAAATTCACAGTAAACAAATCAAACAGCAGGGTGGTGGATTGGGCCTAGGTTGAATATTTTCATGTGCAAATACATAAATACAGTTTTTTTTTTTTTTTTTTTTTTTTTTTACAGTTCTTTATTCAGAAAAGAAAATAGTGTATCAGCTTTCTAATGTTAATGTAGACCTCTCCAAGCACAGCATTTTTAAAGATATTACAAGTTCAGGTTTGGTTTCATTTAAGGATTAATTAAATTAGATGGGCACTGCACCTTTGTAACAAAAATATTTAATGGCAACAGAATTCGACAATAAATGATGAAAGTATGAAACTGTCCGTTTTCTCCGTCCATAATTCAAATCCGCATCCAGACTTGGGTCTTGTTAACAGCGGATGGAGGCTGGGTGCTGGGTGCTGCTGCGCCTTTAAGTACTCTCTGCCCTCGTTTCTATGCAATTATGTTAATATGCAGAGCTTGTCTGTGTCCTATTCATTATCGGCTGGAGTTGCGCGATTGTTTCCTTTATTTCCCATCTTTGTAAGACCACCCTTTGTTTTTCGGCAGGCCAGCTTTCTGCCACAGCGATGGCCTGGCGGAGAGACCGACAGAGCGCGCGAACGGTGGATGAGGACTTTTTGTAAGAAGCGTTTATGTGTGCAGGACATATTTCCTGTCTGAGGGTCAGTCTCTCAGTTTCAACACTGCGGATAAAACAGAGCCACCTATAAGTAAGTATCCACTCATCTCTTGGCTATACTGTAAAAAAACAAAAAAACAACCCAGGTAAAATGTAAAATAATACTGGGCCTTTTTTCTGATGTATAGGCCTATTTAATTGAATTGAACTGTAAGTCTACCTGACACATCGGAATGGAGTTCATTTTCAACCTTTCTGTATGTCAACATTAATCTGTCTCTGTTCAACAACATCACGGTGGGAACCAGGAGGTCATCGGAAGAGGAAGCACTTCAAATATCTGGAGTCTGAGAGCAAGAGAGAGGAAGGTGTCTTTAATGTACACAGCACAATTTGCCGCAATTAAAGTTGAAGAACTAATTAAAAACAGACAAACTCACAGATATTTGAAATGCGGGAAGTTTGCATTTTCCTCTCCTATAAATATGTATTAATTAGCTCTTGAGGTCTGGCCTTTTTGAAAAAAACAAAAAAACACATAAGGCCTATAGATCTGCGTCTGCGCCCTGAAGTCTTCACTGTAATTCATGTTTATTGAATAATTAACGAAAACGTGTATCACAGTGTCCCCCACTCTGTTACCCACCCCATCAGTTTTATAGTGGTTTCGTTTAAAAAAAAGTCAGAAAATCAGATTTGTTTCCATCTTCATTGTTCATGGGACAAACTCCTGTGTCATTATCTCTATCCATTACACCTAAAATGATAAATAATAATTACTGAATTGATTAACTGGGACTACAAGATTTTACCAGAGCAGTTTTACAGACTAGAGGCCTGTTATTTTAGTCTTTCATTCTCTATCAAAAAATAAATAAATAAATAAAAATAGCCTATATTCATTATTTTTCTTCCAGCCTTTTTAAAATAATTTTAATTCAAAAGAAAACTGAATCATTTCAATATTTTTTGCACAATGTTTTTGGAGATGGTGTATGTTTTTAAATGAACAAATAAACACAAAAAGAATACACAAAAGCATCCTCAAAGCATAAACGTGTTATTTATTTATGTTTTTTTTAGCTGCATAGATTTTCAATTAAAATTACTGAATTCTTTTTGTTTGCTCTTTTACAGTGATGGTGGCTCTGACAGATAATTCGTAAGACTATGTCAAGAGTTTGTAAAATATCATGTGGCTAATGAGATGTGTGAATGTATTTATTTGTTAATTTATTTTATCTGTCATGCTTACTATAAAACTGATTACTTGTAGAACAGAGATTTCATTTTGGGGTAATTGTCTGTGTATCAATTATCAGAGCCAAGTTTGCTTATCAACAGTTATTTGTACTACAATATGTTGTTTCTGTAAACTTGACTTCACTAATAAGACTTGTAGGACTTTTATTTCATCACTCATGACATTAGTGGGATCCCACAGATGTCACGTGTACAGTAATTTACCAGCAGCTTTAATATAATCAAATGTCCTGAGATTGTCTACCTCTGAATCACTCATTTATTCATTTGCCGTTCAATTACAGTAGCAGTTATATGCTCTCTAACTCACTGAATCACATTTAAAAGGCCTTAGTAATATGACCTCACTAATTAGCTACAGGTCTAGTTAGTTAGATCACACCAGAGAGGAGACGAGTAATAAGACGTAAGACAGGAAGGCTTAAAGACAGCGCTGATTAGAGTCTGATAGACAGCTAACGATGGACCAATTAATGCGGCTCAGCTATGTGCCAACACAACCATTTTAGAGGCAGCAGGGTGGCTCCGTCAAGATGGCTTCCATATAGACAACATGATGTTCTGGCAGTGAGGGAGGGTGAGCTCTAACCTGCACAGTCCCACATAAGCTTTCATCGTGGGAGGAGGCCTCTGCACACTCATTTTATACAGATTACACTCAGGAAAATATATTCTTTCTTTGCATTTGTAAAATTATTGTAAATACATAACTGTTGAATAATCTGCATCTGCATGTACACTGAATAATGCCTGACATTAAATTAAAAAAAACTATCCCAATTGAATATAAAAAGATGTTTTTTGTGTGAATATAAATGTTAAGAAAAAATTAATAGTGATAAAAAGAAATATGCGAACACCAGAAAAGGGGGATGTTTTGGTTCATGTTGGCATTTTTCTCATGAGACACAAGCTGTGACTTCAAAGTTTTAGCCAGATTTTCTAACCAGCAAAACAGTTCAGTTTCTTGCAACCTTTAGTATTTGGTCAGATAATTCAATTGTTGCAGGATTAGAAACATTATGAGGAACATTTGTTGTATCTTCCACTCATTTTGCATAATTTTCAGCACCATTGTTATAGTAGCAAAAGAATACGGACATCTGTTTTGATACAATTATTCAAATAAAATTACATTTTAAGTGAATTAATGAAAATTAATTTTTCAATTTATAATGGACTTAAGCAGATTCAAGTAATAGCCGACCACCTGAAGCTTTTGAGTTTAATCAAAGCAACAGCGACACTGAGCAGATGTAAAGCTATTTAATAGTTTTAGGTTTGTTCAACACACACTTTAGTGAAGGGACAATGTGACAGCTAGTACCACTGCTACGCAAAGAAATTTTGTGGCAGGTATCAGAAGGAAGCATGAGACAAGAACAGTCATATATGGGTTTAACTTTCAAATAGCCCGTATTTTCTCAGTGAAAGAGAGATTTACGAAAAGAAGGAAATCTTCTCAGATGAGAGGCTTGAACAGGGAAAAGTCTGACATATTTGACTGAAAAATAACTTTAAATTTGATTAATTATCAAAATAGTTCAAATAATTATTCAGATATTCTCCCTGATCTTATGAAAGAATGTCAAACTGTGAACAGGGGCATTTCAGAAACTAAAATTATATACATATATATATATATATATATATGATCTATGTTTGACTGTCTCATTGTTACTACAGGGCTGCAACTAATAATTATTTTCATTATTGATTGATCAGTTTATAAAATGGAAAAAAATGGAAACTACCCATCACAGTTTCCTAAAGCCTGACATGATTTCTTCAAATTGCTTATTTTGTCCGACCCACCATCCAAAATACAAAGATACTGAATTTACTACCACATGAGATTAAGAGAAGAAGTTTGAACTGAGAAAAGTTTGACATTTTTGAC
This sequence comes from Seriola dumerili, assembly GCF_002260705.1. Taxonomy (NCBI): domain Eukaryota; kingdom Metazoa; phylum Chordata; class Actinopteri; order Carangiformes; family Carangidae; genus Seriola; species Seriola dumerili. The sequence goes on from NW_019174258.1 coordinate 1,632,559, forward strand.
CGAAAAGTAACTTAAACAATTGATCAGTTATCAAAATAGTTGCGGATTGTGTTTTTGTCAACCAACTAATCAATTAATCAAATAACTGTTGCAGCTCCAATTGTGATGATGAAACCACTTTGTCTTTGACAAAAGTTCAAATTCATTTGCACGTTCAGATTAACAAAATTGTTTCATGTGTCATAACCCACCTGAAAAGACTTCTTGTCCTCTTGTAGTGGAATCTGTTTTTTCTTTTGGCTTCATCTCACCGATGCAGGAAGCTGAGGGTTTGGAGGTCATTCCTACTTTCGGTTATCTAGCTTTATGATGGATGATTAACACTCATACAGCTAGATAACCAAAGACAGGAACAGGCTCCGTTGTTTGCTGGAACAGCAAAAGGTAAGTCTGAAGCTTCCTGGGAACAAAGAAAATTATTATAGTGTTAATGCATGCCTAATGACAGGCTTCATTTAACAACTGGCAATTCTGATTTAAAAATGGTAATAAATCCACCTTAACATTTCTCCCATAACTTTTCAAAAAAGCTTTTTTAGCTTTTCAATAAGTAGTTAATTTGAATAAATGAAACCTTTTTTTATTTTATAAATTTAAAATGTAGAATTTCTCTGGCACAGAAACACTTCAAATTTATACGGACTAATTGTAATTAATTCCAATTCTAGGCAAATACAGTGAGCTAACTGTGAGGTGGAGTGACATACTGCACAGTATGTGGCAGCTCCTATTACTCTACCACTTCCAGTGCAACCTATTATCACATTTAACATGCAGTCTAGCCTGTTTTCAGTTTCTATACTACGTCCCACGCTTTTCATATGTACCTTCAAATATTACCCAAGAAAACTCCCCCTGTTTAAAGACTTTACTCGACTCCACCTGATATTTTTTCATCAAAGCCCAACCTTAAAAATGACTGAATGTACAAAACTTTGCAACTCCTAGGCATGTTTAAATTTACTGAGTATGAAATTTTTCATCAGTGTCATTTAATTTTACAACTATACACTGCTGTGTTGCTCTTACTGATATTAATTTATTATGATGCTGACAATGGTTTAGTCAATCCAAAACCTATGTATAAGTTTTCCTCCTAATAAATGTTGTTATAGGCTACTTGAAAAATCAGACAGTAATGTCACATAATCCGGCCTTTTATGTATATATTATAGTGTATATGTTAACTTAAAATCACCTCATGATGAACTCACGCTTCCCTTTGTCAGTACGTCTGACGTCAGTCGTTTTAATTGGGAAATAGATGCGCTGAATAGATGCGTCACTTTCTTTGTATATCAGGGAGAAAACGCCAACAAATATTAATACAATTATCAAAGCTTTTATGTAAATTAATATATTCAAAAGACAACCGTCTTGGGGCTGTGTCTACACTGGGTCTACTGGGTCAATTTTAGACAAGCAGGACTCATTAATAACCCTAAACCTAAATACCACGGGCTAGGTGTGAAGTTGCCTTTATTGACTCAGTATATTGGAGGGTTTGTGAGGGACTCTTGGTCAAACAGAGCAGGCCCGTCGGTACATCTTGGCTTCATTGCCACAATAAATAGTCTAACCTTGTCTTTGTCAAATAGATTCATCATTTGAATTTACTTGTTCTAATGGGACTTGGCTTTTGGTTTAACGACGAAACCTATTTGAAACATCAGAATTGAATGTAACAGGGCTAAATGGATGCATATAACATCCTGTTCCTAAAATATGTCTAATATCAGGTCAGCGCATCTGCAGGCTGAGAACGAGATGGATTCATTAAAACATGCCTGAAGATGATATGAGCAGGTCTCATCTGTGGAAACTAATGAATCCAAAAGACTCACTTTCCATCGCGCAAAATGACTCGTGCATCCATGGATACTCAAAAAAAAGAAAAGAAGAAAAAAACATCCACATGTGGCAACAAGGACGGTCGGTGTAGCAGTAGATTCAGGCTCCAGATGTGCAGGACACGAGTTTGTGTGCAGCCTGTGGTTTGACAAACAGGTGAGCGCGTGGATCGGATCGATAAATCCACCACCCCATCCGCCGAGGCTGCGTGTCCACACGGCGGGCAGTGGATGAGAGATCCTTGTTGAATTGTGTGTCTGTTTGTGCCCGTGATCAGGAGGTTCCCAGGAGGTCCGCGCTCTCTTCTCCCGTCAGACGAGCAGAGATGTGGGGTGCTCTGCCACATTCACGAGCCTTTCATCCGCTGTGTGTAAATGTGTGTTTTCCTTCAGTCCGCGGTCCAGAGGCTGCGTTGTGTTCCTTGCCGGAGCCTCCGGTGATCTCCTCTCACCTCCTCTCTGCCTTTTTTTTTCTAAATGCTTCCTCCTCCCGGCTGCGATGACGTCACACCGACGGCAAGTTGCTGGTAACCAATCGCATATGGTTTCCCGTGTGTGTGTTTGTGTGTGTGGCTTCTCTCATTAAATGGTTGGGTTTGTGGTATTGCATTGTTAGGAAGAAAATCATGGGCACCAGTTAACGAAGTAAGTTGTTTGATGGGCTGCATTGCCATTCCTATGTATATAGAAATATTTACTGATGAAGAGAGACGGGATATATGCCTGACACTCCCCACATGCTTGTTGCACCTCTGAGAAAAAGTGGGAAAGGATGGGTTGTTGCCCTTTTGACTCAATCGGCCTACTTAAAGGTCTCATGTTGTAGAAAGTGAGATTTCCATAATTTTCTTTTTTTTTTTATATATATAAAGCAGGTCTTATAAATACTGTGAAAGTATCAAAATGTTCAATCCATAGAGAAATACACACAGCCTGTGTTCAGAAACTGTGCCTTAAAACAAGCCTTTAGGACTTCTGTAACTTTGTGATGTCACAACGAAACATCACAGGCCACCATCAGCCATGCCCCCGTACTCGAAATCTGATATATTTTTATTTAATCTCTATTAAGGACTCTTCAACGATTCTTTCGCCTTTTAATCTTTAAATACTATTCTTCTACTGATTGTTGGATTGCAAACTTGCTTACTCACAGTTAAGGGATGATATTGACCTCCTGGAGTCGGCGCTGTGAAAAAAGAATAAGATGCCTTGCTATCCAAGCAAAGGCATATTTCTGCCATAATTTCCCCATATTGTCACACCACCACCAGTAGAAATTCCTTCCATGCACTCACCTTAACGTCGCCATCTGCACTCCCAGTCAATTACCATTCAAAACTCCATAGGGTCTGGGGAAGGGTAGTCTGGTCCTTCTCCTTCTCCTGGTAATCTACTTGCCATATTCCACTTTTGCTGTCCTAGCTACCCGATCAGCCACGTCTCTAATGTCCCTTATGGTCTTAGATTCTGCTGCCATGCACGCTCCCCTGGGCTGGCCTCAATGCACACTTGCACTGTACTGGTTAGCCTGGTGGGTCTGACAGGTGAGGAGAGTGAGCTGGAAGCAGGAGGGCAGCGGGCTCCACCACTCCTGCATTGGACCTGGATGCTGCAACACTGTGGACGGTCACGACAACACACCAAATGTTTCAGGGGTTTGCACCAGAACAAGGATTGAGGCTCCGACTGTCTGTTTGGCTTGTTTCAGTGCTGACTGACCATCATGATTGATTCAAAAAACAAATAAAACAGAAGTGTAAAATATGGGACCTTTAAAGCCACTACAGATAATGTGAAAATTTCTCACTTTGGTGCCCCTTAGTGGTGGTACAAAGAAAGATACTATTACAGAGCGGAATGCAAAATTAGAGTCACTGATGTGTGCAGCTCTAAGGCCTAGAAAACACGTTGAATGCATTGCCCTCCTCCTTCATTGGTGTATCCCTACATTTGACAGTTGTACATTACAGATGGCAGCTATTAATATGTATTGCTGCCCTGTGCCAGAAATGTGTGTGATCGCACGCCTGACCTGGTAGGAAACAAATTACATACACTCATTAAGACTTATACACTGTCCAAATCATTATCCCTAAAATAAAAAAAACATTATTGGTTCATGAATCTATTCCTACTGCACTACCAATAATTTTACAGCTGCCAACAAACTTCTTTAATGGCTTCTCTTTCAATTTAGGCTTTAAACTAATTCATTCACTGCTCTATACAAGAATCTATAGCCTTAAAATTTTGGTGGGATTAATTGCAACTCTTCAGTGCGGGAAAGTGTAGCTCAGATTGGCCCAGCTTTACTTTAGCTTTGGTGAGTTGAATGGTTTGGTTTTCTGGACAGCATGAAGCAGTTAGGAGTTTTTTGTCCTTGCATCCCGCTCAGGATGCAAGAATCTCCCAAGATACACTGTCCCCCACCTCCGCTGTTTCACAGGAGTCCTGACACCAGCCCTTCCCCCTCAGATGAGTTGTATCATCTCTATCCCAGGATTTCATGCTGCTTTCCTGGACAGTGTGAATGATTTGGGCCTCTTTATTCTCCAAGCAGCTCTGCCAACACCATCAGGCCTGTCCTGGAGCTAGAAAGATGTGGAGAACAGATGTTAGATTTATTATTAGACCATTCTTGGATTTATCTATTGCAATATATCATTTTGATGTGTGTAATTGTTTTAAATCTGCTGCTTTTAAATTGGCCAAAATCAGCAATAACAATTGAACTTTTTTGGCTTTCTGGGTTGTTTTTTTAAGGGGCATATGTTTTACACATGGTCCAAGTTTCAGTAATAGGAAAAACTGACTCCAAAAATATTAGACTGTGAAACCCTGAGGACTTACTGCCCTCTAGTGCTCAAATGTTATCCGCACTGCCATCTTGTACCCATGGGTGTACAGACCAGCTTAAAAAGACAGCAAAAGCCATCACTTGTATTTTTCTTTCATCTCCTTGTGTAGTTTTAGATGCTGGTGGAAAAGTGCTCCTGTGGAAAAATATATAGTTAGATGCGATCCACATGCCTACAGCAATCAGAGTTGACTGTTGATTACAGACCAAATCTGCAAAATCATTTCCCCATTCTTGTGTCACAAGCACTTTACTTACACCTTTTACTTAAAAAGAAATTAAAAAACACAAGCCAGATGACTGTGGAAGGCAAAAACAATTTAATATACTGTAAAAGGTCAAAATACTTATACTTGATTACAGAGCAAGAACCTCAAATTGTAATGATGCAAATAATTCACATCTTTTTGACTCTCATGGTTGTTAAGACCATATTCCTACCAGTTACTGTATGAAATGGAAACATAAAGTTTACTTTAGTGAAAGTGCTTTGTGTAAAATCAGTGGGTGTCCGTTTTTATTACAAAACTTTATACAAGTACAAAAATTGGAATACAAAAACTAAAAATGGATAAAATATCAGTCTCTCAGAAACCACAGAACAAAATCTAAGCGAATGGTCTTAAAGTAACAATACACTGATTTTCAGACAGGATTCTTCCGTACATCAATTAATGCATTGTTTGAAGTCAGAGGTCCAATGTTGAGGCTGGGGCGACGTGACTCCCGGCGAGATTTAACCATAGGCAGGGATGTCTGCCCGGCCCAGGACCCCATACCAGTTTGAACTACGCGGTTAACAGGAACGTCCCCAGCTGCTCGAAGCCACAGCTCCTCCATGACAGCCGGTTCCTCTATAGGAAGAGAAGAGCGTCTCCATGTGGACGGGAGTGGGGTGTTTACCAACTCACGCATTTCCTCCCTAGACCTAGGAGGTTTGTCAGGCAGTCCCATGCCTCTGCCTCCTGGGCTTTCCTCCGAGCAGCGAGTCAGCTTCTCCATGCTGCCGGTTCCTGCTGGTTTACCATCAGATGCCACGACTGAAAGACAACACACGTCAACAGGATTACCCAACAGACCTGAGAGCTTACTCCAGTCTTACTGAATATCAAAGGAAATTGGAGAAGTCAGAATATCTGGCGTATAAATGACCTATCACTCCATCATGGAGTAACATTCAGACTAACTGATGAGTCGATTGACAGAAAATTAATCAGCAACTGTTGAAAATGGTTTTGATTCTCTGGTTCCTGCTTTTCAAATGTGAATATTTTTTGGCTTCCTTAGTCTTATCTATTTGTAAACTGCTACCTTGGGCGTTGCAAATTATGATGGCCACTTTTTAATGATTCTGGCATTTTTATAGACCGAATGACAAATTGATTAATTGAGAAAATTATGGACAGATTAATGGATAATGAAAATAATCAGCAGCTGCAACTCTAATGTGCTGTGGTTATCTAACCATATGAAAAATTCCCTCAGGTCTGTAGCAGCAGGCTATGACTGAGCTGGTGACAAGGCAGTACAAAAATAGAGAGGACATACAGTGCTCGCTGAGAATCTATATAAGGATGATTTGATTTGATGTTCACAGAACTCTGTGGAGTGGATTTTCCTGAGGGTATGTAGAAGGCTATTGGCAAAGTCAATACTTTGATCTAACAATACATTGTTTTGTATTTATGTCTATTGCTTGGTGTTTTTAAAGTGTGATTATTTTTGACAATGTTTGCTCACTTGACATTGTTGTAGATGAGGTGCAACCTCAACAATCTTCTCGATTTACCTTTAGCATGCTCCTTTGGCTGGCTGACTGAACCACAGAGCTCCCTCAGTTTGTTGCTTAGTTCCACATTAGCTGCCTTGTAGTGGTTAAGCTCCTTGCTGAGGTTATGGATCCATCCCTCATACTGTCGCTGCCTTCCTGCCAAGCCCTCGTCTATTTGCTCTGTGGGGGCGGGAGGATACAAACATATAGTTGAATGTAAAACCACAATTACTATTACTGCTACTTATCAGTTCTAATGGCTGACTATGGAAATAATCAGATGAAAAGAATATAAAAATGTAGAGGATATGCTAGCAAGTAATTATTTTTATGTGAAATGCACCTCGACACTGCTGCAGTAAAAGCTGTACGCTTCTCTCATGTTCCTTCTGCTGCTGTGTGAGCCGGCGATCTGTGTCGAGTTGCGTGCGATCGAGGGCGTTCTCCAACCACTGCACCAGCCTCTGCTGCTCGTCTAGTTGCATTTCCAGCTCGGCCAGGGCAAGCTGAAGCTTCCGCTCTTCCTCACGCAGCGACACCACCTACAGAAAACATCCACATCAACACTCTGGGCATAAAGAGTCTGACTTGTAAGATCTGATACAGGTCAGGTTTCTTATGAACATGTGTTGCTATGACTAATAAGAACTTTTTTTGATACTATTCATGTTTAAATGACATTAGTGTAGTCGTAGTGTAACCGAGTAGCAAACCTGTCTGTTAATGTAGTGTGGTATATATACAGCATTTTGTAATGCTGAAATAGGTGAGAACATGGTGAGAACAGTTGAATCTCAGGTTGGTGACAGCACAGACCTTGTCAAAGTACTTGCACAGCAGTGCTCTGGTCTCAGAGGCAGACAGGTAACTGAGTTTGGCCATAAGATTCATCTCCCACTGGGAGAGCATACTGGCAGAAGCCCTCAGCTGTCTCTGCCTTTGAGTGATGGCCTCATTCTTGTACTCGATAGCTGCATCCAGAGCCTCAATCGCCTCATCCAACTGGAAAAGGGTTCGCTCCTCCTGATAACATCAGAGGGAACAAATGGGCTTAGTGACAATTTGAGCACAGACATTCAGCCACAGACAGGTAATATTGCAGTTTTCAGTGAGGACTAATTAGAGCCACATGTTCTTGCTTGTCAGAATTCCTGCTATTTCCATGCGAGTGCTCAATGTGTTTGCAGCTCAGCAATATCTTGCTCAATTTGAAGTATTTTTTAAAATCTTTTTCTGTCCAAGCGATTATTGAGATGCTTGAACCCCAGAGTAATATCTGACCTCAGGTGAGAGCAGGTTACCCTGCCGCAGCTTATCGTCCAGCTCAACTCGCTGTTTAAGCAGCGAATCTTTCTCTTGACGCAGGTTGGAGATCTCTTGGCGGATCTGTTCAGAGTCTTGAGCGCTGCTGCTGCGAAGGAGGCCGTTCCTCTCACTCAACTCGTGCTCAAGTGACTCAATACGCCCGGTGAGTGTCATCAGGTCCTTACTCAGGGCCTGCAGGGAAGATTGAGTAACTCAATTCATTTATCATACGCCTTTTAGAAAACCATATAGTTCATTTTCTACAACTTGTGTTTGTGTGTCACCTGTAAAGCACGAAACCAGTATACCAGATATATCAAACTGATTCAATCACAAAATACATAGAGGGTTTCTCAGCTTCTTCTCAGAGTTCAAAGTCCACTTGTAAACCTCAGGTAGTGTAAAAACAGTAAATAAAGAGGCCAATCACTTGCATTTGAAGAGCTAAGCGCGTCGTGTGAAACACTATTTTGTTTGATTTGCGACATTACAGTTGTTTCAAAGAAATACTGCTGCCAACAGAAATATGAGTAATGCAGTCATATGATGGAAAAATGAGGCTAAATCACATTCTTGACAATGTATGTATCTATCATAAAAGTATATTTCATTCAGTTGAACTCTTCTCCACACGTTTCTACTTGATGGTTTCTCCTGCATAAACAGATGTTTTTTCAACTGTGTGATTTGAGAAAAACTTTTCCCCCAAAAGCTGCAATTATATGGCCCTACACTACTGTGGGATATTGTGTGTTTTGTCAATGAACCATTACAACTGAATCCTCTCCTACAAATCCAAGGCTGCCTGTATGTGATTCGATAATACCTTCCCAACTGAGACACATGGAAGTACCTCTTCCCTCAGGTGTTGCAGTTATGGCGGTTTGTTAATACCTGACTGGACCGGAGCCTCTTGGTTTCCAGTCCACTGCGTTCCTGCAGCAGTGCTTCTTTCTTCGCCAGGATTTCCTCTCTTTTAGTCAGCTCTCCCTCTAGATCTTCCAGTCCTCTCCTCTGTTCCAGTACCCGCTCCATTTCCTCATCCAGCCAGCGTTTTTGTTCTTCAATCTTCTGCTCATCGTAGTAAAGCATGGAGAAAAAGTAAACACACAGACACACACTGCAGCAGTCATGATGGAGTGTTACTGTATTACCCGGAAAATTCATAATGTTGTCCAATATTAGGCTGACATTGATGTATTTTCATGCATTACATTACCTCAAACAATATTTTGACTGCTTAGAAATGTTATTGCCAGCTCTGAGCAAAAGTACTTGGTAATTGTGTGCAATTTACACATTCATTTATCACCTTGTACCCAGTATTTGGTTATTACACTGCACAAAAGAAATGCTTGTCAAATTTCACAAAATCACGGCAATAAAATGAAACAACAGAATCATGTCAGACCACCTCATCAAACTTACAAGATCTTTAGATTAAAAATGACCCGTTGAAGCACAGTATATTCAATATACAATGAATACATAATTTGTTGCACCTGTTGCTCTTCCAATGAGATGACGGAGCCGTTACTGCCGCTGCGTCTCTGCCTCTGGAAGGCAGCGATCTCCTCTGTCTTTATCCTCAGGATCTTCTGCTGCTGCTCGTTCTTTATCTCGAGCTCCTGTAGGGGAGAAGATAAAGATGAATCAAAAGTAAATGAATGCCTTCATCACTTATGTACTGTTACTTTTTCCTTAAAATCATTCCCATACATTAGAACAATATATATTTTCGAGGTAACAATATATATTTTTAATAATTACAGTAAACTCTAACAGAAAACAGCTTAGTTCAAAAAAAGAAATAAAACTTCATCAGATCAGAAATAAATAAATAAATCAGCTATAAATTCAGGTTGAAGCAACATGGGATTACCATCTATCCCGTCACCACTAATAAATTTCCCATCAAATTAATCACTACACGAGTGTCACAAAGACTGATTCTCTACTAAAGCTACAGCACTGTGTGTGTCACTTATTACTGATGTAAATTTCTTAAATGACACTTTTGCACCAACGACGAGCTAAATGAGCCATGTTTGTTTAATCATTGAAACAAATACTGATGTCACTCTGCCAGTGTGTACCTTGACTCTGTGAGTCCTTCGTTGCATCTCGGTCTCCAGACGTCGTTTCTGCTGACTTTCCTGACGCAGCCGCCTCTGCAGCTGCTCCTGCTGCTGCCTCATAGACTGGACGCTGCGCTCCAGCTTTAACACGCGACGTTCACTCTGTGCAGGCAGGTTAGCCAGACGGGCAGTATCCCTCTGACGCTGACTTAGCACCTAAAACACGACCATAAAGATTTTCCCTTTCAATTGTAAGAATATTAGAATATTAGTAGAAGTGATTTGTTGTTAATTATATATCAGGGAAACAGTCATCAAGCAAGAACATGCGTTAAAAAAAGTGTCTTTGCTGCACAATTCAAATTGTCACTCTATTTATAGCTATCTATTGCCTGTGTGTTATCATGTGTGAATACAGGAGTGTGACAATCAAACCTGCACTTTGCTCTGAGCTGCAGCTATCTTCCTGCGACATTCCTGTGCTCTGGTCTTGTCTGTTGCGCTGATCTCTCTCTCTTGCCTCTCTAGATCCTGGAGCTGTCGTTGGGCCTCCTGCAGCTCCTGCCGAGCCTGCACAGCTTCACTCTCCAGAGCCGTGATCTTATGGCTGTACTGCCTGTTCAGAGCCTGAGCATCCTTGCCTAAGACAAACCAAAACCAAAAACAACTGCTTTACAAAAACACAGAAGAGAACCGTTATTTGGAAAAGGTGCAGCTAAGGAAGGGTAATGTGGTGGCAAGTGCTACCTGTTTTGACCAGCTCCTTGATGAGCTCTTCCTTCATGCGGATGGTGACAGACAGCTCCCTGATCTTCTGCTGTGCCTGAAGTAGACCCCACTCTGAAACGCCTTCGAAACCTTTCAAGCTTTCCCGTACAGATACTTCCCCAGAACTGGAGTTGGCTGCACAGTGATTTGAGAACATACACAACAGGTCAGTAGGGTGGTATAAGGAGGAAGCAGACAACAGTGGGGATAAAACACAGAGTAACTGAATATAATAATGATTAATTCAGGTGCATCTGACAGTTCTAGACTTACATGCTTTTCTGGCTAAACATAGGTGATGGTCTGGCTCAGGCAGCTGAGGTGCTGGACCTTTACCACCAGTTGCTAGTCCTCCTGACAGCATGTCCCTTTTGGTCCAGGTCAGATTCACCTGCCTAGCAGAATCATAGACATTACATTATATACAATTCAAACATAACATGAGCACGGGTGCAATGACATTAACACTGCACATGAATGATTGGTCTTTAATGTGTGCAGTATTTATTTTATTTAAGCTCTATTTAAATAGTGTAAGCTGCCAGCTATGATTTCTACACAACATACTTGCGTCTCCCCTGGCTGAAGTTGGAATGATAGCTCTCTTCTTCTGTGTCTGGCATTTCTGCGCCTCCTAGTATCCCCTGCTCCTCACAGAGGTTACCATCCTGATCACCACAAGGCCCATTACCAAGGTAGCCCACTGGACTCATCTGTGACCACACACACAAACCCACAAATCTACAAACAAGGCTTCAACATATTCTGTAACATGATAGTAAAATCAAGATAAATTATATTGCACTTTTTATGCATCTTAAAAGAGATTTTCTATTTTTTCAGTATGTGGGCCTTTTCTTTATATGATCACACTCAACTTTGGTATATGCTCATCCCAGTAAAGAACATGAACCCCTGTTTCTTACTACTGGAGATCCTTTCAAAGTGCAGATATAAGTACTATTCCTGTTCAGAGAGGGACACATTTAAATCACTGTTTTACTTTCAAGTCCACAAAAACCACAGGCTGAAACTCTAGCTCTGCTGGTTTGTTACCTGTCTGTATGAGCCTCCATTTTGACTGTGATGCATGGAGCCCATAGGGGCAGTGTGTGGCCTCGATCTCAAGTTTAGGCCCAGGCCCATCATCCCTTGAGTAGACAGCTGACACTGCAGCTCTGCTATCAGGTCCTGTTGCTCCTGCAGCTTATCACTCTGAGACAGAAGGAAGACAATCAAATAAAGTATCAGATAGTCAAACACTAAAACATGCAGTGCAGATTCGTCCATTAAACACAAAATACTGAGTGTTATGGCAGTTTTCCATCAGGGTGAATATCTGTACTATGCAATGCTGTGACCAACTGTTAATTGCTCATCTTTAGCACATGACCACCTTTTCGGAAACATGTAAACTTTTTGAATTTAACTTGGATTTTGCCCAAAAGAACATGCTATTCTGTAGGTCCAATTCAGAATTAAAGTTCATCTGACCTGCTGCTTGTATTGCTCCATAGCATCCTCCAGAGCTGCTAAAAAGTCTGTGTTCTCTCTCTCCAACCGCTGAACCTGTGCTTGAAGCTGGACAACGCTATCCTCCTTCTCTCCGTCCTTCTCAGTTTCATGGTCGTTGTTCCACCGCTCCTCTGCAGCCTCTGGGTCCTGGTAATAAACCCCATTTATAGACATATTAGTACTGCAAGCCTAAATCTCTAAAAGTGGTCTTTTAGGAATAACTTAAGGAATAATCTTTAAATATTTATTTCAAAGAATGAAAGAGACTCACCTGGTTCCTTACAGTAGGCCTTCCCCTCCTCAGCGCAACACTGTCCTCAGTGGAGCTGTTCTCGATACCACTGTCTGGTCCTGAGGCAGTGGTCAGTCCGCTCCGTTCCTCCTCCACCGAGCACAGCCACTCCTTCACTCTCAGACTCTGTTCTGCAGTCAGAGCCCCTTCACTCTGCAGCTCCCGCAGTAACCTGCGATATATCAGCAACATATACATTCAAGGAAGGGTTAGGAAAACCTATGACAATTAAACCGAAAACACATATCCGAGAAGATGTGAGGTGCAGTGAGGTGCAGTGAGGCACACTTACTACCTCATTGGCCTGAGGGACACAATCAACTCTACTATCATGGAATTGCGTGATGTGAATTCTGCATATGGGCAATAATTCACAAATTAACGTACCACTCAACAGTTGAGGAACTGCAAAATACACTAACCAGGATATCCAAAATACATGTGATAAATTTTATAAAAAATGTTAAAAACACATTTAAGAGGCTGTTGCACCCTTATGGCACAGATAAAATTATGTAGACAAAATTTAACAGGATAATTAAATGAGCTTTAACCTGTAAGCAGTGTCTGTGCAAGTCCTGTAGTGAGCACTTTGAGCTTGAAGTCTGCTGATGTCTCCCTCTCCAAGTCGTGGCCGCCTGTTTGGATCAGCGTGAGAAATGATGCGAGTCTCTGAGCGCTGGCGGTTTTCGAGGGCCCTGCGAAGGGCCTTGATTTGTTGCTCCAGCCCTTCCACACGATCAGGCTCACGCTTGCAGTTGACTGTTGCCCGGTTCTGAATGTTTCTGGCCCTTGTGGCATAGTTTAGTGTGTTCAAACTCTCATCAAAGTCTGAGGACGACGGGCTGATGCAGGCAATCATCAGCGTTTTTGAATTTCCACCCAAAGAGTCTTTTAGGATCCTAGGTGAAAGGAGGATTATATAAGTTAAACCAAACTGACATTTTACACCAATTTCTTTTAGAATGGTATGCTAAAGTATCTCATGAACTTATTCAAAATGTACCTTGTGATTTTAGAGTCTCTGTATGGTATGTGAGAGCCTTTCCTCTTGGGGTCCCCCAGTGCCCCGATAACATTTCCCAGGGCCAGAAGACCGCTGTTAATCTGGATGCTCTCCTTTAGTCTCTCTCCAGTGTTCCCTGTCCTTAAGATGCGCTCTGACCCTGCCAGGTCAACAAAGTGGAACTTGGAAGACAACATTTGTGGTCCAGAACTTGCAGCAGTCCCGTACAGCCGTGAAATTCCTCGACGCTGGTCCATGTACACGGTAAAAATCGTGTGCGACCTGCTGGAGTTTGGATTCATCTGGGTTGCACCAGTGTGCCTGGCAGTGTTTCCTGACTCTAGTAAACTCAGCACCTCATCAAGACCCTCCACCTCGCACTCTTTGACGCCACACAAAACTATGAAATCACACACACAAATATAAAATGTAAGTAAACATATACACAAACCATTTACAAGTAAGTAAAAATACTGGCATAGATATAACAACCACAAAAATATGCTTAAAAATAATATATGTAACAGCAGAATGAAGAGAGTGGTATTCCATACCAATGTTGCCTTTATCCTCTCGGATGTGGATGTCCTTGCTGGCTGTCTCCACCTCCAGTAAGTCCTTGAACTCCTCTTTGTAGACCTCCAGGTAGGAGACTCGGACAGAGAAGTCTGTGAGGTCATTTTCATCAAGCAGCTTGAAGACATCTGCGACAGCCCTGGGGATGATTCCCTGCTCCTCATCTCTAAAGGAACCTATGAATTCAATTAAAACACAATTAACTGCATGCAACTGATTTTGTGCTTTCTTTGTTTAACAAGTCAAACTGATCATACTTTCTTTCTGGCCTTGTCCTATGCAAAAATGCTGTTGAACTCTATGAAAGTGCAGTGAAAGGTGGAAGTTAAAATTTCCAATCACAGGACAATTTTTGATACTGTGTGCATAGTCACAGATGTGAGCACATCTGACCACACTGTTGGAACCACATAGTTTGATACTTTGAATTGGAGAATGTAAGACAAGAAAAAAACAAATAAATAACTCACAAATATTTGCTTCTCCAATGGTGTAAGTCTTGCCTGAGCCTGTTTGCCCGTAGGCAAAAACTGTAGCATTGAAACCTTGGAAGAAGGCATCTATGAGTGGCTGGACAGACACAGAATAAACCTCCTCCTGACAGCAGGATTCTTCAAATAGGAAGTCACAAAGGAAATGTCTGTCATGGCCCAGAGTAACTCGACATAGTTCAGGGTCCACGGTGATGCAGCTCTCATGGCAGTGTAGAAGCTCTTTAGGCAGCAGGGGGCGCACTCGAACAGCTACTTGCACCGCAGAATAATCTCCTCTGCCTTGGCCACCAGGCACTTTGGGAGACATTTCTGCTACGCTGTTGGAGCTCTTCCGTGTTCTTCTGTTATGTATTGATCATCTTTGGAGCACTGCAGGGGATAAAAAAAATCATCTGTCAACAAAGGTTTTTTTTCAACATCTCACGTCATCTGGTTTAAGGGTGTAATAAGACCATTACTGCGGATGTCATTGATTGTATGATATGCAACGAACCAACTAGAAGCTCAAAACACACTTTATTTTTTACAGATTTACAACCAATTCAAATCCTCCATCACAAAATGTTTACTTTTGTAAGTTGATATGAACACATATTAGGTTGTAGTTACTATTCTGAAAAAATTGGAAAACCTATTGGCCTGTATGAAAATTGCATGAAAAGGTGCTTGATGAGTGTATCTGAAATACTGAAAAAGTACAAATAAACAGCTGAAGAAGCTTATTCAATAGTCTCAATAGTAATACCAAATATTACAAGAAAAAATAAGACTAACTACTTTGTCAGATATCTCGGCCTTTTTCTAGTTTCATAACTAATTTGTTTCCTAATTCATTTGTCATTGTGTGGGAAAAAAAAAAAATCACCAAAGGAGGGAGCTGAGGAGATGAGAGAGAGGCTGCTGGGTGCACAGGAAGTGTCAGGAGGTGAGCGCCAACAGCTGGTTGCTAAGAAATGGCTGATCTGGCACCAAATTGACTTACAATCATTCCACATAAGCGCTCAAAACAACACATGAAACTTGTTTGTTGATTCTGAGGAAGCTTAGGTATCTTATGGTGGAGCTAAGCCCCCCATGACTGTCTTGTAATTCCAACGCTGCACCCAGGGATGATAATGGAAATAATCATTAGTTGTAGGGCTTCAACAAGCAATTGTTTTCCTTATAAAATAATCAATTTCTGCTGATCAATTTCTCCATTAAACAATTAATCGGTCAGTGTAACATAAGCAGTTGAAAAAAGCCTGACACAATGTCCTAGGGCACTAGGTGACATCCTTAAATGTCTTGTTTTGTTTAACCACCAGTCCAAAATTCCAACATATTCAACTAACTATGAAAAATGACAAAGAAAAAATGCAAATCCTCACATTTGACAACCTGGAACCATCAAGTGTTTTGATATTATTTACTTGACAAATGCTGCTCAATGCTTGCTCAATTATACAAATTTGTTCCCACTAAATTTTCTTTCAAATGATTAATCGACCCGTCGTTGCAGCACTAGTCGGTTGCAGCCCTGGATGTGACAAATAAATTATAGTTTTGAATTTTGAGTCTGTTTACACAAGTGGCACTGCAGGCACCACAAAAGGTGATACAACGCTTCATTGCAAATAGGCACAAACCTTAAATTCTGGCAATAAGAAGGCTTCAGTGATGAGGTCTAACTTCAAGGATGAGTATGTGATGTATTTAGGATGAACGTCTGGACCTCCTCCAACAACAGCAGCAGCAGAAAACCACGTCCCTGAACCCTGCACCGTGAAGTTGTAGCTACACAACCCCTGGATGGTCTTCTGTCTAACTTTATTTTAAACCCAAACTTTGGTACGCCTAGTTAAACGACACTTCAAACTTCAGGAGATATACTATTAACGACAACTGTTACTATTATCAGGACCGAGAGACAACATGGATCAAACTCGTGAATTTACGGAAATTTCTAGTTTTTTAAGGAAACGTCGGTTAACTTTGGCTACATACGTTCATGTGCTCATGCTCTGTAAAGTTAACTTATTCTGACCATGTTAGCAAGACAACGTTAGCTAGCCGTCGTTACCACTGTTTAATAAAGTAACTAGATATTAAATGTGTTAGCCATCGTTAACCATTAGAAAAAACACACATGTTGGCTTCTTCTGAAGCTTCTATAACAAGAAGGCTCCCGTATTTAACACGCTAGTTAGGTCGCCTGTTTCCCAGATAACTTCAGCTAAGCTAAAGTTAGCCAGTTAGCCAGCAGTCCAAACAACAAAACCAAAACATGAGGATGAGGCTGGATATCGACATCTGGAGGTGCTGCTACAGTTTCTCGTAAGAAACGGGTAACGCTGACAGCATGCACTGACTGGGTGAAGTCTCCTAACCACTAACAGTCAACACTACTTACTTTTAATGAGGCAGAAGTTACTCCATGGATTACATGGAGGATAACACTGGAGTTTTTTTTTCTTTTTCTTTTTTTCTTTTGGAGAATGGAAGTTGAGGGGCAGCAATGGGGAGGAGCCCGAAAGTCTGGGTTTGGCCTCTAAAGAGCCTCATGGCTGCAGAGAACCATTGATTTATAAATCACATTGAGAGTATCTTAACACTTTTGTACAATAATCGTGATTTAATAAATCCCGATTTGTAAATGCCCCTATTTTCTGCATTTGTTTTGCCCGTTGCCTGTTTCTTACTTAACAGCATAACTTTACATGTATTATGGACTGTACAGGGTTATATCATCTAATTCATTCATGTCGAGTGGAAATGAAAGTTTTAACAAAGATCTGTATTCAACAGCACTATCTCATCACATGGCCATACTTTTTGTTTTTGTAAAAATCAATCACCTTTCCTCAAATCAGCATTTAATTCTTAGTAATTCTTTTAGCACTGATCTACTTACATAATATAAGTAGAGTGATCCGATCAGCAGATTAGTGAATAACTCTCAATATCTTCCATTTTTGTTAATAGTTGATCCTGTCAAGGCTGCAGTCTTCATCAAATAGCTACTTGATGACTTTTATGTTTTAGACAGTGAAATAAGGTTACAGAATATTGTATTTATATCATTTTTATTCAATGCAGCTGCAGGATTTAACATAACACAGAGAATGATCAGGTGCATAATAAACAAAGTGAACAAATGAGCTGCAGGAATATTTAATAACTTAACTAACTGTATTTTATTCCGGTCAGAGCACAAGTAAATGCAGTTTTCTAATAGAGGAGCACCACTAACACCCCTGAAATGGGAGAACAGAAAACCAAACTGATAGAGGTCATTCTGTGCATCCATAAGTGGCAGCACAACCTTTTTGCAAACCTTCACTGCATCAGATGTAAGGGCTGCATGTCTCAGATAATTCATACATACAGTTTGGCACCTGTATAACACAGGATTCCTTCCACATTGCCTAAACACCAGGTAAGATTTAATGTGTAAAACGCTCATTCAAAATGAATACTAGACAACTGAAACACACAAGATGATGTACCCAAACAACCAAGCAAACAAGGAGTGTTCCAGCTGTCTCAATCTGGTTTACACTCTTAGGTTTTTATTTGTGGCTAAAAGCCTTTCGACTGGGCTCAGAGATTAAAGGCCATTCACTTTAATCCTCCTTCACCTTTTGCACAAGAAGTTCCAGATCCAGCAGACGTTCAGATCCAAAAGTGGATTGAACAGTTTGAGTGGGTTCGTTGTTATGACTACCAAGCATCAATATGTGAGTGAATCATGTTCACCACTAAGGACTTGATATGTAGAATTCTACTGAACATATCCTGTGACGTTATGGCAGCTTCCACTCTCATCAGTCTCAGTCATAATGTTCACAGATCTATCCAGCCTCACAATCAGTTCTGGTATAGATACACAATGACCTAATTTCTTTTTTTTTTGGCTAAGACACATCCATAAATGTTAAAAACCCTGTTTCATCATCCTTACAGACCAAGACATGTCCATGTCAACAATAATGAGTCTCTATATCCAAATGCCCTTTCCACATGTGGGTAGAGATTCTTCAGAATCTAAAATTATTCGGTTTTCATTTTCACCTGCACAAGAATAAACACAGTCGCCTCAGCAACGCACTTTTTAAAAACATAAATAAAGATGACATTTTAATGACTGTTGCAGCTTCATCCTGCGCACACAAGAATCATAAAATTATATGAAAAAATACTAATTGAACACACCCTATTCGAGAGCCATCATACATCATATAAAAACACTGTTTTACATACTGTATGTATATATATGGCCTTTTTAAGAGTCATGCATTGCAGCTGTATGAGATTTGTCAGTTCTGTCTAGATCTAGATGTCAGTCAGAATGTAATTTCTATAGCACAGATGACCCAATGAACACAAAACCATGACTACTCAAAGTTTAACATGTCACCAGTTTGGACATTTTAATGGTAAATGAGAAGAAATACTTGTCTTTGTGCCATACCTGTCGTCCATTGTTTATGATTATAAAGAGATCTTGATTACTGTCTGTTTTCTTGTTTTATACCAGTGTGTAAATTCTCCCAAACCCTGCTGGAAACAGAAGAACTTCACAAAACCCCACACTCCACTATTGATTTGTCCCTACCAATCATCACCTAGCTTTTGCCATATGAGGAGGCATGTTCTGGCACAAAAGTATGTGTACATCATCTGAGACTGGCTGACATACTGTTCCACGACATGACAAACTTTGAATGTGGAAGGCTAGAAATGAAAGCCAGGCCTGTGATTGGTCATGACAACATAAATCATATAATCAGGGCTCCTGCTGGGTTATAGCATCTTATTGAACTTATTGAATCCTGTGCAATATGATAAGAGAACAATGATGTCCAAGATCAAAATTCATTAAAAATATTAAACATTTCATCAATGAGGACGACTGAAAAAGGACACATTATGCCCAGTGGTGGTTCTATGTTGTATGGTGCCCTGGGACAATACCCCCTTCATTTCACAGTATTATGAATGAATTGTGGTTTATTTGGCAGCTTTTGCATGCATTTTGCTAATTGCATTAGTTCTGCACAAAGATAGAAGTGCTGCCCATGTCGCCCTTTTGAATCCGCCAATGGGTGAGGACAGGTGAGGATAATATTAATAATAATAATAATAATAATAATAACAAATTTTTTGTCCTCCATATCAGATGATTCACTTCATTCATGATGTTAAGTGAAAACAAAATGTCAAAATGCCCGTCCAGCTAGCTTTGTTGAGCTAGCTGGACCACAGGGTCCACCTGGACTTACACCGGTTCTGTTTCTTCCTCGTTGGTGGAAATCGTGGAAATTCGTAAATTCGCACGGCGAAATCGAAACGAACGGACGGACGGACGGACGAGTTTCGTGAACGCAGCGTTTGAAGTTTTTAGTATTTGAGATGAGTTTTTGTTGTTGTTTTTGTTTTTTGTTGTTTGTTGTTTTTTCACACACACACACACACGCACACATGAGTGTTATGACCTACCTCAGATTCGATCCTACACCTCCGGGTTGAAGGTCGGCATCCTTCCTCTCTGGACCAGCTTCTACGCTGTCAGCTCCTAGACTCTGAACCTGACTCACCTGCAGCAGGTGTGGATCAACTGACAGGGGACACTTTCGGCCTCATTTACCAAAGCCTTGCGTAGAATTCACACTGAAACGTGGCGTAGGCTACGCAGAAAGCTGAAAAGATGCGTACGCACCAATATAAGAAATCAAATATAAGAAATCAGATAGGTTGATCCTGCAGATATTTCTGAAAATATCTCTGTTAAAGTTTGTTCTAATACCAATTATATACAATCACAATAGATATAGATATAGACATAGAGCGCCTGTGCTGCCCCCGGACAAGATGCCACCCTGGGCGGCTGCCCATGTCGCTTGTACCTAAATCCGTCATTGCTTATGCCAATCATCAGGTAAATTCTAAAACCATAAACTGGTTTCATCAGTATGAATCAATAATCACATCCTCAGTGCATATAGTGCACTCACACCAACAGATTAGACATTATGAGCCTCACTAATCAATAGCTTTTATAACAGCCACACAACAAAGGCAGTTATGACCTGTTTGACTGTAGTGGCTATTAATCGCGGCTATTAAAAGAGGTTACTGCTGGGGAAATCACAGGTTATGGCTTCAGTGTCAACTGACTTTGAGTGTGCAGCATGTATGATCTGTGATCAGCAGGGGGCAGTGTTACATCATAGTTTGAAAATACACAGGAACACACACACACACATGGGTTTTCATTCAAGACAGACACAACAGTAAACTCACTTGGGAATCTTTAACGGGACAATAAATGAAAGAAATTGAACAAACATAGCAGAGAGGCAAAGGAGCTGCTAGTTTAACTTTAACTTGATTAAAGGCTCCTGGCAGGTCTATTCGACCCTCTCCCTTCCTCCTACACTGAACTGCAAACCCACACTGAATGCCACTGAGCCAAATTGACTTTTGCGTCCAGTCTGCAGTGTGGGGAGCCTCTGCAGACCCAGTCACACTCTCTTTTGATCCATTAAACTCCAGATGAGACCAAGGTATTTCCTTTCAAAACGAAGTACCAATGATAACCCAAGCTGCTGTCAAAGAGAGTGTGCTGGTTTCTTAGGATGAGATTAGGATATTGATTTCAGTCCCTTACACACTGCCAGCACTCATTAGGAGGGGTTTTTATCTGCACGGTGTGAATCAGCCACACTGGAGAGAGAGAGGGCTGTAAAGACAGGACGGTGGAGGTGGAGGAGTGGGGACAGAAGGATGAGAAAATGGGTGTAATATGATAACGTAGAGGAGGGGAGGAAAAGAGAGGACAGTGAGGTGAACAGGACAGACAAAACATCAGACTCCAGCCCAGGTGCTCTCACAGGCCGACTTTCTCAGAGTCCAGTTTGTATATATAAGTGGGCACTAGGCTGAACCTTGCACAAGCTATTCAGAGGTACAACACAGAAGGGATAAGCTGCAGATGAAAGGGAGTTGTAGAGAGGACAAGAGTAGAAAAGGAGCAGTCTGGATGAACCTTTAATACTTATTCATCACCTCTTCTGGATCCCTCAGGGACAGACATGAGGATGGCCTCCAATTCAACTCTACTTTTTCCATTAAGACACAAGCAGGAGAGACTGAGTCATGAGTAGTCAGAGGTCATATTCTGTGGTGCTAGCAAAGAACGTTTTTTAATGCAGGCTGCACCCCTCCGCCAGTGACTGACTGGCTCGCCTGAATCGTCTTCTATTCAGCCTTCTCTATTCAGCCATCACTCTGCCTCCCTATCTCTATGCATCTTATTTTCTTCACTCAGCGTGCAGTCTTGTTTTAGGACCCCGTGGCTAAATCTCCCCCGCCCCCTCGGTGGTGTCGTCGGTGAGTCTCAGCAAGAGCCCCCTCTGCAACTGGAGACATCCTGTTTGTCTCCAGTGAACCTTCACTTTACCGAGGAGCAGATAGGCGGCTGGTGCAGCACAGAGGTGACACATTTCATCACACTTCTCTGAAACTTCACAATTCTTCCACATACACACCTTCCCTGTGAAAGGAAAACGATCACACATACGTCACTTGCTTGCAAATTTCAAAGTTAAAGTTATTCATGCACTGTAGGAACACAGTAGCTCTTTTCAGCAGCCATGTCTTTGGCTGCCTGTCTGCTGAACAGCACTGCTCTGTACTGCAAGAGCTGAAGTGTTTCTCAAACAAGCACAGATCACATATATCACTGCTTATATATATCTGACTGCTCTTACAGCATATTTCAGCGGGAAGAGCATAAAATGTAAACATTCAAATTGTACCAAACCAATTTAAAAAAAAAAAAAAAAAAAAAATTCTGCATTAGCAAAAAAAAGGAGACCAATGTTTTTTTATGGTTTACAGGGTGTTTTAATGATTGCACTGGAAAATTTACTGAAAACAGAATATAAATAATACATGATAGTAGAAAGGATTACAAAGTCTTCACACATCATGATTACCTGTCCACTATACATAATATATATATGTCAACATGGCTGGACCATCATTTTACAAAAATAACACTTTCTTGGTGGACTGTCTATATATTTTCTGGTTCAGCTTGTTACAAGTGTCCTTTAGCTGAATGCTGGTTTATTGTTTGCTACATCGTGCCATTCCCCTTTTATATCTCCTACACTCATTTCTATCTTTCTGCAATAAATACATTTTAGGTAATCCATACAAAACTCATGTTCTTATACTTAAGCCACCTGAACATACTCAATACGCATTCCTTTAGCTTATTAACAATGCTCCTGAAGAACCTGTATTCTAAAACCTTTATTGCATGCAGCTGTGCACACAACACACGCATGTGTTGCTCTGCCACGATGTTATGCTTACTTTACTACAGTTGAGATCTGGTGGCAGCAGCTCCTTTTGCAACAGTACAGGTGACTTTAAAGATGACCACCACAATACATCAGATTATCACATATCCGTGACTTTGTCCTTATAGCTAAATCCAAGCACAACAGACTTTTGTTTGGCCTTTGTGCTCTAAGAGAGTTTCCACGTTCATCCTTCATGAATGTGTTCATCCTCTCTCTAGAACTCATACTGGGAAACAAACATGGTGATCTTGGTGATGTACCTCCCCAGCTGGACGCGTTTCTCCAGCTCGCTCATCTCTACTTCTGCCTCCAGAGCGG
The DNA here is from genome assembly GCF_002260705.1 of Seriola dumerili. Lineage (NCBI taxonomy): Eukaryota > Metazoa > Chordata > Actinopteri > Carangiformes > Carangidae > Seriola > Seriola dumerili. The sequence continues at coordinate 1,655,749 of NW_019174258.1, forward strand.
CAGGGCCCTGCACCGGGCTCACCAGCATCAGCTGACCTGTCAGACGGTCTGAACGCTGGACTGTGAAGTGGCGCCGAGCTTGCCTTCCCCCCAGCAGGGAGAAGCGGAGCGTGTCACCCATTGGACGCAATGCTGAGACCCTGAACATGACACGGGGAGCTGACAGGTTGGACACAACAGCCAAGTAATGGTAGGAAAAGGAATTTGGGGCCTGAGAACACGCCTTGTTGTCCACAGGACAGGGGTTACGTTCACAACGCCTGGAAAAAAGAAGAACAAATGAAAACTGAGGAAGATGTAGTTGTGTTAAAACTTTGGAATCAAATTAGTTTTTATTTGGTCTAAGACTTGGTCCCAATATCTACTTGTTACTGTGCATTTCAAATGAAAATCACATTTATTGTACAATGTGGAGTGAACTGGATATAAGAAATTCATGACTGAGGATAATGCTCACATAGGTGACGTCTTGACATATGTTGCACTAGGGATTTTGGGGCAGTCCACACGGACACACTGGAAACCACCGTATGTATTAATGCACATCTGGTCCTTTGTGCAGTTGTTTTGTCTGGTTGCACACTCATCAATGTCTGTGAAAAAAAAACATCAACACAGTGAGACATTTATTTAAACAGAAATATTAGTTGGAATATCATTCACACTGTGTGAGAATTAAATTCGTAATTTTTTGTGAAAGGGTCGATTTTGATGTTTTATCAGCAACATTTGCTATGCAGAAGCTTTCTTGGGAATACTTGATGTAATGCTGATAGCAGATTTCTGAAATTGAGTAAATTCAAAGTGATTGCAAAACAAAATGCAGACAAGTAAAAACATGAGTGCACCTTTACAGCTGCGTCCATCGCGGGTCACATTGTATCCAACAGGACAGGAGCAGCGGTAACCTCCAGGGGTGTTGACACAAGCATGTAAACACAGTTTCCCAGCCTGGCCATTATGGAACAGCTCACATTCATCTATATCTGAAGTGAACAACACAACACACACACACACAGTTAGCATCCTATATGAAAACACAAATGTGTATATATTTCAGTTACAGGGCAGGTATTAGTCGCACCAGTGCAGGTATTGGTGTCCCTGCCAGAGATGGTGTACCCTGGCTCACAGGTGCAGTGGGTGGTTCCCTGCACTATAGTGCAACGTGATGGACGAACAAAGGGCCCAGTGGTGGCAGCTGGCAAAGTAGAAGCAGCAGCAGCAGCACCAGCAGCAGCACCAGCAGCAGCCGTGGTGGCTGCGGAGGTGTTTGTCATGGTAACAAAGACTGAAAGGGGAAGACAGGAAAGAGGAGAAGTAAGCAGTCGTGTAGGCTGTTTTCATCCCCTCCTGTGATATCTTTAGAGCGATAGGTCTGTATCTACCCTGCTCATTAATGGACATTGAGTGAGCACTGAACTCAACTGTAAAATGTCCTGAACTGTCAACTTGTCAAAATTCTTTACAAACCAAATTTTATTAGAAATGTTTATGTAAAACTGACTTATCGCCAGATTATTATTTGGCAATATCAGAACTTCTTTCTGCTGATTTGTCACCATGCACCCCTGACTGCAGAGCTTTGAAACTTCTCAGATACTACCATTCATTAGGTATCATTAGACAGAGTGGCTCTATAGTCATGAATGTGACATGATGGACTGTTGGTTGCCCAAAAAAAGGTAAATAAAGCCAGACCTACAGTAACAAATTGCATATTTGCATGGAAATGTTAAATAAATAGAGAAAAACTAAACTATGTGGGCTCCAGAGATTCACAGTCACTGTTTGTACATTAACTCCACCAGCCACATCAGGGAGCAGACCGCTGCCACTCAACCAGGACTGTCTTAGACTTCAGGCTGGAATTCAATAAAACCCACACTGCGGTATGTAGCACTGGCTTGTACTGGCTAACCAAACCACTGGCCAATGTAATCTCCTTTAACAGGCTGGGAGGATTTGGATACCAGCCTAAAAAAATATGCTCTGAAGAAAAGTGTTGTCTTAAATATAGTCCTATAATATCAAATATGCAGTAACTTTTTGAGCAGGCTAAGGTGCATGAAGTGTTAGCCGTTATCTAAATGTGAACAACAGTAAGATGGTTAAGTAAAACTATATCTCCATCAGGCAGTGTGTGGTCTGGGTATGTCATTCCTACATGTTGGCAGAGGGCTCTGACAGGTAGCTCCAGCCCAGCCTTTGGCACAGACACAGGAGAACTGGTTCACCTCATCCACACACGTCCCGCCATTCAGGCACGGAGAGGACGCACACTCATTGATGTCTGAGGGAAAAGACAGACAGGAAGGGTTAAACGAGGAAACTCCAGCGCTATGTTCGAACATGCAACCAAATATCGGTTGACATCATGGCATATATACAGTATGTGGTAGAGAGAGAGAATGAGAAAAAGGCGGAAAAAGGCGGATGAGCTCACAACAGGTGCAGCTACAGGGGAAGCCTTGCTAGATAAAACAGCCTTTCAGCTGATATCTCAAAGTTCACAAGCTGTCAGAGGACACTGAGGTTGGAATATCGCATGTCTCAGCATTCAATAAGCTCTCTGGACAATGACCAAAGTACATAAAGGCGAAATGTGATCATGCGTCACATATGAAACATATGCCCAAAAAGAGGAACAGCAATAGAGAGCAGTAGAGGGGGAGGTTACAAAGAGGACGATGACAGCGTTGTAAAATTGATCAGTGGGTTAGATAACATGATAAGAGACGGTCAGGGTCAAGAAGAGGAGAGAGACATTGGTGGGAAGAGGATGAGGAGACGGCGGAGAAGGTAACAATCCCAGCAAGGACAGGTAGCAGAGGATCAGTGCCGGTCTCTCACCTCGGCAGGTGGGCTGCTGGCCGCTCCAGGTCAGGCTTTCCTGACAAACCCTGCTCTCTGATCCAACCAGTTCATAGCCAGGGTCACACAGAAAGTGAACCTCATGGCTCACGCTGTGTGACTTCCCAAGTTTTCTTCCGTTGATCGGTGCGTCCAGTTTTGTGCATGTGTCTGTTGGAAAAGCAGAAAGTGATTTAAAAAGAAAGAAGAAGAAGAAGAAGAAGAATAACAGGCATTTTAACATTTTAATATATCAGGATGTTTTGCTCACTGTTGATGGCTTTTGTTGGCTGCTTCCCTGCGTTGCTCTGCAATAAGTTTATTTTCTTCTTCAGGTTGCGTAGACTCTGCATGTAGGAGGCCTCATGGGCTGAGAGCAGCTTCTGGACCTGCTTCAGAGAGCCCTGTATTTCCTGCCTGCTAGGACAGTCCTGGAACAAAACAGAGACGGTGACTAATTTTTCATGAGGCATTGATTAATAATGACAACAACTTGTTCAAAGCTGATTTGAAATCCACCGACAACAGATTATGAAAGAGCCACGTAATTATAAGTTGTTTTAATTCAAAAATGTAGATATGAGAAGAGTGTACTGCCCTATGCATAGTGTTACTACATGGATGTTGAAAGCTACAGAGCACTCTGTTTTGCTTTAAAAGTTGTTATAAGTTTTTTTTTTTTAAAAAAGGAATGCTGTTTTTGCTGAATTTATGAATATAGAAGAGCTTCTCCTCTGGCTCACCTAAGTTAAAAATAAATATTTGTCAACATGAAAAAGAGACCACAAGTGTCAGCGATGTCATTGATGTATTAGCTGGGGAAACTAACTTTCTATTCAGTCATGAGACTCAAAGCGATGCTAAAGATTTTTTTTTTTTTTACAACCAAAGAATCTTTACAACTTATAGATCTGTCGCAGCCAGAAAATGTACCTGCACCACAAAAAAGGTTTCTTATGTTAACCACACATTCGCCTTTTTATCACTGAATCATTGTGCTGCACTTTTATGATTCTGTCTGGGACTGAAATTTCAGTTCTCAGCCACAAGATTACTTCACATAAATTACACGTCCATGTGCTTTCTGTGCCCATAATGCATGGATACCAAATGTTACTCTCCCTATTGGTTTACCACACCTACTGTATACCCATTACTCGATTATGCAAGTAGATGCTTTGATTAAGAAGCACATTTCAAAATGAAATCTTAGTTGTAACCAAAACAGAGTCAGTGAATGAAAGTGTGCTGAGGAAGTGCACTTGGAGACCCGTGCAGCACAGAGGCTGGGCTGTTATATGAGGGAGTAAATGCAGTAGGATCTGAGTATGTTTTCCCACTGTAAGTACATTTGCAAGCAGGAACCTCCTTCTCTCAAAACTAGATACTGTAACTCAGTCATAAACACAAAAACAGACTCTGAAAGTAACCAGTATACTATTCTTGCAATATATATATATAAGGTTATGTAACTGCCATGTGTCATTTTAGGAAAGAGGGCAATATCAGCAAAAGTTATTTAGCTTGCATTACAGGTAATCACTAGCTCTATATGATGTGGTAAATTTAGTGTTTCGGGGTCAGTCAGTCGGGTAGAAACGCCCTCAGCATAAACATCACCTGTGTTACAACCCCCACTTTCTATTGGCTGAGAGGAGTGGCAGCGACTTGTTTTCTACCCACGTCCTCTCCCTCATTACTCTCTTTCATTCAACAGCGTCATTCTGTCCTGTCCTCTCATACATGTTTTCAGACAACCAATTAGTGTTTTCTTCCAGCAGGAGTTATGTAACAAGAGTCAATATTTGTTGAAAACACCTTTCTGATTTGGACCAAACTCGGGTTTGGAGAGACTTCAGTCAGTCTGGGGGTGGGGTGGGGTGGGGGTGGTAGCTGGTGTTTATAGTGTAGTTGTCAAAGACCTCTTTCTACCTGTGTTCGGCGACATTTTACATGGCTTCATGTTAACTGGGTGATGTTACCATAGTGCGTAGGAGGCATGCAGCATGGGAGCTCAAGATTACAGTACAGTTCTACTAAATCTAACTAAGACTTGTTGTTAATGTTCAACAACTCTGAAACACCTACATGCAACTTTGAACAACATACACTTATACTCTCACACATGAACACACATATAAAGGCCTAAACCATCACACTGCCACTCTTACTGACTTTTATGTTGCCCATCTTTGAGTAACGCATCAACAAATATGCATAGACACAGACACAGACACAGACACAGACACAGACACAGAGATGCATGACAAAAACCAAACAAAGATTTTGTTCGGAAGATTTGAAGTAAAGCACAGTAGAGATGTGCTGAATATATTAATATAGTGGATCTGGTTCCTGAAACTTGTGTGCAATATGAGGGTGACTCAAGGTTTTGTCTGTCAAAAATTTTCACTGTGTTGCTAAGCAAAGACATTCACAGTAGAACCTGTCGTGTACTTCAGAGGAGAGGGAGATTATTCACATTTTCAAATACTTTTTGAACCATGCATCACAGTTCTGTAACCCATGAATCAATTCAAAAGATAAAATAGAGCTGTCTTTATGAGTGTGTCAAGGCCATAGCTTTCTGAAATGATGTCAGTCAAGTCAAGGCATCCTACTGTGACTCTCATTCATTCATCCGCTCATTAGCCAAGGACATTGTGTTGCACTTACCTGTCCAAAAATAGGATGGAGTGAACAGGAACACATTAAGGTGATGACAACTGCAGCTGACACAAACATGTTTCCACTAATACCAATCCACTGCGCAGTCGACGGTCAGTCCTCAAATGTGTTAAGAGTTGCAGACAGTGTGAACTTTGAGTGGGCAGCCCTCAGTGAGTACAGGGACTCCAGGTGAGAGAAAAAACCACAGTTGGCAGTGGAAAAGCTGCTGCAGCGAATTGCTGCGGAATTCTGGGTTTAATCTTCAGGAGCCAATCAGGGAAGGACACTTTAAGAAAAATGTGACCACATTATTATAGCTTTACTTAATTTGGAGCACACTTCCTCTCAAGTCAAAGCAGCTTAGTTTATATCTTGTTTACTGAGAAGTGGAAGAAAACTGAATTTCTCTGGATCAATATCATAAAACAGCATGAGATAATAGTCAGTCTGAAGGACACACACACATATAGCACTCTGGACACTTTGTGTTTGTTGCAAAATGCAAAGAAAATCAAAAAGAAATTCAAAACATATGATTTGAATCTGCTCTGGCTGTTTGACAGGTTGGTCTTTTAAGACAAAAGAATTGTTATGTTTTTATTTGTTGTTTGTTTTGTTATTTGTTTTGTTATTTGTTTTGTTATTTTCTGATGCTTTTCAACATTACAAAGCCATTTAAATGACTGATTTGTCAACTCAACTTGAAATCAGAGTGCTGCATTTGCACCAGTGATGGACAGACAGTTCATTGCCAGTGATGGACAGAATCTGCAGAGAAGCTGTGCCCTCTACAGGAATATATGCATACATGCATCCCTGCACTGTACATTACTTGGACTGAACAAAATAACACAAATTACTCTTGGGTCACTCACAAAGGGCCATACCTGACATAACTATTATATAACAGTGGTTATTTTTCCCCTTCATATTACCGGGCTGACAACAATGGGGATTAACAGCTGTAAAAACATTAATTCCCAGATTTGTTTTCTAACCTTATACCACCACCAAATCAAAAGAGGAAACTATAGCTGTTTTTGAACTCAGCACTTTTCACAGTTGACACATCATAGCTGAGTTATGCAGTGAAATATAATAAAAATATTATCATTTAAATAAAATGTGTCTAAGTATGAGTTTGAAACTTAACTATGCTGCTGTAAAAATATCTATCGTGCACATGGACTTTTGTCCTCGATGTGTGCTTCTAACACTCCTGTTTTTCAAAGAGTCATGACAAGCGAAGCTGCTTCTGAGGTCAAGCAGCAAGGAGCTGGATTTGGATTTACCTGAGAAATCACCGTAGTGGGTGGCCCTGTCTGACTGAACCCAGAACAGACTGTGTGCACAGCTGCCATTTGCCTCAGCAGGGTCACACAGTCCTTTACTGATGCAGCAAAATCAAAGAGATAAGAAATAACCGGTCAGACTGAGGACTGAGTCCTCGGTGCAAAATACATTCAGCCCACAGGGGAGAGAAATGAGTGCATGTCTATTGTGTCGCACAGCAGTCATCTTCAGACACTGAATCATCCCACAATGTGCAGATCATGATTCATGCTTCCCACATCGAGTCTAAACAGACACCCAGACAGCTCCATGCTGTCCCTTTCCAGACCTATCTGATCATTTTGCACATCTTTAAGTTCTGCCACATCATGTTCTGCTACTCTTTAATATGTGAAAAAAATACCACAAACACATTTAGCTTAAAATGAAAAGGACCTACACCTCAGTCTGTCCTCGGCTCGGTAATAAAGCTTTATCTCTGGTGAGTCACCTGAATGATCAGTCCCTCAAAACAACTTCCCCTCATTTAACAATGATGAATGCTCATGCTCAACCATGCATCAGAGTAAACCTCTCTTTTTGTCTCTAAGATAATAGAGATGATTAGTATATGCTTTTGTTCCCAGTGACTGACTGGCACTAGTAAAACACCTGCTGTTAGAGGTGGAAAGTAAGCAGCGAGTATTTATGTGTAAAGCTCTGTGCTATTCCATTATTTGTATTTAACAGATGCAGATAAAGCATATAAAGACTTTACATCTTTGTCTTATAAACCATGATGACTTGTTGGATGAAACTACCCAACAGTAAAAAAAAAATAAAATAAAATAAAAAAAAGGAGTTAGAATTAGCCTCACCATGACCAGGTATAACATCAACAATGATATTACTATATTAGTAATAATAACCAAAAAATATAATACCTATATTGATGTAAAACTGGAATAGGAGCTACACTGACACACAGATAGCTTAGCTACATTTTGAATAGGCCTGGAAGATTTTTACTTCTGGTATTCAGAAACGAAAGTGAGTTAAGAAAAGCATATAGAGCTATGAGAAAGTTTCTTTGATTCACTGATGTTTTCAAAGATGTTTTTGTTCTTGTAGTTGAGCACAAATCTGAAATTTTTATAATGTGCTTTGTTTAGTTGTGGATGATGAGCGTCTGTTCATCCTGTTTGCACCCACGTCTGTAATTAGCTGTTTTATTTTTATTTTATTTTTATTTTATTTTCATTTTTAATTTTATTTTTATTTTTTTTTAGTATGGACTACTTTGAGTCTACAGTCCTTGTAAGTACAGTGAAACAGATACATGTGCCTCGTGCTGCTGCTCAGCCGCTGAGGAGAAGAGAGGGAGGGGAGGGGCAGGGAGCAGGGAGGCAGCATAGTGAGCAAGTGGCCGCTGGGGTTGAGACACTTCAGGAATTCACCATGGGGTCTGTAACAGCTCTCCGGAGTTTGGATCTGTTTGTCGTTTTGTCTCTGCTGTCCCCGTCTATCAACGCGAACCGGATGATCGCAGACACACCGGACCTCCAGAAGTCCCCCTCCACCACCGGTAAACACATCTCAACCTGTGCACGAGACAGGTGGCCACGAGGGTCAATACTAAAACTTGTAGTGCAGGATGAACTTCATCAATTCACACACAGTTTAAAGTTGTTAGAGATTTCCGGATGTAAATTCAGTTTGTAGCCTATAGCCTGACAGAACACAATGCTCTGAGTGGACTGGGAAACATAAAGGAATGTATTTTTTTTTTATGTATTGGAACATTTTATCTTTATTTTGGCAATCAGGTGGCAATCCTTTAAGCTGCAGCCTCAAGTGGGCTTTCTTAGCTGTCCAAATCCATGTGGCAAAGCACCACCAGCCCAGAATTTCTGTCACTGCCTGCTGTACTACAGAAGTGTGGCATGAGCTTAACAAATTACCATTTTGATGGTATTTTTTGCAAAACACATGGCAAAATTATTAACTCATCACTAGGGGAGCTGAATTTTTTAAAAACTTTTTCCTGAAATGTGTTCAGATGTAATGAGTGACTGTGAGGGGTAGAATAATTTAACGTGATTCCAAACAGACCAAGTCTATTGTGTTATTTATCCACTATATGGATTTCAGGCCCAATATAATTGTGGCTTACATATTAATGTAATGTGGAATTTATTTGCCGTTGCTTTCAAGATTGAAAAGGAAAGGTTGTCATACAGGCCTAAAGTATCCTGAGTTTTTATAATGTTGTGCAGATTTTAAATCTGTTTGTAGGGGATGCTTTTTCACTCGGTAGGCTACATGCCATCTTGGTAAAAGTATCATTTTTACTTTTATTCTGAATTCTGTGTTTAACTTAAATGACCCTGGAGTTGAAATGTGAGGAAAACTGTGACAGACTGACTCAGCTGGTGCTTCAGTCTCACACACACACACACATTCTGTGACATATACTCAAACATCCCGCCAACACATTTGCATTCAGTTGCCATGGCGACGGCAGCAGAAGTATAGTAAATGAGTGTCTCTGTTTTCTTCCAGGACTCGGGGTGAAGGAGCACTCACAGATTGTTGCCCAGCACAATAGATTGCGCAGCCGGGTCAAACCCATGGCAGCTAACATGCAAAAAATGGTTTGTGGCACCTATTGTCTGTTTCTTCTGTGTGTGTGCGTTTGAATGGTGTGAATGCTGTCGCCTAAATGTGAGTTTAAGTTTAACATGGTCCATTTGTTGACAGTAGTCTGTGCTCTTGTTAAAAACTGGAGGTGGTGCACTGTCCACACAGCTGATACTCACAATGCAGCTCACATTTGCCTCTTTGTAAGAATTACTGGCTCTCTACTACAGACGTTCTCTCCCTCCAGTAGAGGAAGATAGTCATCCACATGTTGCAAACTTAAAAAATATGCCCGTGCATTTAAACAAGCTTGAAGTTGCAAGCCTTGCCAGTACAGAAACCCAGAGAAAAACAGTAATGAAAATGATGCTGTCAGTAACGCTCAGAGGTGTGTTGTGTAAAGATGTAAAACCCTGTTGAAGCAGTCAACAGTTCTTAGAGAACAACAGTTGGTTCAGAGCTCTATTTTTACTTTCTCACAAACTAACAACAACAGGTAGCTACTACAGCAGCTCAGTCACAGGCAAATGCAGCTGTGGACAAATCTATCAAACCGCCATAGTTATTTAACCAAAAATTATTCCTTTTTCAAAAGTGAAATAACTAAAAAGAGGGGTGGACAACAAAAGCTTTTAGCCGAGCTGTCTTGCTCAGTGGTGCTGATTGTCTCAACAGCCTGATAGTAGTGTTAGTGCACCATTTGTTCTGCTCTGCTGCAGGCGGAGTGATAGTGTGGACAGTTAGAATTGAGCCAAAATCAATTAGCCGTGCATAGAGTCTTGTGAGGGTTGAATAAGGATAAAAATAAGCAGAATTTTTCCCTTGTTAGTCTGTTAATACTGATGATCAACATACATAGTTAAAATACTGTACATAAAAAAGGCCAGTCATAGAATTTGACAGTGTGACGTAACAGGTCGGAGGGTCATGGTGAGGTATTGCTGAATGTGCAGAAATTCTCAATATTAATTTGTGTCTCAGGTTTTTCTAATCCCATTTTCTGCAAAACAGCCCAGCTAAATCCTCTCAGTATCTTATTCCATCTATTGCTTCTCCATACAGTACTACTTATCTGCACAACTGTCCTGTCTCCGTGTGATTATGACCAAGACGTAATGATGGATTATGAAACTCACAATGCACTAGATATCCTCAGGGCCTAATATGAGATTTTTACCAGGGAAAACTGTCACTTTGTCATAGATTACATCCTCAAAGCCACCTGCACAGACCGAGCCCCTTTCTTCGACTGCTCTTCAGCCTCAGAGAACTGTTCTCAACTGATAAGGCAGTAATGAGAAAAAGGGGATGTGGATAATCATTCTGCATTCACAGCTGTGGTATTACAGGTAATTTCCCTGTGAAAACCCTCAGAGGAGGCTTTGCCGAGCTGAAGAGGCATATTAAAGAGCTTTGCTGATAAAAGTTAAAAGGCTCAAGGCTTCGGCTGTGTTTGTGTGTATCAGAATAAGGTTTTTATTTTTTTTCTTCATGCAGAAACGAACCAGTAAGCATTGTGGTGAGATTGTGTTGAAGTGATTATAATATAGTGCTTTAGGCTTTGCTTTAAGGGTGAGATAAGATAGCAATATTTTAGGAATAAATGATGCTCCTCCTTTTCTCACCCAAATGCCCTGTCTGCAGGTTATCGTTGAGCTCTTGAGGCTAAGAAGTATTATGAGGTCACACCATCACTTTCACAGGCAGAAATTAAAAGAGTGTTTACTTTGATATGTAAATCACGACCTCTGATTGGGAGATTTTATCGTATTATTAATCTCTCTCAGAATTTCCCCAAGCTCCCAGCACTGAGAAAAAAAGTAGATCTGCAGTTTCACAGCAAAATATGGAGCTTCATTAATTCAGCTAATTCAGCTAATAAACAGTACAACAATATAGCAGTTGTGGATGGAGCCATGAATGAAGGTAAAGTAGTATTATGGGAAATAACATTTCATTTGCTCCTCCCTGACTGGTAAATGTCTAATGTTGGTGTCTAAACCAGACAGATAACCCTGATGACATCACCGGGGTTATTTTCTCAAACTTTAGAAACGTCCCTCCACAGCCACAGACAACATTACCACTCTGATGACAGGTAAACTGACCTTCAGGTGTCAAATTGGTGGACTGCCCTTTCACTAATACTAATACTAATACAAATGCAAAGACAATAATCCATCATTCCTCCAACAGTTAATTTTAATGATTTAAAGCTTAACTTTGTGCACGTTGTGTTGTTGTCCTTCTCAATAGTAAAAGAAGTAACTGCGATGATGTCCGTATGACAGCAAATATGGCAGAGTGGTAGTGGAAAGTTTGTGTGGAAACCAGTTGGCTGTTGGAAAATGTGTCACTTAGTAAAGTGTTTATACCAGTGCAGCATGCAGTGAGTGTCAGTCTGTGTTTGTTGGCACTGTCGCGGACTGGCAGTTTGCCCAAGATGTCTCTCTGCCTGTTGCCCACTGTAGGCTACGGCTGGCTCCAACCCCTGAAAAGGATTAAAGGGGTAAAGAAAATCACTCATGCACTATTAGGAATGACCTTCAAGCTAAAGAGTTTCTTTCATCCAGCCTTAATCACTGTCTGCAAACTACAATATGACCTTTATTAGAGATATTACAAAGGATGAAAATTTCCCGTTGCTAATTATTGATATAATTACTTCCTTCATATTTATCAGTTTGCAAAATAAAGAAAACTGCATGTTAGATAATCTGAGATAAACAGATGGGGGTTTGTGGGACCTGCGCATTGGAAACTACAGGAGAAGAGCTAAAATCCATTGATTTCCTCGAACAGATCTGCTGTTACACGGTTTACCCAAAACACAGATAAGAAGAAAAACCTTAAACATCTGCTGAAAAACACAAATGCAATGCAATAATTCTTGTATTAGCTTCTGCTGATAGGTGCGCTGGTTAGGGATAGTCTTCTCCTGTGTGCATGTAAGATACTGCTAAAAAAAAAAAGGCTTAACCATGCAGAACAAAATGGAAAGATATGTAGCAATAATACTAAATCCTACTTTTGTCTTTATCCCTAGGAGTGGGATGAGAAGTTGGCCTTACTTGCAAAGGAGAGGGCAGAATCCTGTCACACAGACCCCTCCCCTCAGCACTCCTCAACCTCCAGTCACATTGGCTGGAACACACATCTTTCTGTTCATGGTGTCGCTTCATTTTCTGACATCATCGACTCCTGGTTTGAGGAGGGAAAGGATTTTCTCTACTTAAGTGGGCAATGTAGAGAGAACGCCAGCTGCCAACACTACACACAGGTATTCACAAGCAGATACCAACTGTACGTACAGCATGTTTATGCGGAGTCTTGCATTTACCACACACCTCACTTCACAGACATTCAGATGCATGTTTTTTTTCCTTTAAAAGTGCTGATGTAGTGTGTCTAATCCCTCTGTTGTTGTGTAGCTTGTGTGGGCCACTTCGAGTCATGTGGGCTGTGCCAGCCAGCTGTGTCTGAGAGAAGGAGACCTCCGGGAGATTTTTGTCTGTGCATATTACCCAGGGTAACAATTACACACCTTTTCCATAAAAATGAAAACATTAAATCCATCTGAGAACAGCATAGTTTGAGCAAATCTCAGTTTTAAACAAAATACAAAGAGCTCACAATTATTATGTCCTGTCCTGTATGGAGATTTCATTTGTTACTTTCAACATTAAGATTGGATGTACTCCAGAGCAGATTGTGTGTCTCTTAGTATGTGTGTAGTATGTAGTGTTTGCAGTATACATCTGTGTCGCTGCAGAGGTAACTGGGAGGTGAATGGTCGACTGGTGATTCCCTACAAGTCGGGGCTGTGCTGCTCTCTCTGTACCTCTTCCATGTCTGGCTGCTTTAGACTGTGGGATCATGTAGGTGGATTGTGTGGTAAGACAACATATATGTATGTATTTTTATAAATATATATATATATATATATATACATGTATGTGTGTGTGTGTAGGTTGCTGCAGAAGCTAATTTTGCTGTCATTGGACATTCACAATATCCAATGAATACCACAGTGAGGTTTTTGATACCAAATGAATTCCACAAGGATTAAACATAAAACCTTAAAACATAAATGCAGGTCATTGCCATGCTGTTTTTGAAGGACATAATTGGAAATTTCAACTTTCTTCTGCTACGACTACTACGGTAGAGCTGTCCAATGTGTTCTTCAAGGTCATTTTTGTCTATCTGCCCTCAATTTCATTGACATTATTGTCAGCAATGCAAATTAAGTCCACTTTCACAAAGATTGAAGATGTGCACATGAAACATTTCTGGTTGTGAACTATTTTTTATTGTTCCCACACATTCTTTTCTATGCCTGTTTTTCCAGTCAGTTGCAATAAAGTATTTTGAGTGTTCGACAGTTTCCTGCATATGTCATTCAGCTTGAGTAACAGTTGCTACTGCAGTGACGTTGTAAAGCTGATTTGGGTAAAATGATCAGACATTTGTGATTCCAGATGTTCATTTTGAAACATACATGTTTGTGTGTGTGTGTGTGTGTGTGTGTGTGTGTGTGTGTGTGTGTTTGCTGGTTGTGCATGCACATTTTTTTAAATCAGAGATTCCAAGGAATCCATGCCGTATGAGCTGTGGTCAGCACGGCCGTCTTAACATCTCATCCTGCAAGTGCATGTGTGACGCGGGATTCACGGGACGCTTCTGCCAGGGTACCAGACATCAACATCATGAGTAGTTGTAACAAGATAGTAGACATATTGGTATTAAACTTAGTTAAATGGATTTCTTTTCTATATTTAAGTATTTTAATATTCAACGTAGAAAGACAGAATTTGCAGTACCGCTGTCTGTTTTTCAGTACGGTGCAGTGTGCAGTGTGTACACGGTCGTTTCAAAGAAGAAGAATGTTCCTGCCTGTGTGATGTCGGCTATGGCGGTGCTGAGTGTGCAGGTAAGTGCAGTGTGCTTTAGTACAGTACGTGCTTCATATAGCTCAGCAGTTTGTCCTCTGAGAAACAGAGTGGCTTCAAAATTCAAAAGTGCGCACAAACACGCATACTGAGGACATGAATCTGGTTGCTGCTACATTCTCTGTTTATCTTAATGGATCCAGTGACGTGTTGAAAACATGTTGAGAACATGTTGAGAACATGATGAAAACGACGCAGTGTACTGACTGGTTGAAGGTTGCACAAAAGACATTTTATCATCAGTGGGTTATGACATTTACGGTATATCTCAAGCAGTGCAGTTACATACATATCTTCAGCCTCTGAATATGTGAATGTAATAACACCATTTCCATAATGGATATTTTGTGCTGTTTGTGTCCCTACAGAGAAAGTGCCGTTTCCCTTCCACAGCTGTGATGTGATGATAGATGGAGATTGTTTCATGGTGTCTTCAGAAGCTGACACCTACTACGGAGCCAAAAGTCACTGTCAGGTGAGAGACAGGTGTGTGTTACCCACTGAGAGAGTGAGACAAGTGCATAATGTAAATCATTCTATCAAAGCTTTCCTTTGTGCTCTCAGTGTGGCCTTTTCTTTGTTTAAACCGTCAGGAACGAGGAGGTATTCTAGTTCAGAT
This sequence comes from Seriola dumerili, assembly GCF_002260705.1. Taxonomy (NCBI): domain Eukaryota; kingdom Metazoa; phylum Chordata; class Actinopteri; order Carangiformes; family Carangidae; genus Seriola; species Seriola dumerili. Next base: position 1,670,755 of record NW_019174258.1, read on the forward strand.
CCACAATCAGAAGGTTCAGGACATCCTGGCGTTTTATCTCGGTCAGCTAGAGACAAGCAACGAGGTCACCAGCATTGACTTTGAAACAAGAAACTTCTGGATTGGTAACAATCTTTCAGCTTACTAAAATTTAATAACATAATGCTCTCGAACATGAGACAGCACTACCAAACTAGTTTGCGGACTCTGCTGTCATTTTAGCCAGATTTACTACCAGATGGCCGATGCTACACGGATACAACAGCAATGTTTTTGCTCCACAGGTCTGACATACAAGCCTCTGAAAGACTCATTTCGCTGGGACACCGGAGAGATCCCTACATTCAGCAGCTTTGCCTTTGGGCAACCAGACAACCAAGGGTAGGTGACACATTTACTAACACACATTAGCTACTGCAGTGTACATCATAAACAAAGACGTGTTCTCTGTGGGAACTTCAAGGGTTTTTATTTTTAACTGGTTTTATATCTGCAATATGTGTGAGTTACAGATTACTGTAGTAAATAATAAAGAAAGTCTGGTCTTTTATTTGTTTCCATCCCTAAAATCCAGCTCTTAAATAGTATAGCTGAGATTATCCACTAAGGTTGTTTCAAAGAAATGTTGGCTGACCCGCAACCTTAACCCTAACCACTAGATGTCTCTCTATCTATCTATCTATGCACAGTTATTTATTCCATCTCTCTCTCTGTCCAGTTTTGGAAACTGTGTAGAGCTGCAGGCATCAAGTGCTTTCAACTGGAACGACCAGCGCTGTAAGACACGGAACAGATATGTTTGCCAGCATGGTAAGGCTCCTTCTGGGAGAGGGTGGATGAAAATGTGGCTAAGGCGAAAAGGAGATTTCTCTTTTGTACAACTTTACCACCCAGTGTGATCCGGGTGACGTTCCTGCTAAGAGTTGGTAATGCTAACCACTGAGTTGCTGTGTCGTGTGAGGAACATTCGATATAAGCAAGTTGAACAGTTACAACTTGCCATTTCGCTACAAAACCAAACAGACGATACACATTTGGCTGTGGCGTTGGCGGCATTTCTTCAACCCGCAGCAGCATGTCCACAGTCGACTTGCAAGGGAGACTGGCTTGTCCCCTTGTATTTCCCCCCAGAGGCTGGCATCCTACCATCTGTCCAGCACCAACTGCTTTCATGCAGAAAGCCACCAGGCTCTGGGCTTCATGGTGAAACAGATCTGTCCCTCTCAAAGACCCATGGCCTTCCACCCATCCGTTAAAACAGAATCCAATGCAGGGAATATGGGTACCCTGTCTTTGGACAAAAAAGCTGACTTCCATTTTCTTATCATAGATTTGTGATGAGACTTATTCTGATAAAGTGTCTTTCTCAGAATCTTCTTTTTTCTTTTCTCTTTTTTCTAAGTAAATTTTTTTTTTGACATTTTTATACCATTTGGAGACAGTAAAGAGATTACTGCTGACTTTGCGGTTCACTGTCAGTGTCTTATCCCTAAGCCATGGGGGGCAGCCTCGTCTACCTACTCTTTTATTTATTTATCCATTTAGAGCAATGGGTGTCAGCCATAAAGTACATGTGAAGGTCAGAAAACTAAAACTGAACTAAAAGTGGCTAAAATCTGTAAGACTTGGGCGGTCAGTTCAGTACTACAAGCGATCCCTTCACATTATACTGAGAGATTTGATTTGGCATTTAATATAAAAAAAATATCACTTAATAGAGATTTACAACAGTTTGTTTTTGTTTGGGTAGTTGAATGACTGTTTGCTCTTGTATTCAAATCCACACCTGCTGTGCCTTACTGTGTCCTGACAAATAGTATTATCTATTTCACTGCAGGGTGAAGTGTAAAATGTTAATCCAGTGTGTTCATTAATGATTTGAACACAACACTGAAATCTCTGTGTGATCCTGCCCACACATTTAAACATGGCACTCAGTCTAAATCAATGGCACTCAGTGCCCGCCATCAAGGGCCTTTGAGCAATCAATATACGTCACCTCCACAAAGACCCACAGTGTTTAGAAGCACACATACCACTTATATTGATTGTGAAGAATGAGATGGTGGCAGATGTTTAGTTTTGCCCACTTGAGTGTGTCTTTGCAAGTGGTTGGTGTGTAATCTGGTATTGATCATCGGTGAAGGAGCGATCTGCTTTGAATGTGGTCAGTGTTGCTAAGACAACAGTTTTACAACCTGCTTTTTGAAGACCTCTTGATGTCCCCTTCCTTGTAGTTTGTGTTTGTGTAAAACGAGAGAGGGCTTGAGGGTCAGATGATATCAGTGGTAGTTTAGCCACATTGATATAGAGGTCATTAAAGCTCATCTTATGAAAATATTCTTCAATCAATCATCATCTCGCCCTTCTTCTCAAAACAAAAGCTACATTTCACTGAAGCGCTACAAAGAGTGGAATGCATAAATTCAGCTGATTATAAGCACACAGAGCCCTCCACCCATCAGAGTAATTTCCAACCTTCATTACTGTGTTGTGTTAATTAGTAATAAAATGATAAGTGGATGTGACACAGCCCGAGGGAGACACTACACTATGTTTACTATGCTCCAGAGTACTGTCTGAGAGAGAGAGAGAGTGTGTGTGTGTGTGTGTGTGTGTGTGTGTGTGTGTGTGTGTGTGTGCGTGCATATGCATCAAAAGGAGTCTGCAGTAGAACTGACGGATTACTGGGGATTTATGACACAAACCAAACTTTTTTTCAGATGCTTCACCGTTTTTCCTTTTTTTGCAGTGTTTTTGTACTCAACATGGAACACTTTTGTATTGTTTCTGTAATTTGTGTTTGTGTGTGTGTGTGTGTGTGTGTGTGTGTGTTTCACAGCTGCAGAGCACATTGCCCGGTGGTAGGATGGAGGGTGATGGACCTCTCCGTTGTTGGTGTCTTTAGTCAATCATTGTACATGGTGTAGTTTAAATGTACTGTATATACTGTACCTGTTTGAATGTTTTAATTCAAATCATTTATCATTAAATTTGTGTATGTTACTTGGAAAATGTGTTTGTTGTTTATTCTTTGCATACTGTATATCTTCTGAGTGAGCAGCTTCAGTTCAAATGAAAAAGCTGCCATTCACTGCCATACATCCATGCTCTTCTCTCCTTGTCTCTTCCAACCTCCACCTTCATTTGGCCTAGAAAGTGATTTGATCTGCTGTCATTAAATGATGTTTCAGTTCTCTTACTGTAATGCTGTTTCGAGGAATGTGGAGAAAGAGGCATACAGTTATGATGGTAAAAGCACATCATTTATCACTGAACAGTGGGGACAGGACAGATGGCAGCACTAAAACAACATGAAAGCAAAGAACTTGATAATTAATGCTCAGATCTCATTATCATTAAGGATCAGTAAAAGCAGCAGTGCCCCATGATGCACACAAATGTGCAAACATGTATGCATTATTATTATTAGTACTCACTTTGATGAATGGGGTTATAGAATTCTCTAAACCATTTTCAGTTTATCAGACTTTTTTCAGAGCAGGCAGATCCAGATCTTATGCACAGATAAATTCACACAAAGGATGCATCATGAAAGCAATATGTATCATTTATGTTTTTAAACCTCTCTGCCAGCAACAGCCAGGGCTGGAGGCTTTTTGGCCTCTTGTATGTGATATCTTAAGACCACCTTGAGGGAATTTCTTCAGATTTGGCACAAAAATTCACTTCGATTTAAGGATGAACTGAATGTATTTTGGCGGTCAAAGGTCAACTTCGCTGTGACAGCATAGTGTTCTGCAAAAACACTTGCAAAGCTGGTAATAGGTCTGTCGGTGAGACGACCACTTTGGTCCAGAGTAAAACATCTTCTATTAGATGGATTGCCATCATTACCATTACCATGATCGGGTTATAATTTTAATTTGCCTAATACTTTGGTGTATTAACCAAATACCCACAAAACTAATGACATTCCCATCAGCCGCAGCTGTACATCGTGTTTAGCAATAATTAGTAAATGTTAGCATGCTAACAGACTTAACTATGATGGCAAAAACTTCAGAATCTAGACTCAAAAACAGAACTCTGAGATGTGGTTTTAAAGCTCAAAAGCTGGTTTATTATGAATGGATGGAATAGGAGAGGCACAGCCTCACAATGCAAATATTAGGCTACTTGCTTCACATCAGTATGTTACTGTGTTTACATGCTGATGTTGGCGTGTAGTTCAAAGCACTGCCGCACAGTACAGCTTCACAGAGCCATTATCACTGCTGTATAGTCTCTTAGTCTCGTTATTTGACACATTTAACCTGAGTAACTTTCAGAAACTACAAAAGTAGAATGAGTTTCGATCCCTCTAATAATGGTCAGACCCACTGATAATATTCCTTTGACCCTGAATTAATCCTGTGAAAGAAAAAAAAGAGGGAAGGGAATATATTCTTAAAGACTAAATAATTGATAAGCGCAGTTATCACGGTAGATGGGATTTATCTGAGGGAGCATGTGAATTATTTCTTGAAGACAGGAAGTGTTATATCACCTGTTCCACCTGTCATACTTGTATGGATGGCATAAAACATTCAAAAAAATGCCAATATACAGTACACAGTTCTTTATTTTTAATGTGGCCTGATTCTCTCTCTGACCCCCCACAAAACAGCACATAAGCCATTTAGGATAATTTCCTGACTGTAGCCCTGAAAACAATTACAGATCATGTGAGGCAGTGAATCTTGTATTCACTAGCAAAATGATCATAGAAAGGAAAAGCAAACTGTGACTGAGCTTACAAAAATAGATAGAATTGTAGGTTCTTTTAAATGTGTCTGTCTTTGGCCTAATGGGATTAAAATCCTTGACCAGATAATTACACTTTAGGAGGAAAATTCAGTCTGCTGAAAGATTGATTCAGCACCTTGGACAGTGAATGTTTCTGTTGCAGTAATGCCTCTATCAAGATAACAATATATCATGAAAGAACTGCAGTGGAAATCACTCATGCCAGTTAGTTTTTCACAAACACACCCTTACCAATTACATTACTGGGATGTATCAGGATGCATACAGTCTAAGTGTGAATCTGAACCTGAAGGGAGGCAGCAGATTCACCTGACCTTTGCCAGAATAACACAAATCAAATCAACAAACAGATTCCTTAAGGTGCCTAATGTATTTCTGTTGCTGATTTGCCCACAGTGCTCATAACACAATGACTCAGCAGCTGCATCTGTCTGCATGTGGATGCCACAAGTCACTGACCTCAGAGCACAGAGGAGGAGGTTAGAGGAATGTAAATTCATAAAATAAAAAAAGGAAAATGACTCCTAGAGAATAATTACAAATTGGTTACATTGTGTTTTGTTTGCCTTTCCTATTGTTTTGTCTAATGAGATGTCTCTACTTGTTCAACAGAGTTGTAAATCTGGAGGAATCTCTTGACAGGATTCAAACCTGATGCATCCCCCTAACAGAGATGTGTTACCCTTAAACACCAGAGGAGTTAGTGTAGTTGTGAGTGTGTATGTATGTGCATCTGTGTGTGTTTCTTAACTGAGGATCAGGTCAGCCAGTGTTTAATAGTGGCTCCAAGGTCCAACATCATGCTGCCCTCTCAGTGAACAGAGAAAGGTCCTGCTGGGTGGTAGATGATGAGGCACTGAGAGGAAAGAGAGGGATAAAGGCTGCAGATAATGGGGTCAGACCAACATGCAGAGCTGCAGTGAAATGGTACAAATGAACGAAACAGGGATGAGGACATTGGGTTAAACAACTGGGAGTAAGAGGAGCAAACCAACATCCTAATTGTCTTTCTGCTTTACTGAGTTTCCACTTTACTCAACACATTTTATATTTTCCCTCTGCAACCTCAGCATACAGTACCTCTATATAGTGCAAAAAGTGAAACCTTCCTCAAGCATCTCTTCGAGAAAAAAACAGCTGTCGGACCTGGCTCACGCTGCAGTCACAGCCTGATTTTCACCGGGGACTGTGAGTGGACAAAACAAATGCTGATCAGGTTTGTTCTCTTGTTAACAGACTCTCGTGGGCACGACTGTTAGTTTCAAGGAATAGTTCAACATTTTGGGAAAAAAAACTATCTTGCTGGTAGATTGGGGAAATGGGTAGCCTCACTCAGTCCAGAGGAACAAAATCCAGCTGCGGGCACTTCTAACGCTCACTGATTAACATGTTATGTCATGTTTGTTTAATCTGTAACTTCAGAACCAGGTTTCCTGTTTCATCCTGTGTCCAGTCTCTATGCTAAACTAAGCTACGTTTCTTATTGGGTCAAGCTGCACATGACAGTGGTATCAATCTTATTATCTAACTGGAAGTAAGCAAATGTTTCTATACTCTTACTACTCTGACATGAGTCCATGTTTTCTATGGCTTTACTATTCCAACAAATGTAAAGATCCTTGATGTTTTATGCATCATTTTAGACACATTTCCCCAAAAACCCATCAAACAACATGAGTTTGTTAAGACTGAACTCTGGTAGCTTAATGAGGTTGAAGAGGTTAAATCTATTTTATTTTGTTTATGAATGATGATTGTTAATCTGCTCTGCTGGAATAGTAAAATACATTCATGGGGCCACCGGTTCAGTATAGACATGTATAACACGTGTCACTAAGTGAGATGTGCTTTTACGTCAGGAATACACAAACAGTACTGAATTGATTTGCGCCTAACTTGGTAGTGGGATGGGCGTGGGCTAGAGAGGAACCCATTAAATTCTGCTGTAGATCCAGCTAAAAGTGCGGATCCAGGATTTTGTTTTTTTATTACTTTCCGTAACATTGCAACTCATTTTTCAACATTTTCAATGTCCATTTCTCAGGCTGTAATGTTTGGATATCAATGCAAAACATTTATGGTTTTGAGATCTATGAATTTTTACAATTTGGTGCAGATTATCAGACTACTTCCTTTTTCCTTTTATTTTTCTATTATAAGAGCTAGACAGATGTGTAGGATTGTTTGGCCTTAGCAGAGTTATGCGGTCTACTGAGTGCCATTTTAGTTTGCTTATGTGTTGGTTCATGCCTATGACAGCATCCCTAAACAGAGTATCAGCCCTGAATGTGTTTGTGTATGTCTGTCAGAGAGTGTGTACTGTATGTGTGAATCTTCACCACAGACGTGGTTCTCACGTAGCTTCCTGCTGGTCTCATGGTGCCCCCTGATAAGCTGGTGCTGCAGAGGGTTTCAGAATGGCACTAGTGGCAGTGGAATTAGCTTCCATTGTCATGATAATGACAGTGATACTCTTGCCCCGTCCAACTCAGACCAGCCATTGTATGGAAACAGGAATGCAATTTCTCCTGCAGCGGCAACCGACAATCCTCTATGAGAGTGAAAGGTCCCTAAATGACTCTCCATTCAGGCGAGGCTGAGGGGGCCAGCAGCCAATTAAAGTGGGAGCAGCAGAACAGTGCCATCCCAAAGACCCAAGGCTGTCTCTAAACACGCACATTAAGTAGTACGGAGACACACACACACATATACACACACCCATTAGTTGCTGTATTTTCCTTTTTACAAAGAACATCTAATCCCCTAAACTATCTTTTTTTTGACAGACTTGATTCTTTTGGGGGCGCAGGCAGTTTGTACTAAATAACTCAAGAGGTATATTCAGCACAATATTTACACAGAGTCAGGAACATGAGTTGCCAATTTGAAAATGCCTCAAAATTATAGTTGGGGGATTGTGGGACAGAGCTCCTGAGCAAAGTGGAGGCACTCTCCAACTGCATCCATCATGGTTAAACTCTTTGGTGGTGTTTATGGTATCAGACAGTCTCCTCTGGGTGTTTATCTGGCAGCTGAGGCAGAGTCACGATGGAGGGTGAAGGGTTTCGAAAGTGTTCTCGCTACTGAACTGTGAGTAAAGTGGATGTGTGCTGTGGGGCTCTGAGAGCCTTGAGCTGAGAAGAAGCCCACTGGGCCAGATAAGTTTGTTTTTAAGCATTGCTGCTAATAATCACCCACCACAGCACTGACAGTTACTCAGAGATTCTCGTCAGACCAAAAAAACAACAACTCAATGCCTCATTTATTCTGCAGCCACCTTTCCTCCCAAGCATTTTCCAGTGCTACTAAATAAACATTTTCTCTATCCAAAAGCTGAAATGTATGTTAACGTACATTGAAAATAAATATGCACGTATATCTTTTTCCTCATTTAAATGTCTGTAGTTCTTCCAGCCAGACATGCACAATGCGATGCAAATGTCTTGTTTTGGTGGTGATCATCGCCTTTGTTAATATCCTTTGTTGCTAGTGGGACATCCTACTAATTTAAACCTTATCTTATTTATATATTTCCAGCTGTCAGTATATAAGCTGGAGAGCAAACTATAGCATGCAAAAACGCTGTTATTTCAGTTTAGCAATATTAGCAATTGGAGTCACTTCTCCAGTGACTCCATTTGACTTGTTTCTTTGACTTGCTGTTTTTCATGCTATAAATGCATAACTGTAAATCTATCGTCATATAAATTTTAATCACTTAATCTATTTTATAGTCTTCATGTATTTTGTCTACATTTTGACCTGTGCAGCCTCTGTCAGCCAGCTACAGCTGAACAGGACCAGCTAAACTGCAACAATACTTTGTGACATTTACCTAGTCCTCTGATCAAGTGGAGTGGGTTAGTTGGGTGCTAAATGTGTATTAATCTGCTGCTGAAAATAATCCCCTTTAAAAATATACTATTTACACGTTTGAGTAATGTTTGCTATGAAATACAAAGATCAGCTATATTGGGAAATTATTTGTATTTTTTTATTTTTAAAATCATTTATTTGTCCCTTTATTTTATTTTATTTTATTTTATTTTAATTGTGACCCATTTACAAAGATTAACATCCTCAGTAGGAACAAATGAGAATGGGTCTATTGAAAGTATTGAAGACACAGCCTAACACGGTTGGTTTTGGCCTTCGCATGGGTTTCATTGACAAAAAGAAAAATACAGAATAACATCAACCTTGTCCTTTAATCGGCCATTCATACCGGACAAAATACTGTGTCCATTTATAGTTATAAGTCAGTGTGACCCATGAGCTTGTTACATGAATTCATCTGTTGTATCATTAAACTGCTCTCCAGTTACAATTACAGCAAGAAGGACATCATGTCATTCAGTCCTGAAAAACAGCATTGCCTCCTGACATTTTCAGTACGTTTATGTCAAAAAGGAAAGTGACTGCTAAGCTAACACAGTTATTAACAAGGACTTTATGAAAAAAGAGCAACTAGATACAAATAATGTTGGCTCTTGGCAGCATGAATGTACATTCAAAGGTAGCAACAAAGATCAAGTACAAAATATCTATCCTGCAGATGATCTTACAAGACGGGTTTAGATGAAAGCTCTCATCAGACAGGATTTTTTTTTTCTTATTGTAAATAGGGCTCTTATGTGTTTAAGCATCTTGTGATAGTCATTGAAGGCTGCAATCAGTCTCCAATTATCGCTCTTTACATCTCAAAGAGGAAATCCAGCTGCACTGTAGGATGTAATGGCACAGGAGGAGGAGTATCCGTGTATGTTTATGAGGAGAGGTGGATGATACTTCAAAGCAGAATTACAGAGTGATTTGTAATCATCTGAACCAGTCGAGTAAGAATTGCTCCTCACCTTATTTCTCCACCTGCTCGTGCCCTCTGCTTATGGGAACTGGGACAGTGTTTACATCTCTGCCATGCTCCTTTCCTTATCGTGGTTTGTGAGTATTGGCAGTGGCATTTCTCTTTTGATGCCGGATTGAAAGCAAACAACACAAGGGCATTCAAAGAGCCCCTATTGTGTTGGTAAGATTGAATTACGATTATGAATTCTATTCAATTATTAGTCCAAGCCATTTATACTTCTCTAAATTCTTTTCCAGCTCTAACAAATTCAAATGGACAAAGACAAGTATTGATTTATAAAAAAGAAAAACATAAAACATACTTATCAGAGTTTCAGATATGAACACAGTTTAATTTAACATCAAACCAATATTCAGTCTAGTCAGAGGACTGCAGTGATTATCCTGCCCGCCCTCATTCACCATTAAACCATTATTTCTCCGTCCTTTATCTACATGATGCTTTTTTCTCTCTCTCTCTCTCTCTCAGCCCCCCCCCCCCCCCCCCTTTGCTTTGTCTTTTTCATTTTCTCCTTTCAGTGCAGTCAGTATTGAGCGGCCCACAGCATTTGGATGCAAGATGAACTTTGATAAGAGTTAATGAGAACACAGCATTGTGCAGGAAAAGAATGGCTCGAGCTGCACTCAAGAGCCTCCTCACCAGGAAATGGACCGTAAAGAGCTGCAGCCACCCACTCCTCCGGGTTTGGAGGAGGAGAAGACAAAAGGAGAGGAGAGAGGAGAGGAGAATCAGAGTTAAGACAATAGAAGAGACTATGGAAAGACAGGAAAGAAAGAGTGTGAAGGATAAAGAATAGAAAAAAGGAAATATATGACTATGGCACAGAAATGTGGTAGACCCCTGGGTACAGACATAATGAGAGATAATTACTGTATTTTATATAAACCAACTTTGATACTGTAGAACAAAATGAAAATGGTACTGAGGTCATGCAGCAGCTGTATGTCTTACTGCATTAACAGACTGTAGATTATATGCAAAACTTCACAAAACTTCAGTTCAGTTTCAGTGTGTTTTCATTCTTCCAGTTAAACCCCATTATGTTTAGCTAAAGAGCAAGTTAACAGCAGGCGAAAATCCTGTTTTTGCTGACCTCCAGCTCACCTTACAGCAGTGACATGGAGGTGTACTCCATTGTGTGTCAGTACACTGTGACATCACTGTTGGGTGTGATTATAGTTGCATTTCTGACCGTTTTTTGTGGTCAGAATCTGATGCACACTCTGGGCTCCAGAAGTAAGAATAGCATTCACAATATCTATGGAGAGTTTGATTATTAGCTATGATGTACAGCAGCGCTGTTCCGTCAGGGCAAACAAGTTAATGTTCAAAATAGACACAAATTAGATTAATACTGAAGTGAAAGCGATATCTCTCCTTACATCTCATCTCAAAACAGCATTCTGTCCATAGACTGTAAATAACGATGGATGTAGCCTTCGTGAAGTCACCCATAGGTTTCTGAAGAGTGGTTTTGAAGCTCAGAGAGAGATATATATATATATATATATATATATATATATATATTTCTATCAGTTCTTTCAGCGAAGTACGACACTAACCAACAACACTCAAACAAGTTGCACCATTCAATACATTGCTGCTTCCACTGACAACCAGAAAAACACAAATACTGCTGTCCTCATTGGTTAGCGAGCTGCTCCACCACTCCCTGCCAGACACGATGTGCTTTTAGGGCTGAACAATTGGCAACAAAATAACAGATACAAAAGCAAAACAGTGCTGAACATCGGCAACCTCTGTCTTTACATTCTGGTCATCCTGCTCTGTGCACCCTGGCTGGCCACAACAATGCTCCTGCTGTCTTTGATTTGTTAGGAGCAAGGCCGTACACACATTCTTTATGGTGTGTGTAGTATGTTCCCTCTTAAAGACTTAAAGTAGACAGGCTTTTTCCATTTTTTCTAACATTTTGGTGCTCCTAATCTATTATTATAAGTTCGTGTCTTATAGCTGGCTGTACAAGATGAAAGAGTCATGGTTCACAGTCCGATGCTTAAAATGCTATATGAGACATTTCTGAAGAGAATGAGAAAAGGAATATAAATTGAATAGGACACAAGCCTCATAAAACAAGCTGACACTGTGCCTTGAAATCCAGCCATCTTGGATATACTCTGCATGCATGCATTTGTCAGGGAAGATGAACAGAAAGTGCGTGTTCACAATCTGTTTCCCAAATCTTGAACGGGAAAAGAATGTTCGCAAATCACAAAGATACCTCACCAATAATTATGTTTTTTGTGTGTGTGTGTGTGTGTGTGTGTGTGTGTGTGTGTGTGTGTGTGTGTGTGTGTGTGTGTTAGCTCACAAAAATATCTGAAGTATATACCAAAATCATGAAGCAGTTTTACATATTAGTTGTGGCATTAGTTGTGCTAACATTTCTCATTAAAGTATGGCTTGGGAGTGTGGCCTATTGGCGACAGAAAATAATCTGTCAGAGGAAATAGTTAAGTCTGAATTAATCAGTCTATGAAACCCGTCTCTGCTGCAAGAAAAAAACCCTTAACTGGCTTTTTTTCCCTTTTTGAGGAAATAGCTTCTGGGAAAGGTTTCGGAAAACTTGGGTTCAAAACAGTTTTAGAGAGGCCTGTTCTCACGGGAAAGACACGGGAAGACAGCTTCTGAACGTCACACTGCAGATAACTGATGCAGTTGAATTGAATTGACACTATAATCTAATTTTAACTAATCTGCATAGTTAGTTTCCTCCTCATTCATGAGATGTGATACATTTTAGCATTTTGTATTGTACTGAATGGAGTCCTGTGTGCACACCAAAAAAATTTCCCAACATATTTTGTCACAATGCCAATAGAATCGACTCAATTTACCATGCAATGAGAGTTAATTACGCATCTTTTTAAACCTTTTAATGTAACCGTTTATCTTAGAGGAGACAGGGGGGATGCTGGAGGAAGAATGAGATTTAGTGTGAGGGAAAGAGAGAGTAAAGTGCATGAGAGGGATTGAGGAAGGAACCCAAAAAGGAACATGAGAAAAATATGATTATAATGGAGGATAAAATGATAAAAATCTGAAGAGGAAGCAGTAGTGCTTAACAAAGGAGAGGCCTTTGTCATCATCCACTGATGAGAAGGGTCCCCACTAGCAAGAGAAGAGGAGAGGAGGAGAAAGGAGATCAGGAAGCAAACGAGTGGAACATCTTGAGAAGGCTGCTGATAAATGAATAAATAAAGAGTTGAGGGAGGAGAGGGCTTGTCAAGGATGTCATATCTTAATTGAAAATGACAGCTTCAATTAAAAATGTCTAAATTGAAAATCATTTCGTTCGGTTTCTAATTAAAGGCGAAACGACTGATAGTTTTGACTCATTAACTTCAAAGAGTGATGCAGCCTGACAGAGTTGGGGAAGTGTGTCATTTGCTGAATGGAGAAGGAGCCGTGCAAAGGATGAGGAGGACTGATGCGTTGGATGAGGATAATCTGCTGCAGTGACTTTCCCTGGGAGAGAGACAGAGCTCTTGGTTAGTGGATGAGTGGTTAAATGATAATAACCAGGAAGCAGTGAACGACTACTCAGTATTGTCATGGAGGTTGTAAGGCCGGACAAAAAGCAGAACACTCACAGAAGTGACAATACATTTTTAAAAAAAAAAAAAGAGCAGCCTCTAATTAAAGCTTTTCTGATCAAACACAGTCAACACCAATACAAACAAAAAGACGTTTAAGGACCAATCTGGTCAGTTGAGGAGCTGTTCACTGTGTGTGAGGACGAATCATGTCAGGCAAGTGAGTCTGTGTCTTCTTGGCTTGTTGAGACAAAAAGTTAGTGTAAATATGGCTATAAGACATCAATAGCAGTGCATAGTCTAACATGAAAGATGCATTTATTATGATTTTCTAGTGAAACAAAAGAGTTTTCATTGGTTAATCGGTTAATTGATTTTTCCTTTTTTTTCTTTTTTTGACATCTTAAGGCAGAGCAACGACAACAATCACCAGCCAGTTACTTTGTCAGAGGGAAGTCACTAATCACTTTGTAAAGTTGAATAATTACTTTCAGTTCAGTGCAAATATTTATAGTTAAAGACTATGTACTGTAGTTTGTACACTTTTTTCCCTGAGCACCATTCAAAAGCACTTCAAGTGTAGCCTACATGAACACATTATCGTTCACATGGCCATGTTACTAGTCCAAGCTGTTTTCTGCAGTTTAGTACAAAGCCCATACAAGCACTGCAGATACTGTTATAGCTCAGAGTTAACAGTATTTTAATATCTCTTTAATGATGGAGTGATGTACTGTATATCATGGCTGAGCTGACTATGGTGCCTTCAGTCATCAGTGAGGGGAGCTGCATTGCTAAGAACTGATTCCATCACTAAAAACAGTGATCCAGGATAATTGCTTCACTTTGAAGATTTGTTGTTACATGTACTGAACACCTCTAGTTGGTATTGGGAACATAGTGCACAGTTAGAGCTGTGTGATTGTTGCCATATGTTGTACGGCAGGGAAAAGCCTCTGTCTGAGTCTGGGGTTTGTTTTGAGCAATCGACTGTACTTTTGTGGCTCTGATCCATCGACTCTCTCCGTAGTGTTTGACATGATTCTTGCACAGGTGGTAAAAGAGGTTAGAGGTGTTTGAGTCTGTTGTGGGGACCAGTCAGCATAATTTGCAAAGTGTGTTTTTCCGGGTCTGTGTCAGACTTTCCACACCCACACCACATCTTTCATCAATCACATCAGAAGTAGCCACTCTTTTAGGTACGGGGTGATTGTTTTGTCCTTCTCCTGTTCAGACTCTATGTCCCATTCATCTTTCTCCATGTTTGTTTGTATTGCCACCCTGCAAATGTCCTGGCTACCAGAATAACAATATCAAACCATCGTGCAGACATACACAACCTCTAGTTCTTTAACACAATACAGTTTAGAAGAACATTTGATTATCACCAGCTTTTTGTTCAACTCATCCAGGAGAATCAGCAGTACAAAACCAGTTACGGTGGCTCAGAGAGCTTGTTGAATGTCACATCTCAGGTTCTTCAATGTCACACCAGATAACAACTATGAATGGATTCTAATGAATATGAATGTTATGTAATGGTGTAATATAGTTTCATCACACATACTTATATTTTTCCCCACATACACACATTAGGAGCAGTGTGGGGTGGACAAAAGGAAGTATTATCAAGTCAAGCTTATATAGGATGCAATTTTTTACCTATTTAGAATATCAATTTGAGAATAGAAAAAAATGCACAAAAATACCACACACACATAGAACAGACACACAAAAGATAATAATAAGATGTGACTAAGGGGTTTTATGGAGGATTACTTTTTTTGTCATTTGGATGAATCTTTATTAGTTTCTTCCCAGTAACGTGAGCAGCAGTAGTCTTAGTCTGTTGTACACAGTCTGCCAGGAAACTGTAGACGTGTGCTGAGACACTTCATTTGTCATGAAAAAGGTGCGTTGTCAGACAGATGTATTTTGCATTTCTCTCTCTCTTTGTTAAAAGCAACATATTGACTTTTACTTTACTCTGTAAAATCTTTAGTTACAACAGAGAAGATAACAATATGAGAAATTCAATGGGTGACTGGGGCAGGAAGCATCTACAATTACTTCCTCATTGAGGAAGTGGTTGAGGAGTTTATTGTGAAAGTTTATTGTGCATCAAATCGGCAACTAGCAGAGGTATCAAAATGGTTAGCATTGTTAGCATATTTTATTTGTTTATGTTGTTTGTTAGCTTGCAACTGGCAGTGGCTTACACAGTGTTAGTGGTTGTGCTAATGCAAACTCTCGCTCTCTGTAGTGTCAAGGTTTAGGTTAATTTTGCTTGCCCCCTTCCCTGCAAGTTGACAGGATGGGTTCCTTAGGTATATGAAAACCTGGCCGTTTTTATGCTGCCTTCACATACCATCACAAAACACACACACACTTTAAACTCAAACACACAACACATAAAATCGCAACATGATCCCAAAACATTTCCCTCTGACCTGAAATACAACCTGATGGGTAATCATTGAAAACAAAGAGAGGAAACATCATCAAACCATTAGTTTACATACTGTTGCTACCTGAGGTAAGTAGAAAATTACGTTTTAAATTATGTTTTAAAGATTTAAAACACACACACAGCTTTAGAGAGAGAAGAGAAAGCAGAGAGAGTAGACAAAATAACTATAATATTCTGCAATTATCTTGTTAAGTGTCAGTTGTAGGCCAGAGAACAGAAACTGCATGCTCTAATAGTCATTAAGTCATCTATTAGTTTTTCTGTTTACAGCACAAGTAGCGTGGAGCACCATCATGTGCTCTGCAGCAGACAGCAGCTGCAGTTTATGCTTTGCAGAATATATCAAAGGATGAAATTAAAGGTCTGGTGAAGTCAACAGGTCACAGACTAATATGAAGTGTCAAAGCGGTTGCAGTTTTATATTAACAATCTGTCATGGGAAATGGGGTTGCTGAAGTGATGAACCAACATAAAGTTATCACCTGACTCTGCAGTTCCCCTCAGCCCTGTAAAGCTTTAAAAAATTTTCAAGGCATTGTTTTGATTTTCCAGCCCGTCCCACAACTTTATGGTTTGGGTTCACTCTCACTGCTCTCTTATTAGTCTCTTATTCCAGACGCTGCTTTCAGGGGAAAACCTCCAAAACCCTGTTGTACACTAGAAATTGGTGGTGACCAAAAGCAAAGCTGAAAGAGAGTCAATATTGGGCTCCAAATGAATGATAGTGATTAATTGAATGTGCAAATAGTGAGCTTACACAGTCACAATCTCAATTACTTTTATGTTAAAGTTTTCTAGTCACAACCAAGTAAGGACGTAGCAACAAAACCCCAATATGTGGGCTTGGGCAAGAGCGCTGCTTACTGCATATGCATCCGACTTTTCATTAATAAGAGGAAGACTTTGAAAAACTTAGTAGTATAACTAAGTAACTTAATAGTCTTATATTTTTCGTACTTGGTCTTCAGTCAAATTTAAAATGCTCCGTATTCTTAGATACATTCGAATAATCTACTTTTGCATTATACTTTATCATACTTTTGTTTTATAAACATGTTATAGATTATTCAGCTCCATTTAGATTCAGGTGTTGATGTACTGGTGCAGTATATAAAGTAAGAATCAGTCACATGCGTCTATATTCTGCAGATGTAAAGTGTCCTCTTGGGATTGAATCATTATTCTGTGTGTACAGGTTGCTCAACATCCCACAGCTGCTGTTGCACAAAACAATTTATTTCTGTAGGGTCTAGCGAGATGATAAAAAGTCAGTGAAAATGACAGCAAATTCAACATACATGAGAGCAAATATCTTATGAGCATATCCTCTGTAGTGTGTTTTCATGTGTTTCTCTCTGCTCCATCAGGATCTCTGGCTGACGCAGAAACGTCAGATTAGTTAAGAGGGTTTTTTCTGGTCACAGTTGGGCAGTCCGAGTGAACAAGGCTATCCCTGACGCAGAAAGATAGGGCGGTGGAGGATGATGAATGGGGCTGTTTGAGAATGCTACTCGGTTCAGCCACACACACTTTGTCTGTCTCATGGCAGGAGACAGGGGAAGAGGCACTAAAGCAAAGTTAACTGAGTTTTACACTCTTCACTATCTCTGAGAATAATTGAATCCCCCTTCTAATTACTCATCAGAGGCCGGCCAATTTAAGTTGGCGTATCCTCTGAGGAACCTGCACTGCTCCTCGTCGAGCCAGTTTTCTTTGTTCAATACATCACAAGTTTGGAAACGGCGTACAGTCAGCATGTGTGTTCTGTGTCCTAGAGATGCTCCAGGGAGAGAGAGCCTCATCCAGAACTGAGATCAGACTGGACAGAGGCCGCTGTTATCTCACATTGAAGTTACCAGCATTAAAAGAAAATCATTACAACAAAGACATGGTCTAATTCCATGTTTTACAACACACTCCGCTGTCCTACGTTTTTCAGTCACAGCAGTAAAAAGATTTGACTATAAGGTTGTAGACTCTTCTCCATTATATTAAATTTTTAAAACTTTTGAGATGAAAAATGAATCATTCCTATAGTAATATATATATATGCACACACTGGATGAAAAAAGACACGCTGGTCCCAAAGAATGGGTTTTATTGAACCAGAGTATGTGTTAAGTGTAATAGCTGAAGGCCCAGAGCAAAGCAGGGTGAATGAAGTGCCAGTTAATGCCTTGTGAAATGTGCAGCTGGCCGCAGGCCTCTTACCATCAGCCCGGCCAATTCATGCTGCTGCCACAGTTACCCAATGCTCAAAAAAGGGGAAAATTTCCCCACCTCGGCGCTGTCACACTGACGGAGCACTGCCTGATTTATTCACCACTGATCACACATACAGGTGCCTGCACATGCACACACACACACACACACTCACACACACACACACACACACACACGCACACACACACGACATGAATGCACATGCGCTCCACACACAACACTGGCTCAGACCTGGGTTATAGCTCTCTGTCCAATTGAGTTTGCAGGTCCAGTAGCAGAACATAATGAGGTTTTCACACTGAGACACCTCAGCTAGAGAAAGCGGAGGGGGAGGACGGCGTGTGTGTGTGTGTGTGTGTGTGTGTGTGTGTGTGTGTGTGTGTGTGTGTGTGTGTGTGTGTGTGTGTGTTTTGAGGATGGGGGTTGGGGGGTGTCAGTGGATGTGACACAGAGAAAGAAGGGGAAGGAAAGAGAAAAGGCACTCAATGATAATGTATGAGCTGTCTGCAGTGCTTCATGAGTAAAAAGAAGATTATCATGTCAAGATACAGTAATACCTCACTAAACACTGATTTTCATTGGGTCTGTCTGTCTGGGTGTGAAGACTCAGAGTAGCTAATCAGGATAGGAGAGTGTGTGTGTGTGTGTGGGGGATGTGCTGGCTCCAAGTTGTCTTATAAACTGACCAAGCTGGGTTAAAATCCAAGCACTGATGGTTTCCTCTGGATCAGACAGCTACATTGCCTCTTCGATTAAAGGTTTATATAGGCTGCCATGACCTTTCCCTAACCTCTGTTTTTATATTGACAGTGTTTCAATGACAGGGTGAAAACAGTTTGACAGTGTGAAATGAAAGGACAAAGTTAGCAACTAGCTGGTGAACATAAAACACACACACACACACACACACACACACACACACACATGCACGCATGCACACACACAGTGATGTGATGTGAAAGCCTCAGTATAACCATGAAAACCATTAGTCATTAGAATATTTTGCAAATACATTCAGTTTTGCAGATATATTCATTGAAATGTTTCCTCTTTATAGTGATAATTACTATGTGTTACTTCCAAAACATAACTGCTGTCGTAAATAAATGGATAAGCCTTCTTCTTTCACACATAAATGTTGTTTGGTCAGCTAGCAACGTAATATGTTTTATGCATTCTACGAATACTGCATGTCAATCAAGACAAGAAATGTAATGCGTATGTGCCTCATTTAAGAAACCATCAGGTGGTCAGCAGGCTCAGAAGATAGATGGAGAAAAAAACAAAAACAAACTAAACCATGTGATATGTCTGCATTTCCCAGCACTGCAAAGACATGACGATAAGTAACATCCCTGATGCCAGGATGGATACAAGTTAAAAATAAAACAACTAGTGGACAAAGTGCATTTTCTCTCAGGCAATTTTCTTGCCCCCCTTTTCTCCTGAGGAATTCAATGAGTCAACCACTCCTTTGCTCAAAAAATAAATAAAAAAATAAAAATCTGCAGGAAAGCAAAGAACAAGGCAACTTTCTTTTAAATTTTTCAGTTAAAAATTCATTTGGGTTGACCTCACTCTAAATTATGATATAAGCCTTTTGTTGTATTCTGGCTTTATTTAATTCTCAGCTTGTTTGTTGAAGGTTATCTTATTATTTTTGAACCACAATGGAAACTCGAAAATAAAAATGAACGAAATACTTTTTGCAGTTTGTTGTCAAGAAATAGCCCCGTGCTCTACATTCTTCATGTCTTATTTTCACATTCTCCCCCTTAAAAGATTTGCATTTCAATCTTTACAAGAATTCAGCTGTGACTTGGCTTTAAATGACTCTATTTCTGAGAGCAGCAGCAGCAAGTGGTTTCACCATGAGTCAGAAAAGAGACATAAAGATCTTAGTCATCAGTCTAGCACTGATTTCTCAAGATCTATCACAACACGACAAAATTGCGGCCTGTTTTCCAACTCTGACGTTTCCATGCAAGAAAAATGTTCACATATTTTGGTGGGCCTATGTGCCAACTGTTTTTGTTATTGTTGTTGTTGTTGTTTTTGGTCATTACTAGCTGACTGCTGAACCTCAGGATGGCTGCCTGCCTCCTCATGAGAGTTCATCACCAGCATACAGACCACAGCGTATATGCTTAGCTATGTGGTCAATTTGTCAGTTGGCTAAACACAGCTTGAGCACGTCAGCTAAAACGACCCTCTTTCTGTAGGCCTCTTGCCTGGATTCAACATAAATGGAGAAGTATAATACAGTAATACTTTATTTTCTATTCACTAGGAAATACCAGTTACAACCAGTTTTCAAGAATCAGCTACATGTATCAATAACTTTTGTGAAATAACAGATTACACAAATCATTTCTATTTTAAGTATCTTCAACCTGAATCTGTTTACTCTTTTAAGTTCCAAACCTGCTAATATATGACATTTCAATCTATGCCTCAGCTTGGCTGCTGTATATCAGCTCAGCTAGTTTGTTTATTTTCCCGTATTATTTCCCACTCTTGTATTCTATCCTTATTCGTTCTGTGCCCTGTACTTTTAAACTCATTCCAGCCATTTCCTGAGGCTGCAGGCTAATTTTCTCTCTCTTTCCTCCCGCCCTCCCCCTCAGCCCTTTCTGTTCAGGTGAGTCAGTCCGCTGGGCTGCATCAAGCTGAGTTCTGCTCCACTACCTCTCTCCTCTCCCCCTACTGCCTCCCCCCTTTCGTTCACAGTGTAGAACGTTATAAATAGTGAGTGCATTTATGCTTGGTGTGTCCTCTCACATACACAGAGAGATGTCTCTACATGTTCTTAATTTCCTGTGCGCTTCTCAAGCATTCAGGAATGTTGCTGGGCTGTGCTGCAAGTTAAGCATAGTGCTCACAGTCTGAACTGTAGTTCATGTGATACCGTCCAGCTCAGAAAAACAAAAAACTCTGTCCAAACTCTCACCAAAACTGTCACATATATTCGAATACTCTGAGGCTACCATGCTGCATTCAGGTCTCTTAATAAATCAGTGTTGTACACTAGGTGATCAGCTTTAATTGGAATGAACTGGGTATCCTCTTGGAGCTTGTAGCCAGCTCTAATAACACATCCACAGAAGGCTGCGTCTGTATCTTCAGCCTTCTTTTTTGGTACTACAGAATATAATACATTTTGTAATACCCAAATATATTGAGTTTTTTTCAGCTATTCCACCAACTTTCACTGTTTTATTGGCAATATTCAGTGCCGTTACTCATGAATTTTGGCAGCTTAGAGATGTTTCCTAAAATTCCACAGTTTACACTGTTTTTGCAGTATTTAACCAACCACTGTACATCCACAAATACTCACCCTCCTCATTCAGCCGCGGCCAAATGCAGAATACAGCGAAGGCTTTACCCACACATGCCAGTGGCAGAGTGTTTGAAGGGAATACCCATGCAACATATTATCTTTCTTTTTTATGCAAACATGCCATGTTTTTATTGCGCCAGTATTGCATTATGTTAATCTGGGTTCAAATATGGTATAAAGCCACTGACTCACATGGTAGTCTAGTTGACACATGGAAACATAAAAGAAAAGCAATTGCTGAATCCAGTTGTACACATCCAGAAAGCTCTTTATATTTCATGATAAAAGAGAAACATTACTCTTCGCATTATATATTTCTAACTCAGTGCCATTGTACCTTATAGACCGATGGCCCAGAGCTAATTTAGCTCCTTGTCACACCACTGAGATCACACAGTTATCCAACAGTTAACAGCTTAGTAATGCAATTGTGCCTGGGTTAAGTGCAGTGTGAAAAGAGGTAATAATCATTTTAGAGTTGACTAAGATTAAAGTTTGGCTCGCAGCCAGTCCTACCCTGTGTTGGTTGTTAAAGAAGCTAATTAAACCCACATGAAAGCCTCTCCTCGGGTGCCAGAGAGATTAAACACCCCCAGGTGCATTCTCTCTTCAACTGCCGCATAACAAAAATGGGACAACGATTAGACAACACATAGTGTTTACAATATGTAAGAAGGGATCCTGCTGGGTGTGTTTTCAGATGCAGTATGAAACGTAAATAATGTTAAAATAATGTTGTGATATGTGTTAATGATATTACTGGAGATGTATCAAAAGCTTCAGTTTCTGTCTCACCTATCAGGGTTCAGGTTCAGTGCAGAGATGAAGTCACTGTTTGTCTGAGTCATTTCAACGTATAAATCCTTCTTAGTTTATCAAGTATACTTCCTGTACTTGTAATTAATCCCTTCGTCTCCTGTATTACATAATCACACCGTGAGAAAAGACACTTCTTTCTTCACCGTGTATGCATGTCATATTATTCTCTGACAACCTTGCTTTGAGAAAATCGTTAATTATTTCATTGATGATCCTCTTACAACATGTTTAACCTATTGTTTTTTCTTCCTCATCATCCTCCTTGAGACTGTGTGTGCTTATCATTTTGCTTGTGTGTCTGAGTGGTGTGAGTGAAATGTGAAGCAAGTGCACAGTCTCCAGGTTTCTGCTCTCTGAAATGTGCATTAAGATACAATCACAATCACGCACACACGCTCTGGCAGCTTCCTCTTCGCCTGGCTGGAATTTGTAAGCCCTGAGCTCCAGCCAAGCTCCTGTTGCTGAGGGGAAACCAGCTGCACACTCATCCAATCCTCCTGCCAACTCTCCTGCTAATGGAAGAGTCCGGTGCGCCCCTGCCCACCCCTGCCGCAAGAAACCGTTTGGTACATCCCATCGGTGCTTCTCTAGCTGGTTTGTCACTGACTCAGTAGTATCGCAGCAGTCAGCCAAACGGCAGCCTGAACGCACGCACACATACACACTCACACGCACAGACAGAGAAAGAGTGAGGACGTAAAAAGAGAGAGTTGCGAGAGAAGCAAAAAGAAATCTTCGGCTAGCCGCTCTTCTCACAGTCTGCTGGTTGTTTTGCATCCCTGATATGACCCTGTTCAGCCCAAGATGTGAGTATACCGGGGTTTATCCCTTTGTGTGTGTGTGTGTGTGTGTGTGTGTGTGTGTGTGTGTGTGTGTGTGTGTGCGTGCGTGCGTGCGTGCGTGCGTGTGCGCGTGTTAGTGGATGTTTACATGCAGCACTGTGTTTCTGAGAGACAATATTTTCCACTGTGCCTCTCTCTCTCTCTCTTTCTCTCTCTCTCTCTTTCTCTTTTTTTTGTGCCCTCGCCTGCCATCTCTATCCTGTCCGTCTGCAAGCCTCTCTCTCCAGCCTTTATTAGCTTATCTCTCTACTTCATCCCCAATCCCAGGTTTCCCTTTCACTTTTGCCTCTTAGCTGTTTTCTGTGGCTTTGATCCCATCCAGATGGTGGTTTAGAAAACGGTCTGTGGCAGGACTTTATGATGTAAACACTGTGAAGCAACTTCAACTTCATGTTTACCAAAACTGTGAGGTACATATGATCAAAGCTCATCCTGCCCTGTCACATTGGCAAGGTCAGCTTTCTCTCTCTCTCTCTCTCTCTCTCTCTCTCTCTCTCTCTCTCTCTTTCTCTCTGGGCAATATTGGCTTGTGAGACAGAAACAGCCAAAAGCTTAATTGTGCTGTGATCCTGCTCTGTGGCGATGGGTTGAGCATACATTTTCCTTTCCTTTTCTCCAGCTGCAGATTTGATAGTGCCTTTATGAACAATTCCTAATAAGAGTACTTCACCAGACATGCAGACAGAGCGGCTGCATCTTCTCACAACTTCCACGCGAGTTCAGAAACAGCTCTCTGCTCGCAAAGCAAAGGCTTCAGCCGAGTCAGTTCATTACAGACTGAGAGACTTGACAGTGAAAGTGGGCTGTCTCTGTGTGGTTTGCTGTAGTGAGGAATCTCTTCAGGGTTTATGAGACCATGTAGAGTCATGGCACTACTGTATCTCCTTAACTGTAATGCAAGAGCTTCATTTGCATTTTTTTGGGGCCAATCTTTCTTTTTGGCACACACCAGCATCTCTCTCTTCATCACTGTGAAATGGCATCTATTCCTATCAGCCTATATCCAATCTACTAATCCATGTTGTATGCTGACAGTGATGTCTGTGATTACACTGTATTTAGCCCTGAGAGTGGAAACTAAAGCTGGTTGCCGCTTGGCACTAAGTCTGACCTGAGGTCAGTTGCAGTGCACGAAATGGACAAGATGCAGCGTGACAGAGAGTAGAGAGGAGGCATGCACGTTGCTGCTTTTTACATAAAAGAAAAGTTGTGTGTGTATTAATGCGGAAACAAGAATGGCAACTTCTCTGAACTATAAAATGTTTTAAAATGCAGTATATGATGCAAGCAGAGCATACAGTATAGAGTATATCTAATTAATTATTGTAAGGCAAAATAGATGTGAAAAAGTGAACATTCAAGTGTAGAAATTTATTGTGTACAATCGACTAAAAACTAAAACCAAAAAGACTCATGTTTTAGCAATTCAATCAAGTATCAAGAGAGAAAACAACAGCAAAACATAATTTTTCACCAAGGTATAAAACAGTTTCTAAAATCTCAGTAAGAAGGATAACAAAACATTATTTTTTCATAGACTGAAATACAATTGAATATATCAGTGTCAATTATCAGCCGAGGCATTTGTCTTCTGAAATGAGTTGTGTGATTTAGAAGTTAACTGAAAAATACATGAAAAAATTAAGGATGCAGTTCAACCCACTGCATGGAAAAGTGAAGAACCAGGAAGATAGAAAATGATGATAGAAGACAGAAAGTTTAGGGATGTTTTTATGCAGATTAAAATTGCACGCCGTATTAATATATAATGTCTTATTCGCATCACTATTTTATTGTGGTGTGTGTTTGTGTGCATGTGGTTGTGCAGAAGATGAGGTTGCTTTTTTTTTTTGGGCATCACTGACTGTCTGTTTCAGAGTTTTATGACTGCATACATGAATCACCTGAGGCCAAACTATAGGTAACCATAACAACACTTAATTGAATCTGATAGAAAAGTTGTGTTTTCTGTGGATGTGTGGAGGTGAACAGGTTCAGACAGGGCAGCTTTCCTGCAGCTGGTAAAGCAGGGTGGATAGTGACTAACTGGGGTCTTCAGAACAAGGAAAGCTTTTCCACATTGTTGCCGTGTAATTTTGTTTCCAGGTAGTGTGATTAAGCCAGCTCTCAGTTTGGCTCAGTACAGAGCAACAGTCTGGCACTCAGCCTGACATCCGTTCATACAAAGCACAGTGACAGACTGTAGACTGTGGCAGAGACTGGGGCTTTATAACTCATTATGGCTGATCGTGTGTGACCTTGATGTGTCCTCTGGTGCCCTTTGCTCCTATTTCACAAACATGCTGTCTGTTACAATAGACTACCTTGATTTCTCTACCATCTATCCATTTCTTTTTTTAGCAGGAGTCTCTTGGGCTTGTCCCTGATTCAACTGCTCTATAGTGAGAATCATGACTCACAATACAATGTTATTATGTCATGCTGCCCATGATTAAGACTAACACCATACAGACGGTTTTGTGCAAAATGATATACAATAATTGTCTTTGATGATCTTTACATCTGTACTGAAGAGGGAAACAAACTCCTGAAATGACAAAATAATCACAGAAGTGCTGTCATTTATAATATTAACAGAATAATTTAAAAAAAGATCAGATATAGTATCTTTAACACTTAACTTTAACACCCTGTTTTGTGGTTTCGAAACAGTAAAAAGAGATAATGAATGACAATAGTTTATAGTGAAACATAGTTTTAGTAATACAAAATATGTCTTCATAGGAGAGTTTATAATTTTATATATTATCGAACAAGCAAAAATATCCTTATATTTGCATAAAACTATATAATAGTGTTTTATAAGGCATTGGTAATTGTTAATGCAGTGGTTAGAAGTGCTAAATAGGGTTAAACTAAAGAATTACTTGTATGAATAATAGTAAGGGAAAACTGTATAATTTCATCACTACAACAACCACCATCATCACAGTCATTATCACCACAGTCGACACAATTACTGAGCTGAATGTGAGTTGTCAGTGAAGACATGTCGCTCAAGTGGATTTATAAAGGCCTGTGTTTAAGGAGCCAGGTAGGGGGGTCAACCCATGTGAGGCTCACTTGAACAAGAAGAAAAAAAAATAAGATCAAAAAAGAAAAGGGAGGGAAAAGGAATCAATTATCATCAGCATCATAGTCATCATTTATGTGCCACCATTCTAGATTAAAACATCTTTAAACTTTAAACAGAAAGGCAAAAAAGCAACAGAGATTGTATCTGTGCAAGTAAAGTGCAACGCAAACCTTTAAAAAAGCATATCAATTGTATGATTTACAATTTCAAAGCTATAATTCATACATTTAACAAAAATGTACTTTACATTTGTGTAGGTGTGTGTGTGTGGGTGCGTATGTGGAGTCTGCTCTGGGGAAGCTAATTGTAGCGTATAGGACTTTGTTTACCGAATAGCAGTCTGATTGCCTCCTGAGGTTTTGCTCCTGTAGAGCGACACGACTGTGCTCAGCAGCATCCGTCCCTCTCTTCCTGTCTAACGCCTTCATCGTGCAGTCAATCACACAGTCGTCTTGTAGCCGTCATGAAATATCATAAAATTCAGTTTTCTTTCCTCCTGCCACACCCACGTCTGCGGAAATGAAGATTTGTTTCTGATGATTCACATCATTCTTCTCATGAGGTGTAAAACTTTTATCTTCTTCGTGGAGGAAGATGTTGTTACTGTCACATGGCAATACTGCACTGGCATATAACATGTTGGCCTGTCCAGTAAAGGTGGGCAATATGGTATGAGAGTGAGTTTATAGTGATATTGGTGATTTAACCTGAAACTGAGTCATTTCTGGTCTTATGGTCTAGTTTTGGCTGTGTGAAATAAAATACCAATATTATTCCCTTTTTTGACAGTGTGACCTAATTTTTTATTTACCTTTTTTCCCTGATTAAGGAGAAGACATTACACATGAACATCAAGTAACTGAAATATTGTGTTGACATTACACAACATTTTCTTTTCTTCTTTTTGTTAATTCTAAAGAAAGAACCTCATGGAACAATGAAGCCACTGGTGTATATTTAGATCATACTGATTTCCATCACACTACTACCCTTTCTGTGGCTGCTGTTATTCCACACAACAATGTTTTTTTTTCAAGCAAGACATGAGTCATCCTCCAATAGAATAATGTTTGGAAAGCAGGGTATAATTACATCCATTATATCCATCAAGGCTCTTGTTACTTGTATCCAGAGGGTATTTACCCCTTGATGGTCACACGTGTCTGTATGTTCTGATTTAATTTTGTGAACATAATAAACGTACAGGACTCCGAGTCAGTTTAACATTTTCTTGGAGATAAGTGACCTATGAATAACTTTATAATTTAGCAACCGATGATTATAATAACACGTACTGAGTGGAATATTATTCCAAACTAAAATCTGTGATCTCTTCACAGCTTTTAAGGTCTATGTTCCATACAGTCTTGATGCTCAATAAACAACTCAGTTGTTGGATTTTCTTCTTTTTTTTTTTTTTTTTTTTTACAAATTTGACACAAGCCCCTGCCATGTTTAAATCCTGTTATTTCCATGAGTGGATGAGTGGGTAATGATTGATTCAGTGGAACTCAATATGTTTACAGTGGAGTGCGCAACTGTAGATAAAAAAAGAAAAATGACCCTGGTAAATTAAATGTATCTCTTAGGTCTTGGAAGGATCTTGATCCATTGTTATGGAAAACATAAGAGCGTTTTTAGGTTTCTAAAACGTGCTTATGATTATTTTTCTCTATTTTCCTCATACTTGCTTCACAGTAGTTTTCTGGCAGTGCAGATGTGCATGGCTCAGGCCAGTAACAGTTAGTGTAATGTTTCAGCAGCAGGGGCCAGTTCGTCACCAGTAAAGACACACTGTTGGCTGCAGAGAAGCCATCCAGTAGGTCACCGTTTGACTCTAAACTGTCAGAAAATTATCCCTGCTGTGGGAAGTAAAGGTACATACACGTGTCTAAATTTCTTTTCACACATTCAGACCCTTACTTAATTAATTGTAGCTTCCAGCCATTTGACAGCCATGCTGTGTGAGTGTACGTGCAGCTGGCCCAGTCACGCTCCATTCACCACCCATCTGTCCATGTCAGACTGGCCTCTCCTCTCCTCTCCTCTCCTCTCCTCTCCTCTCCTCTCCTCTCATTTTATCCTCTCTCCCCTTTCCTGTTTTTATTCTTCTCTCTCTGCTTTTTCTCTCTTTTACTCTTACCTCTGGTAAATCAAAGCAAACCCACCACAGCACCAACAGTGAGCTGCTGGTATATCATGTAATCAAGCTGGCTGGTGGTTAACTGTCTCATTGGAACATGCGTATGGAGGTGTTTGCAGCGAGAAACATACAAAGACAGAGAGACATGGGGTTCAGCTTTTGAGACAAGTCTAATGCAGCATCAAGTCTCTGATCTAGGCAGGAAAATTGGAGACAAAAATGGAAGTGAACAGCTGGCTCGGAGTGGCAGAAGCAATCAACATAGAGTGATAGAAGATGGACAAGAAAAACAGCCGCTGTCAGTCAGAGCCAGCCCTTTAGTCATTACCATGTCAAATGATGACAACACCTACAACAGATTAGGTTCATTTTGCTCAAATAAAGATTAAACTTGAGTGTAGGAGAAACATATAAACATGACCAGATGATCCATATGGGTTCACGGGTCGGGTAATCATCTGAACATCCTTCTCAGCCTATATGCTTTGCACCCCTGCTGTGTTGTGTTATGTTGCTCTTTACTGTATCACTACAAAGTTAATTGGTTGCTCTTCCATGCAGATATGAGCATGAGTGGAGAGCTGAAGTCCAGTCGCTCCAGGGCAGCAAGTAAGAGGGCCAGCAACACCACTTACGGGTGAGTACGAACCCCTCCCTCCTCACACAAACAAAGACACAGTCCCACCCCCACACACTCAGAGATAATCATGCGCTCTATTATTTGCTGCAGCCCTTTATCTGCAACTCAATGGATGCAGTTCGGCGTTGCAATCGATGCCGCATTATTCGTTATTAGCGTCATACTAGCTGCGTATGTAAGCTGCTATTGATTTTAGCCAGAGGTGCTGTCTCCATCAGTCAATGTTTTAATCTATCTGTTGATGTAGTGCACACATATGATTGGAGCTGATAACTTTTTATTGCTGGTGGTTCAATACAGTGCCATGGAGCTACACTAACATCAACTGCGTGCTTAGATAGCTGGTGGAGGGCAGTGGGAGCGACGACAGTGTGTGGACTTGTTTGAATTCATTCATGCCATCATTACTCTTACCTCCAACTCTCTCCTTGAACTGCAGCCTGTGCTCTAGCTGCAGCTCTGTAGGCTTGAGCTTGTCTAATGAGCATAAAGCACAGAAAATACTCTGTGTGAAGGTTGAGCAGATTCTCATTTCAGAGCTCTTACCCCACTGACTCTGACAGTGCATTTTCTCCTGCATGTCCTCTGCAAGTCCATACATTGTCCTTCATACAGTACATGACGTGAAAGCAAAAAGAAAGGCACTTAAGAAAAATCAATACATCAAAAAACGTAAGCATAAATATTAATATTTATCGCATTCCTGAAAATATGTGTTGACTTACATAGATGCAGAAAAATAATAATGAAATTTCTGTGAATGTCTGCATCCATACAGGCACAAGGTTTTTTGCTGACAGTGGAGCCTGAGAAAGGAGAGATCCTCACATTAAAGCAACTGGGAAAAACATAATAGATAATATTGAAATAGTTTGCAGGTCATCTGCTGTATAGGACATCAAAATGTAAAACAGGTTAGGAATACAAACAAGAATGGAATATAAATATTAACAAATGCAATAATATTAATGCAAACTTGTTCGTCCCAAGCATAATCAGCAAATCTCATTATTATCATGCACCTCTGCATAACTGGGACTCTAGATATATTCCCAGCATCATGATAAATACTGGTACTGCTCTGTTTCTGACAGCTCCATTTCCTGTCCCTTTGTTGGTTTCATCAAATCATATATATGGTATAAATATTGCAGCATGCGACATTATATGTATTATGTCCCTGTTGTGTCCTTCAGAATAGTTAATCTAGCTCTCTGCCTGTGCTCCCTCCTCCTCCTCCACTCCCACTGACCATGTCTGCCTCACCTTACACCCCCAAACATTATTTGCCCATTCCACCATGTAGTTATTCAGCAGCGTGCAACCATGCATTAATGAGGTTAGTCATACAACACGCACACACGCACACATGCGCATGCACACACACACACACACACACACACACACACACACACACACACACACACACACACATACTTACTACAAATGGAACACACCTGAGGTATCGGCCCTGATATAGCTTGTGTCTGCCTGATTTTTCTTAGAGCTGACAAGGACTTAAGGCAGCTATAACAGACATTTTTGTAATAACAGTGTATCTAAATACTGCTAAATACCGTCATCTGCTAAATGTCATAATGTCAATTAGCCAACTTTGGGTTTTGACGTCAACCCCATTTTCATTTTCCAGCCAAAATTTAACGTCTGTCCAACATTAGAGTTTTTAGAGTTCAACGTTTTTCTCACATTACATTGACGTCCGGTGCCTGCTGGGATAAATCCTGGTGCCTGCTGGTGATATATCAATGTTGCTTTTCCAACTTTTTCCACTGCCGTCACATAGTCAAAAAAATCATTTATTGCAGGCTTGAAGCAGACCAAGTCGGCTTTCTGTGGCAATTTCAGGTTTATGGATGCATTCAGTCAGCTAAAACAAGCTATCCCTTTCTGTGCAGTGTAGATTTGTTGGATATGCGAGAGAAATAAATTGTAAGACAAAACCAATCTACGTGATCATTCCTAGAAACAACAGAAAACTACAATATAGCTAAAGTTGCAAATGTAAATCATGGTGAGACAGCTACCAAAAATCTCTCTGTCCAGACTCCAATAATCCTGTTCTGTGCTGCTGGCAGCAGTGTGCCCCATCCCCTCCCTCCTCCCACCGTTCTCACAGAGCTGGCAAACAAACACTACTGCCTGTGGCCTAGATTACTTTGTGAACAAACTTTCTAACCATGTCTAAGAAGCTAAAGCAATGTAATCTACTGATGCAACACCATGCGCGTTGCCATCATTTCTGAACCGTTATTATTGCTAGAAAGTTGGATTATCAAGCTCCAAAAATAAAAAAAAATCAACTTCTATTTACGATTAAACCCTAATAAAAGCTTTTTATTGTGTATATCTAATGTATTCATCGTCATTTCTTGGCTTATATGACAGTAGGCATGTCTGCTTCATCTCTTCCCACTGCCACTCTCTCACTCTCTCATGTTCTCCCCTGACTATTTACCCCAGAGCGACCCTGACAACATAAGGGTTTTGTCATTGTTTATCGTCTGTGCTTCCTGACTGCCATAGGTCCCCTGTAGCTTGGCGAGCCCCAGCTGTGGCAGGAGGGATGGGGTAGAGAAAGTGGCAAACGTTTCTCAGCCCAGATGCTGCTGCTGCTGCAGCCGTGGCCTCTGCGTGCTCCAGTGCACTACTACAAAAGCTCACTGTACTGTGTGGCCTGTATAGTGAGGCTCAGGTGCCAGAGGAATGGTCTCAGAAGTGTGTGTGTGTGTGTGTGTGTGTGTGTGTGTGTGCGTGTGTGTGTGTGTGTGTGTGTGTGTGTGTCTGTGTATACAATTACTTAAAGGACATGGTAAACCAGGACAAAAGGCTTCTGTGGCAAAGCATTTTTGTTTCTTTTGTCCTTTCTTACCTTTTGTCTCTTCAGCCAGTTACTGTCACAGAGGAGCCAGAACAATATTGACAACTAAAGCACAGCTCCACAATCCATCACTTCAATTCTAGACCTATAATTATTGATTGATTACTCCCTCCCTGCGCTAATTTTTATTTTTATTTTATTTTTGCAAACCTCACGCTTGTTTCTTCGTTCGTGGCTGTGTGGTCGTAGCTTTGCTCAGTATGAATGCCCAGCTTGTGTCGAGGTTATTACAGTGTTCATTTTATTAACTGCTCCATTTTGCATCTCGGCGGAGAGGGGAAGGATCGAGGCAGAGAAAGAGGAGAGGGGACCGGCCCGAACACTGAGTGGCAGAGTTTAGTGAGCATCTGGTCTCTGGTATTTTTGTCAGCTTTTTTCCACGCACTTCATTCTTTTAATATGCTCTCATCTGTTTTAATTATCAGATGGGCCGGTCTTAGAGGAGTTTGAGTTAGGACGGAAACGTTGCAGCAAACCCATCTGTCATAGAGACCCATAGAAGCTGATCGGGGGCAGGAGTGGTGGAGGCCTCAGGGTATGAACTGTTTTCAGGAGCAGTGGGTGATGATGGGAATGTGTAAGCGTCACGAAAAAGAATGGGTGAGGCAAGAAGAATAGATGATCATACAGGATAAAAAAAAAATTAAGTCCAATCTATTTGGAAGAGTGGACAAAGACAAATGGTACAATCCAAATCCAAACTGTCAGGGGTATCAAGGTCCATCAAAGTTTACAGACCAACTTCCTGTTTCCACTTTGACCTTCCATACTTGTCTTAGTTGTTTATGGTTTCCATTTAGATAAATGTTCTGACTGTTCGTTTCTCACCCCATCAGACTTTGTCATATGTCGCCATGTTCCTCTCATCTAGTCTAATCCGTTACTTAGATGAATGGAATGTTACCATAAGCAAAAGAAATGACGGCCAAAACTACAGTATTAAAATAAAGACAGACATTGTAGTAAACCTGAATTATCTTTCTTTTAGAGGCAGTACGGCAGTATTTGGAATAGATCTGTAAAGATGTAGAATGCAGCTTTATCTTTTACCGAGAGTGTATTTTTAGTCACATCTTCCTCCGTCTAATTTGTTCCCATGCAAGACTTGTCACTTATTTTGACAGATTGTATATGTGTATCCAGCCTGAGGCGCGACTGGCTGACATCTGTAAAACCACCACGAGCAGTGAAAAAGCAAAGGGCAAATGGAGGCAATCTGCAGTAAAGAAAGCAATGTTGAAGTTCACCAGTTTTTATGAACGACCTCAGTCTGCTGGACGTATTTCTGATTGTCACAACACAGCTGACTGCCAGCTGTTATGACACCCACCCACAGCTTAATCTGCACACACAACGTCATGATCATTTTTTTTTCTTTGTAATGGCAGTTGTAAACATTATTTTAAAAGAGGGGTCACATACTGCCACATACTGATATATTTACTTATTAATATATTTATACGCATTTATTTATTGTTAATGTGCCAAAAAATTGCATTTTTCTAGGGAAAACACATAAATAAACAAATAAAATAAATAATAGTAATAATAATAATAATAATAGTGCTTGAACCACCCCCACCTGTTCCCCTCTTCCCAGTGTGGATGTCAGATTATTATGTGAACAGGTTGCTCATGATTCATGTTGGGGTCTGGTGTGACTGTGTGACCATCCTGCAGACCACCACATTCGTTCCTTTACAAAATAGTCGTCCTGTGTTTTGCTGACTTGGCTAGAAGTCACCGTAGCATGTACTTGATATTTGATTGTTTTTAGATATATTATGAAAATCAAAGAATAAAACAAGGTAAATACAGATAAAAATTAAAGAAGAAGAAAAATTGCCTACTGCGGCATGACTTTGGTTTATGCTGTTCATTTGTTTTATATTGAAAAGCATTTCAGAGTATACTGGAGTTCACAGTGATGCATTTCTTGCCGTTTAGTTTTTCACAAATAGCAAGAGCATTCTGCTTATGTCTGCACTTTGGTAAAATTAAGTTAAATGAAGTGTGGAGGGAGTTCTAGGCCCATGTGACTAATATATCAGTGTTTTCATTGTGAGTCGCAACGTTGGTCTGGCCATGTCGCACGCAACGTGCCCAATCAGCTGTTATGACTAACTGTAAAACAAGAATGAAACCCATAGGCCCACAGTGTGTGTGTGTGTGTGTGTGTGTGTTCATGTCTAACATCACGGCTCGTTCCCAACTCAACAAGATTTGAGTCTGGCATTCATTATTGTTAATGAAAATAGATGAAATAGGTGAAAGTCAACCTCGCTAAAAATCCAGTTTTGACTAAGATCACGGACACAACGGTGATTTATCTAGTGTTTTGTTACATGTTCACTCATTTCAAGATCTTTATTAAATAGAATGATAATACAAAATTAAAATGCTCATATACAGAGAAAACTTCCCGTGCAGAGGTTCAACAAAGTGAGGCATTAGTATGCTTTAAACAAAGCGCTTGTCAGATCAACCATCAGCAGTTGAACCACCACACCATTCCAACGTTGGAAATTTGGGTTGTTGAATCCAACAACACACCCTGCCTTTGAGCGTGGCCATTTGGAGCAGCTACAATATAAACACTTGCCTTTAAACATATCCAGATGACACTGTGTATGCACTAGTTTGTTTGAAGCTCACTGAACCCCATAGCCTCCGCAGCGTCCTCACACACTATCTCTTAGTGTGTGAGCGAGGGACCCCACATGGCAAGCATATCACCAGGGTGGCGGTTTTCGCTCGAGCCAAAAACAGCGCACTAACTGTTCACTAAAGCCTGCTGTACCTTCCCCTTTCACTTTAGCATCATTTTAAGGTGCAGCTGCTATTTTCATTTGTCTGTCCAGCTCTTCCTTCTGTCCTTTGTCGGCGTTCTCTCTGCACGGATGCACAGACAATGTGCTGTCTGCAGTCCATTCCTGTGAGAGATG